>NC_134397.1:255763513-256085341 GCF_050003625.1 Haematobia irritans | reverse complement strand
GGTATCGAAAATTTAGATCTACAAAGTGGTGCATGGTATAATATAGTCGGCCCCGCCCGACTCTAGACTGTCCTAAGTTTTATTGAAATCGGTTCAGATTTAGATATAGCTCCCATATGTATCTTTCCCCCAAAAAGGGTTTATACTCGTATGCCCCAGAAGCTAAAGTTTTACCCTGATTTGCTTGAAATTTTGCACAAGGAGTACATTTATTTGTGTTATAAATTTGATTGAAATTGGTTCAGATTTAGATATAGATCACATATATATCTTTCAGGGTATAATATAGTCGGCCCGCCCGACTTTAGACTTTTCTTACTTGTTTTATTTATTGAATTGTTTATTTAATTAATTTAATTATTATTTATGTTATCAATTTAGTTTAAGAGAAATCCTTACGAATGGGTTTACTGGGTTTAATTATGTGGTAGTTTCATGACTATAATTCTTATTTCATTGAAATACTAAATCCGCTATGCCATCGATTAAGGTTGCCTTTTTTCCTTAAGCTTGCAAGTTTTTTTTACACTCTAAGCCATAGAAATATTTAATTACTTGCTTATAGTGAGTAGTGTTCGGAAATGCACCCACAGTCACATACACAAACGTACACCCACCCATGTGTACACTTAGCCCATACACTTGGACAGGAAGTAGTGGTAGAAAAAAATCACTCAGTCACATAGTCATGTTCTCTTCTGTTTTATTTCATTTCATTCATTGCCGCATATACAGTTGATTAAACTACACTTTTGATTCTTTTATATTTCATTAAACAACTACTACTGGTCACATCTACGAGTATGTATGTTTGTCGTTTTGTTTTTTTCTCTCAGATTTGTTTTAAGTCTATTTTTTCAGAATTTCCTTTTCTCTTTGGAATCATTCAAGTTGATTTTGTTCGAATTACATGGCAAAGAGTTGATTTGATTAAAAGTTAATCTTTTGTATAAGGCAAAATAAAAAAAAAAAAACAAAAGCAAAAGAAAAAATGAATCTAGTTGTATTGTATTTAGTAATCCTTTAGAGTTTGTTTTTAACGCCCCTCTTCTCTTGACAAATGTAACGCAAGAAGATATAAGGTTATCATATATCTGATGTTTGTTCAGCATAGCTTTGCTTACATGGAGAATGTTTTGGGATTTCATGGTAAAAGAAATGACAGAAGATTTAATTGGTCTGATAGAAGTTGAAATTTGATAACCTTATGCATTGGAGAGTATTAATTAAGTAAAGAATTTTGCTTTGGTGTGTGTGTGTGTTTTTTCGACACAATATTAATTTGTTTGCAGTAAACTTAAAGAAATAGAATTCATTTTTAACGTAAAATTGTTTTAATATTTCAAAATATTTTTAATTAATTTATTTATCTATAGAAAAACAAGTAAGGAAAGTCTAAAGTCGGGCGGGGCCGACTATATTATACCCTGCCCCCATTGGCGGAGCTAGAAATTTTCTCTGGGGGGGGCTATGCCCCCCCAGACATCCTTCAAAATTTTGTCGAAATTTCCGAAGCGATAAATTACCCCTATTGATAAAACTATACATGATTGATACTATCATTTTTTTTGATTGAATACATTTCAATTAAAAACAAGTAAGTAAAATCTAAAGTCGGGCGGAGCCGACTATATTATACCCTTCACCACTATGTAGACAAACATTTGTGTTACCATCTCAACTACTTAAAATTTGCTGGGAGCTATATAAAGGTTTGCATTTCCAGATACAAATACTTTTAATGGAAACAATTTTTTGTACTTCTACAAAAACTCTAGAATTAAAATTTAAATCGGCTAACGCCCTGGGATGATACACAATGTTAGTAAAAAATATGGGAAATATGAAGCGAGAGAAATTTTAATGCAATTGTACAAAAGAGATTTTTAATTTTTCAGGCGATGCATATGTATTCGAGATATAGGACAATTAGAGTAATATTTACAATTTTTGCTACTCAGCAGTGGCGATTTTACAAGGATATTGGTTAGATCTCGCCAAGATATGTGTAGGGCGACTTGGAGCCTTATTTAAAACTCATCCGTTCTGTGGAAATTTTGGCATTGCAGTGTGTAGGATATGGGGAAATCATCACAGAATTTTGTGTAAACTGTGAGAATTTTGGCCATATTTGTATTCTCTGTGGAAACTATCCAGTCAATTGGAGGAAAATCCCATTGAAAATGGGTCTAAAATATGAAACAGTCGACCATATTTCCCCAACTCTGGTGTACGTATATATGGGAGCTATATACAATCTGAACCGATTTTGAATAAATTTGACATGTATAGTTAGAATAATAATTCTGCTATCTATGCGAAATTTCACGTAAATGGGAGTATAACTTTGGCCCCCCTGGTCATATGAGTGCAAATCGGACGGGAGATATATATGGGAGCCATATCTAAATCTGAATCGATTTCAACCAAATTTGGCACAATTACCTATACTACTAAACGTACTCCTTGTGCGAAATTTGAAGCAAATCACGGCAAAACCCTGGATTTTGAGGCCATATAAGTTCAATCGGACGAAAGATATATATGGGAGCTATATCTAAATCTGAACCGATTTTAACAAAATTTGACACACTTAACGATACTATTAAACGTACCCCTTGTGCAAAATTTGAAGCAAATCACGGCAAATCTCTGGCTTTTGTGGCCATATAAGTTCAAATCGGACGAAAGATATATATGGGAGCTATATCTAAATTTGAACCGATTTCAATCAAGTGTACCAAGCATTGGTAGAATGTCAATTCTACTCTTTATGCAAAATTTCACGAAAATCGGTAGTAACCTTTGGCCTATGTGGTCATATGAGTCTAAATCGGACGAAAGATATATATGGGAGCTATATCTAAATCTGAACTGATTTTGCTGATATTTTGCAAGTTTTTTGAGACTCATAAAATATTCGGATGTACTGAATTTGAAGAACATCGGTTGATAAACACGCCAATTATGACCAGATCGGGGATAAATATATATGGCAGCTATATCTAAATCTGAACCGATTTTTTCCAAAACCAATAGCAATTGTCTCTGTCTCAAGAAACGGCCCTATGCCAAATTTGAGGACGATCGGACTTAAATTGCGAGCTGTACTTTGTGCACAAAATTACATATACAGACAGACGGACGGACAGACAGACAGACAGACGGACATCGCTAAATCGACTCAGATTTTAATTCTTACCCGATCGGTATACTAAAAGATGGGTCTATGACCACTATTTCTTGGCGTTATATACAAATGCACAAACTTATTATACCCTGTACCACAGTAGTGGTGAAGGGTATAATTAATTAGATCAATTAATTTCATGGTTGAAGACAAAAAATATTTTATTGTATGTGGGAGCCGGTTCCACGACACCGCTATAAATAATCAAATAGCAACTTACCATTATTTAATATAACAAAAAATTAAAGCATTGCTTTAAGTATGTGTTTGAAAAATATTGTTTGTAATTTATTTTTAATTCAAGACAACAAACATATGATTTTTAAATTTTATTTAAAATGTGTGTTTTAAAACAGGACTAGACATCATAAAGCAAAACATAAACTTAATATATTCATCGTGTATAAAAAATACTAAGAATAAAAAATTAAATAAAAGGCAAAAAATAAATTGAATATTATAAAACTTCTATCTTCGATTAGTTTTTAGAAATTCTCTGAGAACAGAATACAACGAAGCAACTGTCGAGAGCAGCGGTGCCAACTCTGTGGATTTTTCGTGATTTTGACGATTTTAGATGGTAAATTGGGCATGTGACGATTTATGATTTTAATCAACGTAGTTATAAATTGACTATTTTTGAAAATGTGCGTCTCAAGTTTCCTTTTAGTGTTTTTATTACGTGTTTTTAGTTGTAATGTAAATATCAATACTAAAAAATATGCTTAACATACTCTCTCTGCCACAATCTTAATTGGATTAAACACATCGCAAAGCTTGAATTAAAATATAAATCAACTGTAGCTTTGATTATTCTGGGGGGGGGCAAGAACTATTCTGGGGGGGGCATAGCCCCCCCCAGCACCCCCCTAGCTACGCCAATGCCTGCCCCACTTTGTAGATCTAAATTTTCGATACCAAATTTTTGTCCCAAATACATACATTTAAATATGACTCGATGTGGACAGAATTTGATAAACTTTTACAAAATCTATAGACTCAAAATTTAAGTTGGCTAATGCACTAGGGTGGAACAGAATTTTAGTAAAAAAAATATGGGAAACATTCAAATCTGAAGCAATTTTAAGGAAACTTCGCAATAGTTTATTTATGATTTATCGCTCGATATATGTGTGTTAGAAGTTTAGGAAAATTAGAGTCATTTTTACAACTTTTCGACTAAGCAGTGGCGATTTAACAAGGAAAATGTTGGTATTTTGACCATTTTTGTCGAAATCAGAAAAACATATATATGGGAGCTATATCTAAATCTTAACCGATTTCAATCAAATTTGGCACACATAACTATATTACTAATTGTACTCCAAATTGGGCCAAAGCTCTGGCTTCTGGGGTCATATAAGTCCACAGCGGGCGAAAAATATATATGAAAGCTATATCCAAATCTGAACCGATTTCAATCGAATTTGGCACACATGACTATACTACCAATTGTACTCCTTGTGAAAAATTTCAAGCTAATCGGGATAAAACTCTGGCTTCTGGGTCCATATAAGTGCATATCGGGCGAAGGCTATATATGGGAGCTATATCTAAATCTGAATCGATTTCAACCAAATTTAGCACGCATAGCTACAATGCTAAATCTACTTCCTGTGCATAATATTAAACAAATTGGGCCAAAACTCTGGCTTTTAGGACCATATTAGTCCATATCGGGCGAAAGATATATATGGGAGCTATATCTAAATCTTAACCGATTTTAATCAAATTTTGCACACTTTACTATACTACTAAAAGTACTCCTAGTGCAAAATTTCAACCAAATTCGGCCAAACATCTGGCTTCTGGGGCCATATAAGTCCATATCGGGTGAAAGATATATATGAGAGCTATATCTAAATATGAACCGATTTCAATCAAATTTTGCACACTTGACTATACGACTAAGTGTTATGTTTGTACAAAATTTCAAGCAACTCGGTATAAAACTCTGGCTGCTGGGTCCATATTAGAGCATATCGGGCGAAAGATATATATGGGAGCTATATCTAAATCTGAACCGATTTCTTCCAAAATCAATTAGGAAGATGTGCCAAATTTGAAGGCGATTGGACTTAAATTGTGACCTAGACTTTGATCACAAAAATGTGTTCACAGACAGACGGACGGACGTACGGACAGACGGACATGGTTATATCGACTCATGGATTATCCCACCTCAGTAATTCTGGTGACATTTCTGAGGGTTTCAAAGCTTCTCTAAGTGGTTTCACTGGAATGTGGAACGCCGTTCAGACTCGGCTATAAAAAGGAGGTCCCTTGTCATTGAGCTTAACATGGAATCGGGCAGCACTCAGTGATAAGAGAGAAGTTCACCACTGTGGTATCACAATGGACTGAATAGTCTAAGTAAGCCTGATACATCGGGCTGCCACATAACCTATCTTAACCTAACCTATATCGACTCAGGGACCCACCCTGAGCATTATTGCCAAAGACACCATGAGTCTATCTCGTCTCCTTCTGGGTGTTACAAACATATGCCCTAACTTATAATACCCTGTTCCACAGTGTGGCGCAGGTATAATCATTGGGGGATCCCACGATGCGCTTTAGAAGAAATGTTTGTGGACTTGTCCAAAAGGACTGCATCGGAAGTTGAAAAAACTCGGTGGGGGTTTCTGGGATGAGCTTTAAAAGAAATGTTTGTGGAACAACTTCCAATTTTTTTTTTTTTTTGCTGGGCAATTGTACTTGCTGTGCAAAATTTCAAAATTTAAGCTGTCTTTAACATTGACAGCACATGAAGAAAATTCCTGAAAAAAATGAGTAATTAAAATTTTGCTTCCCTGAATCAAGTACGCAAAACTCAAATTTAAACTAGAATTGCCTCTATAATGTGTGCTTCAATTTAGTATAAAGACAAAATTTTGTGTAAAAACAAAATCTTTGGAACCGATCATTCGTTTTTTTTTTTCAGTGTATAAAATTAATATATTATGTTACAAAATGGTTACACATACTGCTTACATATCGTAATTCCCCCCTTATAAAAATCCATAATCAGATTCATATAAATTTTATTTCTTGTATAAACTCTTATTTAAGATTTATTTAAGCTTCAGACGGAACAATTATTAACCCCCATATGACAAAAGCTATGTCGCCATTCTCTTCATTTCTATATCAATGACAACAAATTAATTATTTAGTCATTAAATTTCCCTCCAATTGTCGATTTTACAACTTCATAACTCATGGCAATAGCATATGGCATGACAAAATACCATTAATTATGTAAGTATGTTAATAACAAAAAAAAAAAACAAAAGGGAGGAGAAAAATTAATCATATCATTATTATGAAGTAGAAATTAACCCTTTCTATTGATTTGGTTTTTTGTTTTGTATGACCTTAAATGGCAAACGAAAGCTCATTAATTTTACAAAGATGAACAACATGTGTGCTCTTTGATTTTGCTTTTGATTTTTTTGTAACGAAACTCTGATATATCTCTGCTCTTATCCTTTTGTAATTCTACTTACAAAATCCAAGAGAACAATTACATTGTTCTACAATGTAATTGTTCTCTTGGATTTGTGACAAATTATCAACAAAAAAAGTAAAAATCCTTGAACACAGAATTGATGTCAATGGGCAGATTGTATAAAAGATTTAAAATTTTATTTACACAATAGATTGTTTTTGAAATAAACTTCTATGGAAAGATTATAAAAAAAAAATTATAATAACACTAGAAATGCTACGAAAAGTTAAGGTCAGATTTGATCTGAACATATTGCGAGAACACATTGAAAAATGCAATGTAATCACGGTTGCCATAGTTGGTAGAATCCTAACAAAAATTTTAGGTTTTTTACTGTTTGGTAAATTGATAGAATTCTTGATGTCTTAGACGATTTTTCAAAACATTCATAAATTTTATATACAAATAAAAAAAATTTAAAAATAGAAATAAAATTTTGACACAATTTTCTATAAAAATAAAATGTTTACAAAATTTCCTATGGAGAAAAATTTTGCCACAATTTTCTAAAGCAATACAATTTTGACAAAAATTTTTGTGGAAATAAAATTTGGAAATAATTTTCTATGGAAGGTTAGGTGGCAGCCCGATGTATCAGGCTCACTTAGACTTTTCAGTCCATTGTGATATCACATTGGTGAACTTTTCCCTTATCACCGAGTGCTGCCCGATTCCATGTTAAGCTCAATGACAAGGGATCTCCTTTTTAAAGCCGAGTCCGAACGGCGTTCCACAATGCAGTGAAACCACTTAGAGATGCTTTGAAACCCTCAGAAATGTCACCAGCATTACTGAGGTGGGTTAATCCACCGCTGAAAAACTTTTTGGTGTTCGGTCGAATAAGGAATCGAACCCACGGACTTGTCTGTGCTAGGCGTGCATGCTAACCATTATTGAAATGTAATCTCGATAAAATGTCCAGTAGAAATAAATTTTAGAGAACATTTTCTGTAAAAATAAAGTTTTGACACAATTTTTAATAGAAATACAATTTTGTCAAAATTTCTTATAGACACAAAATTTTGAAAATTTTTCTATAGAAATACAATTTTGAGAACATTTTCTTTGGAAATATAATCTTGAAAAAAAATTTCTGTAGAAATAAAATTTTGACAAAATTTTCTATAAAAATAAAATTTTGTAGAAATCTTCTATAGAAATAAAATTTTCTATAGAAATAAAATTTTGTCAAAATTTTCTATAGAAATATAATCTTGAAAAAAATTTCTGTAGAAATAAAATTGTGCCAAAATTCTATATCTATAGCAAATTTTGACAAAATTTTATATGTATAGAAAATTTTGTCACAATTTTCTTTTGAAATCAAATGTTGTTAAACTTTTCTATAAAAATAAAATTTTCTTTAAATTTTTTTCAGAAATAAAAAATTTAGACAAAAATTTCTATAGTAATAAAACTTTGAAAAAAATTTTCGTAGAATTAAATTTTAAATGTAAATAAAAAAAAATTATGGATATAAAATTTTGACAAAACTTTCTATGAAAATAAAATTTTGTACAAATCTTCTATAGAAATAAAATATTGAAAAAATTATATAGAAACAACACTTTGACAAAATTTATAGAAATAATATTTTCTATAGAAATACAATTTTGACAAAATGTTCGTTAGGAAAAAGTACTGTTAATATTTTCATGGAAATAAAATTTTGACATAATCTTCTATAGAAATAAAATTTTGTCAAAATTTTCTAAAGAAATAAAATTTTAACAAAATTTTCAATAGAAATAAAATTTTGTCAACATTTTCCATAGGAATAAAATTTTTCAATGGAAAAAAAATATTTCAAAATATTTCAATAGAAATAACGTGTGGACAAAATTTTCTATGGAAAAAAATTTTAATAAAATTTCTAAAATTTCTAAAAAAATTTACAAAATTTTCTATGAAAATAAAATTTTAGAAAAATTTTTTAGAAATTAATTTTTGAAAAAAATGTCTGTAGAAATAAAATTTTAGCAAATTTTTTTTATAGAAAATTCTATAGCATCTATAGCAAATTTTGACAAAATTCTATGTTATCTCTAAAGAAAATTTTGTCACAATTTTCTTTAGAAATAAAATTTTGCCAAAACTTTCTACAGAAATAAAAAATGTAGACAAAATTTTCTATAGTAATAAAACTTTGAAAAAATCTTCTATTAAAATAAAATTTTTATGGAAATGACATTTTGATAAAAATTTTCTATAAAAATAAAATTTTGTAGAAATCTTCTATAGAAATAAAATTTTGACAAAATTTATATAGAAATAACATTTTGACAAAACTTATAGAGATAACTGTTTGACAATATTTTCAATAGAAATATAATTTCGACAAAATTTTCGTTAGAAAAAAGTACTGATAATATAGAAATCCAATTTTGACATAATTTTCTATTTTTTTTGTTGTTGTTTTTTTTTTTTTTTGATTTCAGCTTAAAACCATGCATTGACTAAACTACAGGTGTAGCTTAACTAACAGAGAAAAAGAAATTTTGAAAATATTTTCTATAGAAACAAAATTTTAACAAAATTTTCAATAGAAATAAAATGTTGACAATATTTTCCTTAGAAATAAAATTCTGACAATTTTTTCTATAGAAAAAAAATTGAAAATATTTCTATAGAAATAACATGTTGACAAAATTTTCTATAGAAATAAAATTTTGACAAAATTTTCTATAGAAATAAAATTTTGACAAAATTTGCTATAGAAAATTTGATCATTATAGCAAATTTAGACAAAATTTTATCTCTATAGAATTTTTTTACAATTTTATATAGAAATAAAATGTTGACAAACTTTTCGAGCTTTATGGACAGATATAGATTAAGGAACATGGTCAATAGAGCCATTGAAAAAAAAACGCCAGATACAAATCTATACACGCCTGGACTGTACATGTTTCGGTTCGGGCGAATGAACCTTTCCACAGCCTTTAGTATAGATCTGGCTGGGAGAGATGACTCAATTTCGGGCCCTTTATGCTAACTCCTTATGGAGAAAACATTTGGGAAATTTCCTCTTACAAATTGAATCATCTTTTCTCCCACTGTACATCATCTTTTCATATAACTTACAAGCCCCTTAATCTAATTTTTATTTCGTTTTGTTACATAGTAATGCAACAACACGAAATTTATTTTTAGAAAGCTAATTTGTTAGAATTCTCCTAAGTGGTGAACAGTCGAACAATGCTTATTGTTTCTACAGTCAACTACATCAACATGTGACAACTTACAGAAACTGGTTTCCAGGATACAACAACAATTCTAACGCGTACATTAGTCGTGTTTTTCCTAGTTTCTGTAAGTTGTAGAAACAATAAGCATTGTTCGACTGTTCACCACTTAGGTGAATTCTAACAAATTAGCTTTCTAAAAATAAATTTCGTGTTGTTTCAATGGCTCTATTGACCATGTTCATAAAGCTCGAAAAATAATTGTATAATTAGATATAATGCATTTGGACGTCAATTGCCTGTTACATGAAATATAACATGAAATATAATTTAACAAAATTTTTATAAAAAAATTTTAAGAAATTTTCTATAGAAATAAAATTTTGCACAAATTTTCCATAGAAATTAATTTTTGACAAAATTTTCTATAGAAATAAAATTTTGACAAAATTTGCTATAGAAAATTTGATCATTATAGCAAATTTAGACAAAATTTTATCTCTATAGAATTTTTTTACAATTTTATATAGAAATAAAATGTTGACAAACTTTTTTATAGAAATAAAATTTTTCCAAAATTTTCTACCGAAATAAAAAATTTTGAAAAATTTTCTATAGTAATAAAACTTTGAAAAGAATTTTTATAGAAATAAATTTTTTGACACAATTTTTATGGAAATATAATTTTGACAAAATTTTGTATAGAAATAAAATTTTGTACAAAATTATATAGAAATAACATTTTGACAAAATTTATAGAAATAACAGTTTGACATAATTTTCTATAGTAATATAATTTCGACAAAATTTTCGTTAGAAAAAAGTACTGATAATATTTGCATAGAAATAAAATTTTTGCACAAATATTGTCAAAAATTTTGACAGTATTTTCTATAGAAACAAAATTTTCAATAGAAATAACATTTTGACAACCTTTTCCATATAAATAAAATTGTGACAATTTTTTCTATAGCAAAAAATTTTGAAAATATTTCTATAGAAATAACATGTTGACAAAATTTTCTATAGAAATAAAATTTTAACAAAATTTTCTATAAAACAAATTACAAAATTTTCTATAAAAAAAATTACAAAATTTTCTATAAAAAAAATTACAAAATTTTCTACAGAAATAAAATTTTGCCCAAATTTTCCATAGAAATACATTTTTGACAAAATTTTATGTAGAAATAAAATTTTCATAAAATTACCTATAGAAAATTTTTATCTCTATAGCAAATTTTGACAAAATTGTATCTCTATAGAAAAATTTTTTTTACAATTTTATATGGAAATGAAATGTTGACAAAATTTTCTATAGAAATAAAATTTTTCCAAAATTTTCTACCGAAATAAAAAATTTTAACAAAATTTTCTATAGTAATAAAACTTTGAAAAAAATTTTTCTAGAAATAAATTGTTTGACACAATTTTTATGGAAATACAATTTTAACAAATTTTTGTATAGAAATAAAATTTTGTAGAAATCTTCTATAAAAATAAAATTTTGACCAAAATTATATAGAAATAACATTTTGACAAAATTTATAGAAATAACAGTTTGAGATAATTTTCTATAGTAATATAATTTCGACAAAATTTTCGTTTGAAAAAAGTACTGATAATATTTGCATAGAAATAAAATTTTTGCACAAATATTGTCAAAAATTTTGACAATATTTTCTATAGAAACAAAATTTTCAATAGAAATAACATTTTGACAACCTTTTCCATATAAATAAAATTCTGACAATTTTTTCTATAGCAAAAAATTTTGAAAATATTTCTATAGAAATAACATGTTGACAAAATTTTCTATAGAAATAAAATTTTAACAAAATTTTCTATAGAAATAAAATTTCAACAAAATTTTCTATAAAACAAATTACAAAATTTAATATAAAAAAAATTACAAAATTTTCTATAAAAAAAAATTATAAAATTTTCTACAGAAATAAAATTTTGCCCAAATTTGCCTTAGAAATAAATTTTTGACAAAATTTTCTGTAGAAATAAAATTTGTACAAAATTTTCTATAGAAAATTTTTATCTCTATAGCAAATTTTGACAAAATTTTATCTCTATAGAATTTTTTTTTTACAATTTTATATAGAAATAAAATGTTGACAAACTTTTCTATAGAAATAAAATTTTTCCAAAATTTTCTACCGAAATAAAAAATTTTGACAAAATTTTCTATAGTAATAAAACTTTGAAAAAATTTCCCATAGAAATAAAATTTTTGACAAAATGTTTATGGAAATGACATTTTGACAAAAATTTTCTATAAACATAAAATGTTGTAGCAATCTTCTATGGAAATAAACTTTTGACAAAAATTGTATAGAAATACCATTTTGACAAAATTTATAGAAATAACAGTTTTACAATATTTTCTATAGAATTAAAATTTTAACAAAAATTTCAATAGAAATAAAATGTTGACAACATATTCCATAGAAACAAAATTCTGACAATTTTTTCTATAGAAACAAATTTTGAAAATATTTCTATAGAAATAACATGTTGACAAAGATTTCTATAGAAATAAAATTTTAAAAAAATTTTGTGTAAAATAATTTTACAAAATTTTCTATAGAAATAAAATTTTGCCCAAATTTTTTATATAAATTAATTTTTGGCAAAGTTTTCTGTAGAAATAAAATTTTGACAAAATTTTCTATAGAAAATTTTATCTCTGCAGCAAATTTTGACAAAATTCTATCTCTATAGATTTTTTTTACAATTTTCCGTAGAAATAAAATTTTTCCAAAATTTTCTGCAGAAATAAAAAATTTTGACAAAATTTTCTATAGTAATAAAACTTTGAAAAATTTTTTTATAGAAATAAATTCTTTGACACAATTTTTATGGAAATAAATTTTGACAAAATTTTCTATAAAAATAAAATTTTGTAGAAATCTTCTATAAAAATAAAATTTTGACGAAAAATATATAGAAATAACATTTTGACAAAATTTATAGGAATAAAAGTTTGACATAATTTTCTATAGAAATAAAATTTTGACAAATTTTTTTTATAGAAATAAAATATTGACAAAATTTTCTATAAAAAAAAATTTACAAAATTTTCTATAGAAATAAAATTTTGCCCAAATTTTGCATAGAAATTAATTTTTTACAAAATTTTCTGTAGAAATAAAATTTTGACAAAATTTTCTATAGGGAAAAATTGGAAAAATTTTGTTGTAGAAATAAAATTTTGGCAAATTTTTCTATAGAAATAAAATTTTCTATAGAAATACAATTTTGCCAAAAATTTTATAGAAATAAAATTTTGCAAAATTTTCTATAGAAACAAAATTTCCTATAGGTATAAAATGTTGACAAAATTTCTAAAGAAATAAATTTTGGACAACATCTTCTATAAAAAAATTTTGCAAAATTTTCTATAGAAATAAGTTTTTGCAAATTTTTCTATAGAAATACAATTTTGACAAAATTTTCTATAGACGTTATATCGAGAAGACAGATTTTGGCACCGGCTGTAGTATTTTACTCGAATTTAATCTTCTTGCCTATAATGGAACATGAGATTTTTTTAAATAAAAAAATATATTTTTCTATATATTTTATATATTACCGAATAAATATTTCACCTAATTTTTCTAGTAAAACCAAAATGAATAATACCTTCTTATTTAATAATATATCCTTTATATGTTTGTAACATTCTCGTATCTAAGATTTACTTCAGTAATATATCTTTGTATTTTCCTTAAGGATTTAAGTATGCTTTACCATTGGGTCGTGTTTACCACATGTAGCAAATTTCATCGGGAATATAACATAGCATGAGAAACATCATACACAGACACACACACACACACGCACATATCCATACAAATACATAGACATTCACTGCTAGCCATTTCTATAAATCAAATGATATATTAAGGTTGGCATTTTCTTTTTGGTCCCTTACTCACATTCCATTCGTTTTCTTTTGCTATTCGATTACATTACAGGAAACTTTGTTCTATTGTGGCGTCGTGGCATTAACGTACTCACAGCCTCTAACATAATGGTGACAAGGGATGAACGTGTAAGACTGATAGATGGTTATAACTTGGAGATATCCGATTTGGAGCCACAAGATGCCGGTGATTATGTGTGTCAAATTAGTGACAAAATAAATCGTGATCAAGTGCATACAGTGGAAATATTGGGTAAGTAAAGGAAGGGGAGAGAGGGGGGCGAAAAACATAAAGAAAAACTTTGCCAAAAAGTAGAAAAAACCAAAAAAAAATCTCAAATTATCTTAAAGAAATAAAGAAAAATTCTGTTAATTTTTTTTTTGTGGGTCTTAAATGATTTATATGAGTCTCTAATTTTTTGTTGTTCTATTTTATTTGTTCTTTAGTTCCACCTAGTGTTCGTGCCACACCCACTTCTGGAAATTTACAAGCCCGCAAAGGTGGTCCAGTGACATTAGAATGCAAAGGTTCTGGTAATCCTGTCCCCTCTATATACTGGACGAAAAAGGTAAGTCTTTGCTTTGAGTCATTCTAAGACAAAGTCAGCTCTTCTTTTGTCTTGATTCTTCACATTTTATTTTATTTTCTTATGCTTTTGTGAAACCTTAAAAGAGTAGAGACCAGGAACTCTAGATTTTGTTCATGCTACATCATTGGCCATTCATCAATTACTCTAAAGTTTACCTGGACTTAAAGTGAAAGCAAAAAAAAAACACACACACACGCACACTAAAAGATAAAATAGAAAAATAATGCGAATAGTTTGTTAAGCTTGATAAATAAAGATAAAGAACTTCTAGGAAAAAGAAAATACCGCACTTGAGTTATTTTTTTGTCTAGATTGTAATGTAGTTTTAATTCAATTAAGTTAAACTACTGACATTTTTGTTATTGTTGCTGTTTCTCATAGTCCAACTTTGTTACTTTATGAATGGTTAAAAATGAATTAATGAGAAGTAAAAAGTTGCCTTTGTAGAAATAAATCCTTTTCTAGCATCAGTTATAGCAAAACTTCAAGCAATTCTTAGAAATATTCACTAATGAAATGAGTAAGATACTCCTACAGGACATTCAATTTAATTAACAAAATGAAATGAAGTATGAAGGCATAGAGAAAAATTTTAGCTTGAAGTCTCAATAATTTATTTAATTAAATTTAGGTTTTTTGGGAAATAGAGTTGTACCATCCTATGGTGGAAGGTAATCTAAATTTGTTTTTTTTTTTTTTTTTTTGTTTTAGAACACATCTAATTATATGTGCGTGAAGATAAATAGTATATCTAACTAGCCAATACACAAACCAAGTAGTTGTTGCCTGCCTGCCTGCCAACTTAATGCGTTAGGTTAGGTTAGATGGCAGGCCGATGTATCAGGCTCACTTAGACTATTCAGCCCATTGTGATACCACATTGGTGAACTTCTCTCTTATCACTGAGTGCTGCCCGATTCCATGTTAAGCTCAATGACAAGGGACCTCCTTTTTATAGCCGAGTCCGAACGGCGTTCCACATTGCAGTGAAACCCCTTAGAGAAGTTTTGAAACGCTCAGAAATGTCACAGGCATTACTGAGGTGGGATACTGTACCGCTGAAAAATCCGAACGGCGTTCAACATTGCAGTGAAACTTCTTAGAGAAGCTTTGAAACCCTCAGAAATGTCACCAGCATTACTGAGGTGGGATACTGTACCGCTGAAAAATTTTTTGGTATTCGGTCGAAGCAGGAATCGAACATTGTGTATGCAAGGCGGGCGTGCTAACCATTGCACCACGGTGGCTCCTAATGGGTTAATTACAATTTGAAAAATTCTAAGTTGATCTATTGATGTCCGCCCGTCCGTCTTTGAACTCAAGCTAACATTTCAACAAAACAAGATATAGACTTGAAACGTTGAACAAATAGTTTTTATTAATCTAGGTTTTATGGTATTGCAAGCGGGACCATTTTTATACCCTCCACCATAGGATGGGGGGTATATTAACTTTTTCATTCCGCTTATAACACATCGAAATATTGGTTATGACCCCATAAAGTATATATATTCTGGGTCGTGGTGGAATTCTGAGTCGATCTGAGCATGTCCGTCCGTCTGTTGAAATCACGCTAACTTCCGAACGAAACAAGCTATCGACTTGAAACTTGGCACAAGTAGTTGTTATTGATGTAGGTCGGATGGTATTGCAAATGGGCTATATCGGTCCACTTTTACGTATAGCCCCCATATAAACTGACCCCCAAATTTGGCTTGCGATTGCTCTAAGAGAAGCAAATTTCAT
The DNA here is from genome assembly GCF_050003625.1 of Haematobia irritans. Lineage (NCBI taxonomy): Eukaryota > Metazoa > Arthropoda > Insecta > Diptera > Muscidae > Haematobia > Haematobia irritans. Next base: position 256,069,182 of record NC_134397.1, on the reverse strand, counting down.
CCGATCCGGCTGAAATTTGGTACATGGTGTTAGTATATGATCTTTAACAACCATGCAAAAATTGGTCCACATCCGTCCATATTTTTATATAGCCCCCATATAAACCGATCCCCAGATTTGGCTTGCGGAGCCTCTAAGAGAAGCAAATTTCATCCTATCCGGCTGAAATTTGGTACATGGTGTTAGAATATGGTCTCTAATGACCATGCAAAAATTGGTCCACATCGGTGCATAATTATATATAACTCCATATAAACCGATCGCCAGATTTGGTTCATATCAGTCCATAATTATATATAGTCCCCATGTAAACCGATCCCCAGATTTGACCTCCGGTGCCTTGTGGAGAAGCAAAATTCATCCGATCTGGTTGAAATTTTGTACGTGGTGGTAGTATATGATATTTAACAACCATTCCAAAAGTGGTCCATATCAGTCCATAATCATATATAGCCCCCATATAAACCGATCCCGAGATTTGGTTTTGGAGCCTTTTGGAGGAGTAAATTTCCTCCGAGTCAGTTGAAATTTGGTACATTGTGCTAGTATATGGCCGTTAACAACCATGCCTAACTAGGTCCTTATCGGTCTAAAGTTATATATAGCCCTCAGATAAATCGATCCCCAATCACACAAAAATTGGTCCATATAAAGTTCATAATTGTATATAGCCCCCATATAAGCGACCCCCATATTTCAATTCTGGCTCCCTACGTACCGTGCAAAAGTCCATATCGATTCGTAAATATTTGTAGACTTACATACCTTTTTGTCTAATATATACCACGTGTGGACTAACTCACAATTTAGAAAACGATTTAAGATACCACAACCCAAGTAATTCGATTGTGTATAACAGTCTTTCGTAGAAGTTTCTACGCAATCCATGGTGGAGGGTACATAAGATTCGGCCTGGCCGAACTTACGGCCGTTTGCACTTGTTATACCCTCATTCTGCTTACAACACATTGAAATATTGGTCTATGACCTCATAAAGTATATATATTCTGGGTCGTGGTGAAATCCTGAGTCTGCTGAAAAACTTCCGGACGAAACAAGCTATCGACTTGAAACTTGGCATAAGTAGATGTTATTAATGTAGGTCGGATAGTACTGCAAATGGGCCATATTGGACTACTTTTACGTATAGCCCCCATATAAACCGACCTCTAAATTTACGGCTTACGGAGCCTCTTAGAGAAGCAAATTTAATTTGAACCGATCCGGTTCAAATTTGGTACGTGGTGTTAGTATATTGTTTCTAACAACCATGCGAAAATTGGCCCATATCGGTCCATAATTAGATAAACCGATCCACCATATAAACCGATGCCCAGATTTGACCCCCGGAGCCTCTTGGAGGAGCGAAATTCATCCGATGCGGTTGTAATTTGGTACATGGTGTTAATATATGGTCTCTAACAATCATGCAAAAATTGGTCGTTATCGGTTCATAAATTTATATAGCCCCCATATAAATCGATCCCCAGATTTAACTTCCGGAACCATTTGGAGGAGCAAAATTCAGCCGATCCGGTTGAAATTTGGAACGAGGTGTTAGTATATGGCCACTAACAACCTTGCAAAAATTGGTTCATATCGGTCCATAATTATATATAGCCCCCATATATATAGATTTAACCTCCGGAACCTCTTGGAGGAGCAAAATTCAACCGATCCGGTTGAAATTTGGTACATGGTATTAGTATATGGTCTCTAACAACCATGCAAGAATTGATCCACATCGGTCCATAATTATATATAGCCCCCATATAAACCGTTCCCCAGATTTGTCCACCGGAGCCTCTTAGAGGAGCAAAATTCCGCCGATCCGGTTGAAATTTGGAACGAGGTGTTAGTATATGGCCGCTAACAACCATGCCAAAGTTGATCCATATCGGTCTATAGTTATATATAGCCGATCCCCAATCACACAAAAGTTGGTCTATATCGGTTCATAATCATGGTTGCAACTCGAGCCAAGAAAAATCTAGCAAAATTTTATTTCTATAGAAAATTTTGCCAAATTTTATTTTTTTTAGAAAAACGTGGGCTGGGGAGACACATAAAGCGATGTGGACCAATGCAACGGTCGGAAAATGACAAAAAATATTATGGGGTGACACAAACAAGAAAAAGTCTGAAGATCTACTGAAGGAGAGTAGGACGACAGTTAGGAGGACCGTGGGAGGGTACCCAGAATTTATTTTATATCTGTACCGAATAGGAGCAGCAAAGGGTGGTGCATATAGGGCGTGTATTTAGGATAATGAGACCTTGGAACACTACCTTTGTCACTGACCAGACTTTGCCAAAGAGTACAAGCACAGAACAAAACATATCGGTAATGAGGTGATTCTGAAACTGACCCAGTTGGAAAACCATGACTGGAAATAAATTAGAGAATTCGTTAGAGACAAATAGTTCCTGAAATAATATAAGGTTACGATGGAAAGAAGAAGTTAGAGTGCACAACAAGACGAATACTGTCTTAGGTGTATGTTCGCCGACAAGAGACAGGCTAACTTGAATCCTCTCTTCAACCTAACCTATGTACACTGAAAGAGTACATGCCCGATGGTCTTTTTTTGTCTTTACATCAATGATTTTGGTATTGATTCCAAAGAAGCGGAGAATTGACGTAAGAAACATTTAAGACACAAATCTCTTTAAATTTGAATTTTGTCTTTTTGATTGTAGGATAAATTTTTTTTACTTATTAATTTTTTCAACTTTTTTCTTCATGTGCTATCTAAGTCGTTTAGTAACGTACAGATTAAATTTCCAAATTTAGTCTCGACCTGTTATGTTTCAAGTAAAAAAAGGTCTTTACAATAATTATCTCCTATTTTTAAACGGTTTTTTGCTTTTTAGCCAAGGCACGAAAAAACAACAAATTTAAAGACAATTTTATTAATTTTGAAGAATTTTTCAGAGTTAAATCAAATCACGTAACTGTGAAGACAAAACGAGTCGTTTATCGACTTCTGGACAAGTCGTCTTCTATGCTAAGCAAACTTCGCATTCGTATTATAAGGACATGCAATCTTTGTCCCCACGACAATATTTTTTAGTGTATTTAACTTTTTAACTTAACTTGCTGAGACGATAGAAGGCGCAATGCTCAAGTAAATAGTTCGAAACCAGAAGTATAATTTTAGATTGAAAGTTGAAAAGAATTGAAGTTGGAAAGTGTTTTTATCGGATTTTCTTGCATGCGTAGATGAGAAGTTTACGATTCCAAAATTTAATGTTAATTTATGTTCGGAAACCCTACAATCTGAATCGACCATTTTGGGGTAGAATGTTTTCACCAGGCCGAATTTGCTAGTACCCAAAACAACTACAGAATTTCAGAAGGGTATCCTAAAATTGCCACCACCAGATCTTAGTTTTGACCAAGGTCAACTTGACTTTAATGATTTAAAAAATATTCTTCAAAATTAATGAAATAGTCTTTAAATTTGTTGACATTTTGTATCCTGACTGCAACGCAAAAAAAAATCATTCAAAATTATATGTTATTAAAAAATTTTATTTTAAAGACGTTTATTATTTAAAACATAGCATAATTTCTACTTGAAGTCGAGTCTGAATTTAAAAATTTAATCTGTAGTTAACCCGTTTGTAAAGAACTTTGATAGTACATGAGAAAAAAAAAAACTAAAAAGACGAATTAAAATCCTTACTTCAATTGTCCGCTTCTTTGGAATCAATACCAAAGTCATTATTGTAAAAACAAAAACTTTGTGCACGCCTTGTTTTCAGAGTTTATATCGGTGCTTTCCACTGCAATATATGCTACTCTTAAGAAACATTAAATTTCTATAAAACAATTCAATTGATTTTTATGTTCATTTTATTTAATTTAGAATTTCTTGGTAAGCATTATAAACCATAGAGGCTTTTGTTCACATATTTGGTAATTTCACATCACAAAGCAACTGCAAAGATTTCTATCAGGTGTTGACACATTAAGGTAACACAAGTGACACAAAAGTAAAATCACACACACACAAAGATAAGAAGAAAGGATGTAAATACACACTCATACTGATACATACACTCACACAGTTCATATATAAACCAAATACTTAGGCTTTACCTTTACATAACATGAGAACAATGTTAATGACAACACTTCAAAGATAACGAAGAACACAGGAGTAATTGTTTCACTACATTTAAGTTTAACTAAGAAATTCTAGAATAGTTGCAAAATTGTAAACCAGTTCTTGGAGTATAGGAGGTATAGGAGTAGTTTACAAAACAAAAGGACGTTTAAGAGACAAAGATATTACAAGGACTACAAACACTCCTATGAATCTTTAATGTGGTAAATGTGAGGAATATCTTAATGTCCTACACTAAGAAAAAAACAGTACTTTGTAGGGAGAACAAAGATAACATGTCCTTAATGTACAAACGCGAGGTTGGCTTGGTTTAGAAGACGCAGTTCTCGGATACAAGGTTTTTTTACTAGATCAAAAATCGATACATCTTTCATTAAAGGCATTTTTGTCTTTGGCTCAAAATCAATACCCAACATCATTTATGAAGACAAAAATCTTTAGAACCGACACCGGGAGCCACCGTGGTGTAATGGTTAGCATGCCCGCCTAATACACATGTATGCTTCCTGCTTTGACCGAACACCAAAAAGTTTTTCAGCGGTGGATTATCCCACCTCAATAATGCTGGTGACATTTCTGAGGGGTTCAAAGCTTCTCTAAATGGTTTCACTGCAATGTGGAACGCCGTTCGGACTCTGCTATAAAAAGGAGGTCCCTTGTCATTGACATGGAATCGGCCAGCACTCAGTGATAAGAGAGAAGTTCACCAATGTGGTGTCACAATGTACTGAATAGTCTAAGTGAGCCTGATACATCGGCCTGCCACCCAACCTAACCTAACCTTAGAACCGAAAAGTGTAGCCAACATCTACACTATTTTCTCAGTGTATACTTTTAGGACACACATTTTTGAAATCTTCACCCCTCCGTCAAAAAATTTTTACCTAATGAAATCGTTCTTAAATTAACTGAAATATTGAATATTTAGATTTAAGATAAAAGTGCTCCAAATATTGGCTAAGACTAATTTTGAGAATTTGGTATCATTGCACAGAAAAAAATATTTTTTGTCTTCAATCACGAAATTAATTGATCTATTTAATTTTAAATTTAAATGTCCACCAAAATATTTCCAATTAAAATTTTAATTGAATTTTCAAAAATAGTCAATTGATATTTTAATTATTCCAAAATATTTTTAATTAAAACAAACATCAATTAATAATACCAATTAATGTTTTAATTGGATCAATTAATATGTTATTTGACTTCGGTAATTAATTTTTCTGTGATTGAGGACATTTCAATTAAAACTTAATTGGATCAATTAATTTTGTGATTTAACTTAAAAATTATTTTATAGTGCAGATTACGGACGTAAGTTTGGCCACGCCGAAGCTTATGTATCCTCCAACATGGATTGCGTAGAAACTTCATGTAAACACTGTCGTCCACAATCCAATTACTTGGGTTGCGGTATCGCTTGCCCATGGCAAGGTATTTTAAAACCTCCTAACACCGTCTTCTAAATTGTAAGTCAGTCCATACGTATTATATACTAAGTTAAAAAAGACCGATTAAATATGTATATAATTCAGTTTGACAAAATTTTCTATAGAAATAAAATTTTGACAAAATTTTCTATAGAAATAAAATTTTTGTAGATTATGTTTGGCTAGAGTGGCAACCATGATTGTGAACCGATATGGACCAATTTTTGTGTGATTGGGGATCGGCTATATATAACTATAGACCGATATGGACCAATTTTGGTATGGTTTTTAGCGGCCATATACTAACACCACGTTCCAAATTTGAGACGGATCGGATGTTAGAGACCATATAGCTACACCATGTTCCAAATTTCAGCCGGATCGGATGAAATTTGCTTCTCTTTGAAGCTCCGCAAGCCAAATCTGGGGATCGGTTTATATGGGGGCTATATATATAATTATGGACCGATGTAGACCAATTTTTTGCATGGTTGTTAGAGACCATATACCAAAACCGTGTACCAAATTTCAGCCGAATCGGATGAAATTTGCTTCTCTTTGAGGCTCCGCAAGCCAAATCTGGGGATCGGTTTATATGGGGGCTATATATAATTATGTACCGATGTGGACCAATTTCTGCATGGTTGTTAGAGACCATATACCAACACCATGTACCAAATTTCGGCAGGATCGGATGAAATTTGTCTCTCTTTGAGGCTCCGCAAGCCAAATCTGAGGGTCTGTTTATATGGGGGCTATACGTAAAAGTGGACCGATATGGCCCATTTGCAATACCATCCGACTTACATCAATAACAACTACTTGTGCCAAGTTTCAAGTCGATAGCTTGTTTCTTTCGGAAGTTAGCGTGATTTCAACAGACGCACGGACCGACGGACGGACATGCTTAGATCGACTCAGAATTTCACCACGAACCACAATATATATATTTTTACAAACGGAATAACAAAGTTAATATACCCTATGGTGTAGGGTATAAGAATTAATTGTCCCAATTAAAAAATTAAATGTTAAAATTAAAAAACAAATTAAAACATTATCTAATTCGATTAATTTTTGTCATTGATTTTTATTTGATTGGAATAGTTGTAAAATTTAATTAAAATTTTAATTGGGAAAAATTTTTCTGTGTGGTTTAAATTTTTTTGTATTTTGGAATTAAAAAATTAAAAATTAAATTTAAAAAAATTAGTTGCTCCAATTAAAAAATTTATTGATTCAAGTAATTTTTGTTTAATTTGAAAATTTTTAAAATTTAATTTTTATCATTGATTTTTGTTTGATTGGAATATTTTTAAAATTTAATTAAAATTTTAATTGGGAAAAGATTTTCTGTGTGGTTTAAAGTTTTTTTTTTGGAATTAAAAAATTACTTGTTCCGATTAAAAATTAATTGATTCAAGTAATTTTTGTAATTGATTTTTGTTTGATTTGAATATTTTTAAAATTTAAGTAAATTTTTAATTTGAAAAATAAATTTTCTCTGTGTTTTTTAAAGTTTTGTTTTTTTGGAATTAAAAATTTTTTTTGTGTGGTTTAAAGTTTTTTTTTTTTGGAATTAAAAAATTAAAAATTAAAATGAAAAAAATTAATTGTTCCAATTAAAAAATTAATTGATTCAAGTAATTTTTGATTGATTTGAAAATTTTTAAAATTTTATTTTTGTTATTGATTTTTGTTTGATTGGAATATTTTTAAAATTTAATTAAAATTTTAATTGGGAAAAGATTTCCTGTGTGGTTTAAAGTTTTTTTTTTTGGAATTAAAAAATTAATTGTTCCAATTAAAAACTAATTGATTCGAGTAATTTTTGTAATTGATTTTTGTTTGATTAGAATATTTTTAAAATTTGATTAAATTTTTAATTTGAAAAATAAATTGTCTGTGTTTTTTAAAGTTTATTTTTTTGGAATTAAAAAATTAAAAATTAGAAAAACACTAAAAAAATTAATTAAAAATTAAAAAAAAATTAAAAAATTAAAAGTGATTGATTTTTTTTTGATTTGAATAATTTTAAAACATTATTAAAATTTTACTTGGAAAAACAATTTCTGTATAGTTTAATTAGTTTTTTTTTGTTTGATTTAAGAAAACATTTTTTTAACTTGGAAGTATATGTTACAATTTGGATTTTTAAACTGCCATTAATATATCGGAAAAAGGGAATGAAATTTCCATAAATGAAATCTGTATCCTAGTTTTAATTCTATTGATCCTAGAGTTAAAGCTACAACGGTCCCTAAAAAATAACCTTATTTTTAGCCTTATCTTTGGCTCAGAATCAAAATCCTTAATTGAATGCAAAAATCTTTGGATCCAAATAATTTTTTTAGTGTAGTATTCGTTTCCTTCTCTGTCTCTTTCTCTAAGCTTTGTTTATCTCTTGTTGAGTCTAAAGGCCTATTTTATCCACATAGACACAAAAGTGACCATGACTAAGAATATATGCCTTTACCATTTAAACTGAGGTAATTTCTAATTGAATTCCTTTGTGAATTTTTTTCTTTGTTTTTGTTAGATTCCTTTTTTGTTCCGTTCCGTAGAATTTGAATAAGTTATCCAGGCAGAAGAGTTTTGTAAACCAAGAACAATTAAAACTAAATGTGTATGGTGAACACAAATCATTTCGTATCCATGTCAACAGGATATGCAACAATGTGCAGTAAACAGAATTTAATTGGTTTTGTGTGTGGAAATGTAGGTGAGATTTGTGACATTTACGAATTTTACATATTAAGGCTACAGAAGGAAAGACTCCTCAACACCCGGAGACTGGTACTGGTCGAGTGTATGAAAATCCACAAAATTCTTCTTTTATTGACATGATTTTTGGTAGAAATTAATTAATTTTAAATATAAATGCCAATTGGTTTTCCCACAGAAAGCAAAATATAATGTCTTTATTCAAGTTTGAAATTTAAGTTGAATTCATAGTAAATAAATTCCTTTATTGATACAAAAGAATTTAAGTTGAATTGTTGTCCGAAACATAGCCAAATGAATATACAAATTTAAATACAAATCTACTTATAATAGCCCTAGTACCCAGCAAACAATTTTTGGAAGTTGTTCTAAAGATACACATTTAAAAGCAATTTCCAAAAATACATTCAAAACACTGAATTCGGATCACACTTAAGAGGTGATACAAATTCAGTGCAAGGCCTGTGAAATGATGGACATCCGTTTGGACAGCATTTTGTAAATGAATTTGAGAAAACAAAATTTCTTTTTAACATAAGGAATATGTTAAAAAGCAAACATATTTTTTCTCCTTTCCTAAGAAAAAGCATTTTTGCTTTGGGTCTGGATTTAAACAGCGTGTATAAGCGTTTAGCTTTCAATAACATAATAATTTTTAGATATCAAAAATGGGCTCTTGAAAATGTTAAGTTTGCCAATACGAAACCATCATTAAAAACACAAACTCCCTTAAAACAGAGAGAGAGAGAGAGAGAGTCATTAATTTAAGGAAACAATATTTCTTCGATAGACATCGTCTTAGATTGTCATTCAATGCTGCTTGTAAGCTCATGCAAAATACCTTAGATCCTCCTGAAGAAGAAGAAGAAAACGAAAGCAACAACCGACATAATGTAGTCTCAAATACCAGGCATCATCATTAATTCCATGATGCCCTCAGAGTGACCGCCCCATAAAACAAGTTAAACAACTAAAACACTTGGTCTACTAAATCAATGTCATCTATAAACTGGTTTAAAAATGTCAATATAGTCAATATGTCATAGGAGTCGTACAAAAATGTTCATAGTGCCAATGTAAGTGCAAGAGGGAGGTAGGGAACATTCTAACATCCTAAAGCTGATTTCAAATGCATACTTGTAGTACACCCAATGACTATGTATGAGCATGTTTGAGGTGAGTCCAATAAGAGGGAGAACGAGAGCGAGGTAGAGAGTGTCGTTTATTTGAGAATCTCTGGTGAATGAGGTAGATAAGTTGCCCTCTTTTATCAAGCTTATAACGTAACGGAAATCCATCATGTAGATGATGACAATAACTTGCAAAAATTCCACACAAAAGCACACACTCATCGATGAACTCAAACATCCTCACATTCGAGAGAGCGAGCAAGGTGAAAGGCCATATGTCACACTGGTGAACTTTTCTTGCATTTTAACATGCCAACGTCCAACAGAGAATAACCCATAAGAATGGAAACGCCTTTCCAACGAGATCCATTTCGACATGGCACACACCCAAAATTTATTATTGCATGGTGAATCAGTCTTGAAAATCGTTTCGTGAAAGATTCGGGGCAAATCTATAGGCTAGTGCAAGGCCTTTAAGGAAAAGCAAACTAAATAAAATTTATTGCAATTTATTCACTGAAAAAAAAAACACACATTCTCGGTTGCAAAGATTTGGTCTTTACACTAATGATTTTGGTAATGATAAATTATCTATTTTTTGACAAAATTTTTATAGAAATAAAATTTTTGAAAAAACTTTATATAAACTGACAAATTTTTCTATAGAAATATAAGTTTGACGCAATTTTCTATAGACATAAAAAGAAATAAATACCACATTCCTCATCAGCATCCTCAAAATTTAGACAAAATTTTCTATAGAAATAAAATTTTGACAAAATTTTCTATAGAAATAAAGTTTTGACAAAATTTTCTATGTAATAAAATTTTGAAAAAAAAAAAATCTATACGAATACAATTTTCAGAAAAATTTTTATAGACATAAAAACTTTTTTCAATGTGAAAATTTTGTCAAAATTTTTTATAGCAATTAAATTTTGACAAAATTTTCCTATAAAAATAAAATGCTGACAAAATTTTGTTATAGAAATAAAGTTTTGACCAAATTTTCTATTGAAATAAAATTTTGTCAAAATTTTTTATTAATTAAAAATTTGAGAAACTTTTCTATAGAAATAAAATTTTGAAAAAATTATTTAAAATTTTGACAAAGTTTTCTATATAAATAAAATTTTGCCAAAATTTGTTATTATTAAAATTTTCTATAGAAATAAAATTTTGACAACATTTTCTATAGAAATAAAATTTTGTGAAACTTTCTATAGAAATAAAATTTGTAAAAATTTTTCTATAGAGATAAAATTATGACAAAATTTAATATAGGTTAGGTTAAGTTAGGTTAGGTTATGTGGCAGCCCGATGTATCAGGCTCACTTAGACTCTTCAGTCCATTGTGATACCACAGTGGTGAACTTCTCTCTTATCACTGAGTGCTGCCCGATTCCATGTTAAGCTCAATGACAAGGGACCTCCTTTTTATAGCCGAGTCCGAACGGCGTTCCACATTACAGTGAAACCACTTAGAGAAGCTTTGAGACCCTCAGAAATGTCACCAGCATTACTGGGGTGGGATAATCCACTGCTGAAAAACTATTTGGTGTTCGGACGTAGCAGGAATCGAACCCAAGACCTTGTGTATGCAAGGCGGGCATGCTAACCATTGCACGGTGGCTCCCAAAAAATATATAGGATATTAATTTGACAAAATTTTCTAATGAAATAAAATTTAGACATAATTTTCTTTACAAATAAAATTTTAACATAATTTTCTATAGAAATAAAATTTTGACAAAATTTTGGCAAAATTTTCTATAAAAATAAAATTTTGTGAAACTTTCTATAGAAATAAAATGTTGACAAAATTTTATATTGAACAATAATTTGACAAAATTTTCTATAAAAATAATAATTTGACAGAATTTTCTATACACATAAAATTTTGACAGAATCTATAGGAATAAAATTTTGACAGAATTTTCTATAGAAATAAAATTTTGACAAAATGTTCTATACAAATAAAATTTTGTGAAACTTTCTATAGAAATAAAATTTTTACAAAATTTTCTATAGAAACAAAATTTTGACAAAATTTTATATAGAATAATAATTTGACAAAATTTTCTATAGAAATAATAATTTGACAAAATTTTGTAAAGAAATAAAATTTTGACACAATTTTCTATACACATAAAATTTTGACAGAATTTTCCATAGCAAAAAAATTTTTCAATATAAATAAAATTTTGAAAAGTTTCTATAGAAATAAAATTTTGACAAAATTTTATATAGAAATAAAATTTTGACAAAATTTTATATAGAAATAAAATTTTGACAGAATTTTCTATAAAAATAAAATTTTGACAACATTTTCTATAGAAATAAAATTTTGGCAACATTTTCAATACAAATAAAATTTTGATAAATTTTCTGTAGAAATAAAATTTTGTCAACAATTTTTTTAAAAAAAAGTTTAGATATAAAAATTTTATAAAATTTTCTATATTAATAAGGTTTTGACAAAATTTTCAATAGAAATAAATTTTTGACAAAATTTTCTGTAGAAATAAAATTTGGACAAACTTTTATATAGAAATAACATTTTGACAAACTTTTCTATACAAATAAGATTTTGACAACATTTTCTATAGAAATAAAATGTTGGCAACATTTTCTATAGAAATAAAATTTTGACAACACTTTTTATAGAAATAAAATTTTGACAAAATTTTCTATAGAAATAGTTTTATAGTAGATTATTTTTGCTCGAGTGGCATCATAGATTAGAATGATTGTGTAGGCTCGCAACCTGTCACTGGCCTAAATATATTGGGTCGTGGTGAAATTCTGAGTCGATCTAAGCATGTCCGTCCGTCCGTCTGTTGAAATCACGCTAACTTCCGAACGAAACAAGCTATCGACTTGAAACTTGGCGCAAGTAGTTGTTATTGATGTAGGTCGGATGGTGTTGCAAATGGGCCATATCGGTCCACTTTTACGTATAGCCCCCATATAAAGGAACCCTCAGATTTGGCTTGTGGAGCCTCAAAGAGAAGCAAATTTCATCCGATCCGGCTGAAATTTGGTACATTGTGTTGGTATATGGTCTCTAATAACCATGCAAAAATTGGTCTACATCGGTCCATAATTATATATATAGCCCCCATATAAACCGATCCCCAGATTTGGGTTGCGGAGCCTCAAAGAGAAGCAAATTTCATCCGATCCGGCTGAAATTTGGTACATGGTGTTGGTATATGGTCACTAATAACCATGCAAAAATTGGTCTACATCGGTCCATAATTATATATAGCCCCCATATAAACCGATCCCCAGATTTGACTTCCGGAGCGTCTTGGTGGAGCAAACTTCATCCGATCCGGTTCAAATTTTGAACGTGGTGTTAGTATATGACCGCTAACAAACATACCAAAATTGGTCTATATCGGTCTATAGTTATATATAGCCGATCTCCAATCACACAAAAATTGGTCCATATCCGTTCATAATCATGGTTGCCAATCGAGCCAAAAATAATCTACCAAAAGTTTATTTCTATAGAAAATGTTGTTAAAATTTTATTCGGTTCATAATCATGGTTGCCACTCGATCCAAAAATAATCTACCAAAAATCTACCATTTGTATAGAAAATTTTGTCAAAATTTTATTTAAAAAAAAAAAATTGTCAAAATTTTATTTATATAGAAAATTTTGTTAAAATTTTATTTCTATAGATGATTTTGTTAAAATTTTACTTCTGTAGAAATTTTTGTCAAATGTTTATTTCTAAAGAAAATTTTGTCAAAATTTTATTTCTATAATTTTTTTTTCGAAAATTTTATTTTTATAGAAAATTTTGTCAAAATTTTATGTCTATAGAAAATTTTGTCAAACTGAATTATATACGTATTTGATCGATCTTTTTTGATTTAATACATACCACTTATGGACTTACATATAATTTAGAAGACGGTGTTAGGAGGTTTTAAGATACCTTGCCAACGGCAAGCGTTACCGCAACTTAAGTAATTCGATTGTGGATGGCAGTGTTTAGAAGAAGTTTCTACGCAATCCATGGTGGAGGGTACATAAGCATCGGCCGGGCCGAACTTACGGCCGTATATACTTGTTTTTATATTAAATTCTTATAAAACTAAAAAAATACCCAAAAGGCTTTATGATATTCCATCTACCCTCTTGAAAACCTTACTGGCATTGTCACCAGAGTTTACCATCTTATTTAGGCGCGCCTTGCCAGCCCACTTTTCTTTGGTGCCTGATGCAGGCACCTTGTAAGTCATCTAACCAAGTTGGTAGAAAAATGTCAAAAGGACTTCTTTCATCAGACTAACACACACACACATGCATACATAAATGCATGGCTACACGAAACCCACCATGCATTCATCCATATCAAAGTCTTGTGTTTTTATTTCTTCTCTATCGGTATGGTCTGGGTCTGCTAACTAGTCTGAGTCGGTTGTTCCCTGCTCCTCTATATATAGTGTGTGTGTGCATGTGTGTGTTTAAGAATATTTTTGCTAAAGTTTTCTGTTTTTGATCTGTAATCATTGTTGCCTCCATTTCGTGTGAGTCTGGGTTCCTTTGGAGGCCATGTGTTCACCATATGTGTTCGTTCATGCTTTGCATTTCACCTTTGACATGAATAAAGACCCGCCTGTTTATTGCCAACCTGACTTTGCCATGCCATATGCCATACCCAACGGTTGAGTTAACCGCCCGTTTTTCTTACGATCTGCCTTCCTGCAATGCCTGCCAAATTGTAATTAATGCGAATGACTTGGTTGCAATGTCATGTAAAAGTGCAGACAATGTAGGTGTAAATTCAAGTAAAATTTAAATGTGCTCACTGTCGTTGTTGTGACCCACAGAAATTCTGCGATGTAAAGTAGATATTTTCAAAGAGAGATTGGAAAGAATTGAAAAGCTATAAATAGGAGAGGGCCATGGTTGAAATAAAACTTCTGAATGATACCCTACATTAAATTTTATGAATTTCAAATTCATCGGACTTTCTTACACGCTGAAACGAGATGTTTTTGATTCTTCAGATTCAGATTCATGCCGTCTCTGAAAAGTATACAGTCAAGGTTTACATTTGAGGTAATATTTCATCAAAGTTCTAACGAAAACTATGAGTGTTGTACGATTTTCAGATTGTTCACTATTTCGTATTCGTAGGGTTTCGTATGGTCAACCTTTTTCTCCGACTGTAAACTTTCTCCCTTTCTTTCAATTACAATCTTCCTCTCCTCCTACCCCTATGGTATGTGTCTAGTATTTTCACTATATACATATGTCAGACATTTGCTTTCACTACTATTGGACATGACCATCCCATGACACTTTTCCACTTGACTGTCATTGCTTTTCCCAGTTTTGTCCATACCATGGTAATGTTTGTTTGCTTGACCTACTCACATTGTCACAGGACATGAACAATTTCGGAAGCAAATGAAAGTTATCTTGAGTGTTTTCGTTGTGTTTTTGTTTTTTGTCATCAATAGATATATTTGGGAGTTATTCTTGTCGTTGTCTTACAACCGAGATACAGGTCATTTCCTATAGGGTCTTCCAAGTACATCTATCTTTTATTGGTGTCCCTGTTTTACATGAAATATTTTTGGTCATTTTGTCCATTGCATATTTTGTTTTTTGTTCTTCATACTGATGATAGGTTGTTACTGTTGTTACATGTATTTCTGTGATTTTTTTTCCTTCAATCGACTTGATATTTCCGTTCAATATATTTGCATTATTTTTCTTCATATCCTGCAAGAGAGTTGATTTTGTCATTTTCCTTTCCTTGTTATGTAGCAGAAGATTTTCTCTTTAGCATTGTCTGAGTGGTATTATGGACGTTATTTTAAGGAAAGACTTATAGTATTTTTTTTTTTTTTGGAAAATGAAAAGACATTGTATTTTCTGTTGAGAGATCTATAATGCAGATTTTCAACAAAAGGGAATAGTGAATGATATGTAATGGCATTGGCCTCTCCAAATTGCGGACCTAACGGAAAATTTATAACATCAAAAATCCGAAAACATTTTCATAATTTCCAAATTGAAGACCCAAAGGAAAATTCATAACATCAAAACATCCGAAAACATTTCCATAACGAATATAAAGTTCGGAAAACATCTCCATTACGAATATTAGCTTATATGAAATATGACGACTTCGAGGAAAATCAGTTTATAGTGGATCTACAGTATAACGACAGGTTTCATCTCGTGTGTTGGGGTAGGTTAGGTTAGGTTAGGTTAGGTTAGGTGGCAGCCCGATGTATCAGGCTCACTTAGGCTATTTAGTCCATTGTGATACATTGGTCAACTTCTCTCTTATCAATGAGTGCTGCCCGATACCGTGTTAAGCTCAGTGATAAGGGACCTCCTATAGCCGAGTCCGAACGGCGTTCCATATTACAGTGAAACCACTTAGAGAAGCTTTGAAACCCGCATTACTGATGCGGGATAATCCACCGCTGAAAAACTTTTTGGTGTTCGGTCGAAGCAGGAATCGAACCCACGACCTTGTGTATGCAAGGCGGGCATGCTAACCATTGCACCACGGTGGCTCCCGTGTGTTGGGGTATATTGGAGAGGGACAAAGTTTCGAAGCGAAGCTTGCGAAAAGCACGGCGTCAGGAATGTCTGAATGTGGGCTCTGATAGGCGGACGTGGCATAGAAAGACATTGCATCCAAAGGAATGGCTGGCTGTCGGCTCTGTGGCATGGATGTGGCCTGGAACGATGCTGCATCTAAGAGGATTGCTGCATTTCTAATCCGGAGTAGTGTGGTGTGGCACTTTCCTCTGGCTTGGGAAAACACGACGTCAGGGATGGCTGGCTGTGGGCTCTACTGGTCGGACGTGGCCTGGAACTGCACTACGTCTATGGAGATTGCTGCGCTTCTTGTCTGGAGTTGTTCGACACTACCTCTGGCTTGGGAAAACACGCCATTAGAAATGATTGGCTGTGTGCTTTGTTGCGCGCGCGTGACTTCTTCTAGTCGGGAGTGACTGATAAGACACTATCCACTGACTGATTGACTAGGGAAAACGCAGTGCCAGCGATGGCGGTTTGTGGGCTCTGCTAGGTGGACGTGGCTTTTGTGGCGTTTTTAGTCGGCAGTACTGTCGCCTAAAGGAATTGTTACGTTTCTGGTCGGGAGTTGTTCGACACTACTACCTGACTTGGGAAAATGGATTAAGACTGATTGGCTTGGGGCTTTGCTGCGCGGGCGTGACCTGGAATGGCATTGCGTCTAAGGGAATTACTGCGCTTCTAGTCGGGAGTGGCCTGGTACGATAATACTTCCAGGATTTGGAAAACACGACGCCATCCATGAGGCTGGCTGTGATATCTGCTGAATGCACGTGGGCTGGAACGCCACTACGTCTAAGGGAATTGCTGCGCTACTAGTCGCCAGTGCCCTGATTCGACGTATGAGAGGATGGCGGCGTTATTCTTCACTATTCCCCGGGTTGGGGAAACACGGCTTAAGAAATGATTGACTGAGGGCTTTGCTGCGCGGACGTGACCTGGAATGTCACTTCGTCTAAGGGGATTATTCTACTTCCCGTTAGGATTGGTCTGGTACGATACTACTCCCAGGATTGGGAAAACACGACGTCATGGATGGCTGGTTGTGGGCTCTGCTGGATGGATGTGGTCTGGAACTGCACTGTGTCCAAGGACATGGCTGGCTGTGAGCTCTGCTGGACAAACGTGGCCTGGAACGCCACTACGTCTAAGGGGATTGCTGCGTTTCTAGTCGGACATGTTTGACACTACTCCCTGGGTTGACGAAACACGGCTTCAGAAATGATTGGCTGTGGGTTTTGCTGCGCGTGCGTGACCTGGAATGGCGCTGCGACTAAAGGGATTACCGCGCTTCTCGTTGGTATTGATCTGGTACGAACCTTGCTTGGGAAAACGCGGCGTCAGGGATGGTTGACTGTGGACTCTGCTGGGCGGATGTGGCTTTGAACGACACTACGTCAAAGGCGATTATTGCGATTCTAGTCGGGAGGGGTCTGGTTCGTCACTGACATCTGAAGGTCGGATCCACCAACATAGGACTGCACGGAGCCTGGAACGGTACATTTTCGACCGTTTTTATACCCTCCACCATAGGATGGGGGTATATTAACTTTGTCATTCCGTTTGTAACACATCGAAATATTGCTCTAAGACCCCATAAAGTATATATATTCTGGGTCGTGGTGAAATTCTGAGTCGATCTAAGCATGTCCGTCCGTCTGTCCGTCTGTCCGGCTGTCCGTCCGTCTGTGGAAATCACGCTAACTTCCGAACGAAACTAGCTATCGACTTGAAACTTGGCACAAGTAGTTGTTATTGATGTAGGTCGGATGGTATTGAAAATGGGCCATATCGGCCCACGTTTACGTATAGCCCCCATATAAACCGATCCCCAAATTTGGATTGCGGAGCCTTCCGGAGCAGCAAAATTCATCCGATCCGGTTGAAATTTGGTACGTGGTCTAAGTATACGGTCTCTAACAACCATGCAAAAATTGGTCCATATCGGTCCATAATTATATATAGCCCCCATATAAACCGATCCCCAGATTTGACCTCCGGAGCCTCTTGGAGGGGCAAAATTCATCCGATCCGGTTGAAATTTGGTACCTGATGTTAGTATACGGTCTCTAACAACCATGCAAAAATTTATCCATATCGGTCCATAAATATATATAGCTCCCATATAAACCGATCCCCAGATTTGACCTCCGGAGCCTCTTGGAGGAGCAAACTTCATCCTACCCGATTGAAATTTGGTACGTGGTATTAGTATATGGTCTCTAACAATCATGCAAAAACTGGTCCATATCGGTCCATAATTATATATAGCTCCCATATAAACCGATCCCCAGATTTGACCTCCGGAGCCTCTTGGAGGGGCAAAATTCATCCGATCCGTTTGAAATTGGGTACCTGATGTTAGTATACGGTCTCTAACAAGCATGCAAAAATTGGTCCATATCGGTCCATAATTATATATAGCTCCCATATAAACCGATCCCCAGATTTGAACTCTGGAGCCTCTTGGATGAGCAAAATTCATCCGATCCAATTGAAATTTAGTACGTGGTGTTAGTATATGGTCTCTAACAACCATGCAAAAATTGGTCCATATCGGTCCATAATTATATATAGCCCCCATATAAACCGATCCCCAGATTTGACCTCCGGAGCCTCTTGGAGGGGCAAAATTCATCCGATCCGGTTGAAATTTGGTACCTGATGTTAGTATACGGTCTCTAACAACCATGCAAAAACTGATCCATATCGGTCCATAAATATATATAGCTCCCATATAAACCGATCCCCAGATTTGACCTCCGGAGCCTCTTGGAGGAGCAAACTTCATCCTACCCGATTGAAATTTGGTACGTGGTATTAGTATATGGTCTCTAACAATCATGCAAAAACTGGTCCATATCGGTCCATAATTATATATAGCTCCCATATAAACCGATCCCCAGATTTGACCTCCGGAGCCTCTTGGAGGGGCAAAATTCATCCGATCCGTTTGAAATTGGGTACCTGATGTTAGTATACGGTCTCTAACAAGCATGCAAAAATTGGTCCATATCGGTCCATAATTATATATAGCTCCCATATAAACCGATCCCCAGATTTGAACTCTGGAGCCTCTTGGATGAGCAAAATTCATCCGATCCAATTGAAATTTAGTACGTGGTGTTAGTATATGGTCTCTAACAACCATGCAAAAATTGGTCCATATCGGTCCATAATTATATATAGCCCCCATATAAACCGATCCCCAGATTTGACCTCCGGAGCCTCTTGGAGGGGCAAAATTCATCCGATCCGGTTGAAATTTGGTACCTGATGTTAGTATACGGTCTCTAACAACCATGCAAAAACTGATCCATATCGGTCCATAAATATATATAGCTCCCATATAAACCGATCCCCAGATTTGACCTCCGGAGCCTCTTGGAGGAGCAAACTTCATCCTACCCGATTGAAATTTGGTACGTGGTATTAGTATATGGTCTCTAACAATCATGCAAAAACTGGTCCATATCGGTCCATAATTATATATAGCTCCCATATAAACCGATCCCCAGATTTGACCTCCGGAGCCTCTTGGAGGGGCAAAATTCATCCGATCCGTTTGAAATTGGGTACCTGATGTTAGTATACGGTCTCTAACAAGCATGCAAAAATTGGTCCATATCGGTCCATAATTATATATAGCTCCCATATAAACCGATCCCCAGATTTGAACTCTGGAGCCTCTTGGATGAGCAAAATTCATCCGATCCAATTGAAATTTAGTACGTGGTGTTAGTATATGGTCTCTAACAACCATGCAAAAATTGGTCCATATCGGTCCATAATTATATATAGCTCCCATATAAACCGATCCCCAGATTTGACCTCCGGAGCCTCTTGGAGGAGCAAAAGTCATCCGATGCGGTTGAAATTTGGTACATTTCGTTAGTATATGGCCTCTAACAGCCATGTACAAATTGTCAAATTTTATTACTATAGAAAGTTTTGTCAAAATTTCATTTCTATAGAAAGTTTTGTAAAAAGTTTATTTCTATAGCAATGTTTGTCAACATTTTATTTCCATAGAAAATTTTGTCAAAATTTTATTTCTACAGAAAATTTTGTAAAAAATTTATTTCTGTAGAAAATTTTGTCAACATTTTAGTTCTATAGACAATTTTGTCAACATTTTATTTCTATAGAACATTTTGTCAACATTTTATTTCTATAGAAAATTTTGTCAACATTTTATTTCTATAGAAAATTTTGTCAAAATTTTATTGCTATAGAAAATTTTGTCAACATTTTACTTCCATAGAAAATTTTGTCAACATTGTATTTCTATAGAAAATTTTGTCAAGTTTTTATTTCTATAGAAAATTTTGTCAAAATTTTATTTCTATAGAAAATTTTGTCAAACTGAATTATATACGTATTTAATCGGCCTTTTTTTTGTTTAATATATACCCCTTATGGACTAACTTACCATTTAGAAGACAGTGTTAAAAAGTTTTACGATACCTTGCCATCGGCAAGTGTTATCGCAACCCAAGTAATTCGATTGTGGATGACAGCCTTTAGTAGAAGTTCCTACGCAATCCATGGTGGAGGGTACATAAGATTCGGCCTGGCCGAACTTACGGCCGTATATACTTGTTCGAGTTCTGGGACGGTGAGAGATGGTAATAGTCTGCTCTTGTATGTCTGGTCGACAGGTTTGTCAAATTTGGAGTAAGATTCCGGCATCTTACACGACTCAACGAAACACGGCCGTGGGGAATGAAATGCGTACGACATCCGAATTGAACGATTACGGTGCTTACGATAGCGTTTCCACCTAATATTCGACCTATGACAATATTGTCTCTACACACAAAAAATTTTTTCTCTGATTCAATCACCAAATTAATTGATCCAATTAATTTTTTAATTGAAATGTTTTCAATCACGAAAATGATAGTATCAATCACAGTTTTAATTGGGCATAGAAAAAATTCTTGATTAAAAAATTAATTGATTTTTTCAGCAAAATTCAATTAATTTTTTAATTGATTCAATTAAAAATTTAATTGATGTTGATTGCAAAACGCAATTAATTTATTAATTAAAAAAGGTAACTATTTTTAATTACTTAGTTAGATTGGCTTAGAGTTTTTATTTGGATTAACAAATGATTGTTTGAAATACATTTTTAATTAAAAAAGTAAAAAAATCGGCACTTTTTTAACTGAATTAGTCTTCCGAATTTGATTAAAAAGTTAATAGCATCAATTAATTTTTTAATTAAACATTTTAAAAATTTCAATCATTGACTTAATTAACTTAATGTTTCTATCATGATTAAAAAGTTAATTGTATCAATTAATTTATTAATTGAAAAAATTTTCAACTTCAATTAACTTTTTAATTGGAAATATTTTGGTGATCTTTTTTTCTGTGTACGTATAACACGAACTATGTGTCGTGTGTCGTGTTCAACCAAGATACGATATGAATATGTTCTTCCTACGTAAAATACGAGGAATGTGAATGAAAATGATCAACGGCAATGGCTGCGGTGCTTACGGAAGCATTTCTACGTAAGAAAAGGACAACGTCGACGGATTCTTTGCATACGGGAACATATCCACGTAAGATATGAACAACTGCAATGTGGGCCGTCAGCAGTGGCAATGGTTACGTTGCTTATTGGAACGTCTTCAACCAAGATACGAGGTGGAGATGTTCCTCCTACGTAAAATACGGGAAATCCCTGGATTGGGGAAACACGGATTCAGAAATGATTGGCTGTGGGCTTTGCTGCGTCTAGAGGGATTACTGCGCTTCTCGTTGGGACGACAAACCGTGTTTCCCCTTTGCTTGGGAAAACACGGCGTCAGGGATGGTTGACTGTGGGCTCTGCTGGGCGGACATGGCTTCGACGACACTACGTCTAAGGCGATTATTGCGCTTCTAGTCTGGAGGGTTTGGGTTCGACACTGACATATGGTGGTCGGATCCACCAACATAGGACTGAACGGGGAGATTGAGATGTTCCTCCTACGTAAAATATGAAGAATGGGAATGGCAATGAACAACGGCAGTGGCTGCGGTTCTTGCGGGAGCGTTGTTAGTAAGAAAAGGAAAACGTCGACGGATTCGTTGCTTACGGGAACATATCCACGTAAGATATGAACAACTGCAATGTAGGCCGTTAGCAGTGGCAATGGTTACGTTGCTTACGGGCTGTGGTATACGAGCATTGGCAATGGTTACGTTGCTTACGGGAACGTATGTAGGTAATATATGAATAACGGCAATGGCTACGGTGTTTTGCTCTTATCTTACGTAAATAAGCACCCGTTTATTTACGTAAGATAAGAGCAAATGCTTACAAAAGCGTCACTACGATAGATATTAACAATTACAATGGTTACGTTGTTTAGGGTATACACGAGTCTCGCATGGAATTATTACATTCACTCACGTAAGATTCACTGCACGCTTCGCTGTCAAGGTCTCAGCTCACTTGGTGTTTCACTAGTAATACTCACCCGTTATCTTTTGACGTGATATCCATGTGTCATACTGCACAGTACTTCGATTCAATATAAATAAAATATATACCGATCGACTCAGAATCACCTCCTGAGTCGATCTAGCGCTTGGTGTCCGTCCATTCGTATGTCCATGTATTTGTTGTTCACAGGATTCCGGTCGCAATTATTAACCTATTTTATTTTTTGGGCACAAGGACGAACGCTATAGAATTTGGAAGAAATCGGATCAAATTTAGATATAGCTCCCACAAGGACGAACGCTATAGAATTTGGAAGAAATCGGATCAAATTTAGATATAGCTCGCATATATATGTAATGCCCGATTTCGACAAATGGGGTCATGTTGGGCTTTTTTTCTAACCGATTCTCAAAGATTTCAAAGATATTCGCATTATTAATTTACGGAAAATTGAAAGAAAACTTTCCATTTTTTTTTTTTTTAATTTTAGTTATATTGACTTTGGGATTGTCTCAAATTCAAAAAAACCTGGTCATATACTAGAGTACTAAATATGATACCATCAGCAATTGAGTAACTAGAGATTTTTATAGCCATGCCATAAAAAAAACGAAAAGTTTCTGTTTTAATTTAGTCAAAAATACAATAACTCTATTGATATACTTCTCATCCATTTGTTTCATTGAGTTAAAGTTCAACTTTCAGTAGAATATTTCATCCATAAATTTCCATTCCATTTTTAAAAGGAGAGAGACAATTTATGGTCAATTTTATTCGTATATCCTTTTCTCATTATTATGCGTATGTATGCATGCATGTACGAGTATGTGTATTGTACATGTATATGGTTTTGACTTAAATAACAATTTTCGTTTTTGTTTTTATTCATATGCTTTCAGAGTGGTGTTGGAAAATCGACTGCCCGCATTGGCGATGGTCCAATTTTAACACTGGACAAAGTTGAACGTCAACAGGCCGGCATTTATCAGTGTACCGCAGATAATGGTGTTGGTGAACCAGTTAGTGTTGATATCAGATTGGATGTTTTGTGTAAGTAAATGAATATTTATATATAAATGTTTTTTTGTGCATGTGTGTATATGAAAAGGTTATTAGAAAACAAAAGAAATAGGAAAATTAATCAAAATTAAATATACACTTGAATTAGATCCTTTATGGCTTTTGTGCCAATATATATAGCAGTCCCCAATTTTGCAATAAATAAATTGTCTCTTAAAGTAAATTATTATAAATATTTTTTATCAAATTTTTTCTTGTTATAATGACTATATCCATTTACAAAAAAAAAAAAAAAAACAAAAATCATGGAAACAATTGAAGTGCCTGCAAAACGCCAACTCTTAATAGTTTTAATGCCATTTTCAGATTACAATAAATAATATAGCATTGTAATATATACAAGCAATTACATGGAAACTTTAGTTTGCAGTTGTGTATGAAGTCAAAGCAATTCATATTTATTTCACAGAACATATTGCAAAGATTTTCTTGAAAATATATATTCTTGTAGATGAAACTCCGTCTTGCTTACAAACAGAGAAACTTCAAAGAAAGATATTTTATAAATAATTTATGACATATGAAACATTCAATTATGTGGCATTACTAAATATTCGTTATACGAAACGAAGTTTGTAGTCTCAGTATGTCAGATTTTAGTGCAAAACAAGTATATAAGGCCTTAAGTTCGGCCCGGCCGAGTTTCCTTTGGAAACTCTTCATCGTTGCGGATTATATATATAGTCCCCCAAGCAGTTCGGTTCAAATGTTATTAAGGTGACCAAAAAACTTTTTGTTTTATTTTTTGGAAAGTCTGTTTTCGGTTTATCCGAAAATCCCAATTTTTCAGAACCGGTGTTCGGTTTTTATTTTACTCAAAACCGGTTAATCGGTTAGAGCATAAACAATAAAAGTTAGTGAAAAATGTCAATCAGTATATATGGTATTAGTAATCACAGTTTTAATTAGGCCTAAAAAATATTTGATTAAAAAATTATCCCAGCAAAAAAATTTGGAAGTTCTTCTAAAGATACAACTTTAAAAGCACTTCCAAAAATATGTTCTCAAAGAAGTTATTTATTTTAAATGCACAAGAAGTTCATTTGAGTCATTGTTTTTTTTAATTTGTTGTTTCAAATAGGTTAAAAATAGATTAAGAATTAATAAAATGGTAAAAATTATTAAAATTTTGCAGGAAAAAAACGCCAAATCCATTCTAGAAAAATTGTGAATTTTTGAAAATATTTGATGTCAAACGTTCCAGACAAGCGTAAGAATCCATTAAAAATCATATAAAATTTTAAAAACTATATATTTGTGAAAATAACACAAAATGTCCTAATTCACATCAAACACACTGAATTCGCATCACACCTTAATAAGTGATGCAAATTCAGTGCAACGGTTGTTAAAATGTTGGACATTCGTCCTATGACAAGCCCATGTCGATCTGAGCATGTCCGTCCGTCCGTCTGTTGAAATCACGCTAACTTCCGAACGAAACAAGCTATCGACTTGAAACTGGGCACAAGTAGTTGCTATTGATGTAGGTCGGATGGTATTGTAAATGGGCCATATCGGTCCACTTTTACGTATAGCCCCCATATAAACGGATCCCCAAATTTGGCTTGCGATTGCTCTAAGAGAAGCAAATTTCATCCGATCCGGCTGAAATTTGGTACATGGTGTTAGTATATGGCCTCTAACAACCATGCAAAAATTGGTCCATATCGGTCCATAATTACATATAGCCCCCATATAAACCGATCCCCCGATTTGTCTTGCGAAGCCTCTAAGAGAACCAAATTTCATCCGATCCGGCTGAAATTTTGTACATGGTGTAAGTATATGGTCTGTAACAACCATGCAGAAATATGTCCATATCGGTCCATAATTATATATAGCCCTCATATAAGCCGATCCCCAGATTTGACCTCCGAAGCCTCTTAGACGAGCAAAAGTCATCCGATCCGATTGAAATTTGGTACGTGGTGTTAGTATATGGTCTCTAACAACCATGCAAGAATTGGTCCATATCCGTCCATAATTATATATAGCCCTCATATAAGCCGATCCCCAGATTTGAGTCCCGGAGCCTCTTAGACGAGCAAAAGTCATCCGATCCGATTGAAATTTGGTACGTGGTGTTAGTATATGGTCTCTAACAACTATGCAAGAATTGGTCCATATCGGTCCATAATTTTATATAGCCCTCATATAAGCCGATCCCCAGATTTGACCTCCGGAGCCTCTTAGACGAGCAAAAGTCATTCGATCCGATTGAAATTTGGTACATGGTGTTGGTATATGGTCTCTAACAACCATGCAAGAATTGGTCCATATCGGTCCATAATTATATATAGCCCTCATATAAGCCGATCCCCAGATTTGACCTCCGAAGCCTCTTAGACGAGCAAAAGTCATCCGATCCGATTGAAATTTGGTACGTGGTGTTAGTATATGGTCTCTAAGAACCATGAAAGAATTGGTCCATATTGGTCCATAATTATATATAGCCCTCATATAAACCGATCCCCAGGTTTGACCTCCGGAGCCTCTTAGACGAGCAAAAGTCATCCGATCCGATTGAAATTTGGTACGTGGTGTTAGTATATGGTCTCTAACAACCATGCAAGAATTGGTCCATATCCGTCCATAATTATATATAGCCCTCATATAAGCCGATCCCCAGATTAGACCCCCGGAGCCTCTTAGACGAGCAAAAGTCATCCGATCCGATTGAAATTTGGTACGTGGTGTTAGTATATGGTATCTAACAACTATGCAAGAATTGGTCCATATCGGTCCATAATTATATATAGCCCTCATATAAGCCGATCCCAAGATTTGACCCCCGGAGCCTCTTAGACGAGCAAAAGTCATCCGATCCGATTGAAATTTGGTACGTGGTGTTAGTATATGGTCTCTAACAACCATGCAAGAATTGGTCCATATCGGTCCACAATTATATATAGCCCCCATATAAAACGTTCCCCAGATTTAATCTCCGGAGCCTCTTGGAGGAGCAAATTCATCCGATCCGGTTGAAATTTGCAACGTGGTGTTAGTATTAGGCCGCTTATAACCATGCCATAATTGGTCCATATCGGTCTATAGTTATATATAGCCGATCCCCAATCATACAAAAATTGGTCCATATCGTTTCATAATCATGGTTGCCACTCGAGCCAAAAATAATCTACCAAAATTTTATATTTATAGAAAACATTGTCAAAATGTTATTTCTATAGAAAATTTTTTCCAAATTTTATTTCTATAAAAATTTTTTTCCAAATTTTATTTTTATAGAAATTTTTTTTTTCCAAATTTTACTTCTATAGAAAATGTTGTCAAAATTTTATTTTGTCAAAATTTTATTTCTATAGAAACTTTAAACTTAATTATATACGTATTTAATCTGCCTTTATATACGACGTATGGACTATGTGGTATATATTACGTTGTTGGGAAGTTTTAAGATCCTTGCCATCGGCAAGTGTTACCGCAACCCAAGTAATTCGATTGTGGATGACAGTCTTCGGTAGAAGTTTCTACGCAATCCATGGTGGAGGGTACATAAACTTCGGCCTGGCCGATTTTACGGCCGTATATACTTGTTTTTTATACCCTTCACCACTACTGTGGTACAGGGTATAATAAGTTTGTGCATTTGTATGTAACGCCAAGAAGGAGTAATCATAGACCAACCTTTTAGTATACGGATCGGCTTAGAATTAAATTCTGAGTCGATTTAGCGATGTCCGTCTGTCCGTCTGTCTGTCCGTCTGTCTGTCTGTCTGTCTGTCTGTCTGTTGATGTATTTTTGTGTGCAAAGTACAGCTCGCAGTTTTAGTCCGATTGTCCTAAAATTTGGTATAGGGTCCTGTTTCGGCTCAAAGACGATCCCTATTGATTTTGGAAAAAATCGGTTCAGATTTAGATATAGCTGCCATATATATTTTTCACCGATCTGGTCATAATGGGCGTGTATATCAACCGATCTTCCTCAAATTCCGTACATCCGAATATTTTATGAGTCTCCATAAACTTGCAAAATATCAGCCAAATCGGTTCAGATTTAGATATAGCTCCCATATATAGCTTTCGCCCGATTTACACTCATTTGCCCACAGAGGCCAATTTTTTGCTCCGATTTAGTTGAAATTTTGCACAGGGAGTAGAATTAGCGTTGTTACTATGCGTGCCAAATTTGCTTGAAATCGGTTCAGATTTGGATATATCTCCCATATAAAGCTTTCGCCCGATTTACACTCATATGACCACAGAGGCCAATTTTTAACTCCGATTTAGTTGAAATTTTGCACAGGGAGTAGAATTAGCATTGTAACTATGCGTGCCAAATTTGGTTGAAATCGGTTCAGATTTAGCTCCCATATATATGTTTTTCTGATTTCGACAAAAATGGTCAAAATATCAACATTTTCCTTGTAAAATCGCCACTGCTTAGTCGAAAAGTTGTAAAAATGACTCTAATTTTCCTAAACTTCTAATACATATATATCGAGCGATAAATCACAAATAAACTTTTGCGAAGTTTCCTTAAAATTGCTTCAGATTTAACTGTTTCCCATACTTATACCCTTCACTACTACTGTGGTACAGGGTATAATAAGTTTGTGCATTTGTATGTAACGCCAAGAAGGAAAAGTCTGAGACCCATCGTTTAGTATACCGATCGTCTTAGAATTAAATTCTGAGTCGATTTAGCTATGTCCGTCTGTCTGTCCGTCTGTCTGTCTGTTGATGTATTTTTGTGTACAAAGTACAGCTCGCAGTTTTAGTCCGATTGTCCTAAAATTTGGTATAGGGTCCTATTTCGGCTCAAAGACGATCCCTATTGATCGGTTCAGATTTAGATATAGCTGCCGTATATATGTTCCACCGATCTGGTCATAATTGGCGGGTATATCAACCGATCTTTATGAGTCTCGAAAAACTTGCAAAATATCAGCCAAATCGGTTCAGATTTAGATATAGATCGAGTGATATTTAAATGTATGTATTTGGGACAAACCTTTATATATAGCCCCCAACACATTTGACGGATGTGATATGGTATCGAAAATTTAGATCTATAAAGTGGTGCAGGGTATAATATAGTCGGCCCCGCCCGACTTTAGACTTTCCTTACTTGTTTGTAATTCTCTTTATTAATTTAATTCAGCTCAGTAAAAAATTATTTTAATGAAAATTCTATTTTGATGGGAAATGCCCATATGTTTACCATCACCCGAATAGTCAAACCACAACCCACGATGTATTCAGAAAAACTGTAAAGCATGCAAAAATTTTCTACACTTGCGACATAAACATGCACACACATCTCCACAAACGATTTTCTGAGGAAATTTTGTATTTTGCATGTTTGTCTCGGCGTTTCTCCCTCTCCTTCTATATAAACTGGAAATTTCTCAAAGGAAGATAAATGTAAATATAAATTAAGTATGAAATAAATAAGTTTGTCGAGACAGCATATTTTATTGCAACATACAGAAACTGCAAAGACACGAAGAGGGAGAAGAAGAAGAAGAAGATTTATGCAATTGAAATTATGTGGTTGAACAAATTTAAGGAAATTACAAAGAAATATGCTCGAATGCATAACAACTTCTGCTAAACCAATTGGACACAAATGTAAAATTCCAAGAAACTATTGAAGCATCTCTAAGATATAATCATCATTCATCCATCCACGTTGCCTTTTGCATTGAAAAATGCAGACAAAAGTCATCATAAAATATAATGAAATGAATTCATAACATTTGATAGCAAAAAATAGTTGAGGAGGGGGGAAACAAGAAATGCTTGACTCTTCCAGTTCAATGCACCTTTTTTGCATTTCATTGATATATTTTTTTTTTTGTTCGAAAACAATGATGAAATAGATTGCAAACAAACAGATCTTCTTGTCAATTGTTAGGTAAAAATAATTCAAGTGGATGTTTATGATTGCTGGTTTTTAAAGGAAATTCCTTTATTTCTATAGAAACTTTAATATAATTTCATAGTATTATATTATATCAATACAATATATTTATGAATTTTCTTTTAATTTTTCTTTTTTTTTATTCTTACAGATCCTCCAGACATACAAGTGGAAAAATCTTGGATACATTCTGGTGAAGGATTTGAAGCTAAACTGGTTTGCATTGTTTATGCAGATCCCATTGCTTCGGTATGTATTATGCAAAATTTATGTAAAATTAAAAGTGTAACATTTTTTTTTTGTACAATGAGTTAGTTTATAAACCCATACAATATTAGAAAATATAGCTAAAGGGTGATTCTTTTGAGGTTAGGATTTTCATGCATTAGTATTTGACAGATCACGTGGGATTTCAGACATGGTGTCAAAGAGAAAGATGCTCAGTATGCTTTGACATTTCATCATTAATAGACTTACGATCTGCCACAACGTCGAATTTTCAGTGAATGGGCCCTAGAAAAGTTGGCAGAAAATCCGCTTTTTTATCGACAAATTTTGTTCAGCGATGAGGCTCATTTCTGGTTGAATGGCTACGTAAATAAGCAAAATTGCCGCATTTGGAGTGAAGAGCAACCAGAAGCCGTTCAAGAACTGCCCATGCATCCCGAAAAATTCACTGTTTGGTGTGGTTTGTACGCTGGTGGAATCATTGGAGCGTATTTTTTCAAAGATGCTGTTGGACGCAACGTTACGGTGAATGGCGATCGCTATCGTTCGATGCTAACAAACTTTTTGTTGCCAAAAATGGAAGAACTGAACTTGGTTGACATGTGGTTTCAACAAGATGGCGCTACATGCCACACAGCTCGCGATTCTATGGCCATTTTGAGGGAAAACTTCGGAGAACAATTCATCTCAAGAAATGGACCGGTAAGTTGGCCACCAAGATCATGCGATTTGACGCCTTTAGACTATTTTTTGTGGGGCTACGTCAAGTCTAAAGTCTACAGAAATAAGGCAGCAACTATTCCAGCTTTGGAAGACAACATTTCCGAAGAAATTCGGGCTATTCCGGCCGAAATGCTCGAAAAAGTTGCCCAAAATTGGACTTTCCGAATGGACCACCTAAGACGCAGCCGCGGTCAACATTTAAATGAAATTATCTTCAAAAAGTAAATGTCATGGACCAATCTAACGTTTCAAATAAAGAACCGATGAGATTTTGCAAATTTTATGCGTTTTTTTTTAAAAAAGTTATCAAGCTCTTAACAAATCACCCTTTATTATAATATTGCATTATGGGACTCTAAGAAGGATTTGGGACACCTAACGCATACGTAATAATATTGCGTCCATCACTCATACGCACAAGAACACCACTATACAAAATAAATATCTTATACTAATTTAAATTAAAGTAATTGCCTTTCAGTCAATTTCATATGATATCGGCATTCTCTTTAATGATATCATGGTAATATGATGTTAAAGTTGTTTATTTAAAGATACAGATACGAGTAAATAAATTTATTATCTCAAAAGATTTTGCAATCATAAATTAACGCAAACAAACTTATGGCTGTAACAAAACTGATGGAAGCAAAGTCATAAGTCCAGTAGGTGAAAAAAGGTTTTGTAACAATTTGGAAAAGGCAAGATTGAATAACCGTTGTAATTTGTTTTTTTTTTTTTTTTTTACTTTAAAACAATAAAAGTGAAAACCAATTAAATACATGAACGGGCCGAATGTTAAGTATCTAGCACGTTGAATCAAAGACAAAAGTTTTCTTACAAAATTTTTTCGCCATACCAAAATTTTATTTCTATAGAAAATTTTGTAAAATTTTATTTCTAAAGAACATTTTGTCGAAATTCTCTGCAAAATTTTATGTCTATAGAATATTTTATAAAATTTTTATTTCCATAGAAAATTTTGTCAACATTTTATTTCTATCGAAAACTTCGTCCAAAGTTTATTTCTACAGAAAATTTTGTAAAAATTTTATTTCTACAGAAAATTGTGTCAAAATTATATTTTTATAGAAAATTTTGTCAAATTTTTTTTCTATAGAAAATTTTGTCAAAATTTTTGAAGTACCTCTCAGTTGCCTCTACCAGAACATCAAGAATTCTACCAGTCTAAAAAATTTTTGTCAAAATTTTATTTCTATAGAAAATTTTGTCAAAACTCTTCTATATTTCTATAGATTTTTTTTTAATTTTATTTCTATAGAAAATAGTGTCAAAATTTTTAATGTACTTCTTAATTGGAGAGAAATATTTTGCAAAGAATTCTAACAATCTACCTAACAGTAAAAAATCTATAATTTTTTGTAGAATTCTGCCAATTCGGGATGTCATTGGAGCCTAATATTCGCCTAAAATTTGGGGAATATTTTACTAAAAAAAACTACCAAACAAAAACAATCTTAACTTGCAAAATTTTATTTCTAGCAAAATTTATTTTCTGTAGAATATTTTGTCAGAATTTAATTTCTATAGAAAATTTTGTCAAAATTTTATTTCCAAAGAAAATTTTGTCATAATTTTTGTTATATAGAAAATTTTGTCAAAATTTTATTTCTATAGAAAATTTTGTAAAAATTTTATTCCTATAGAAAAATTTTGTCATAATTTTATTTCTATAGAAAATGTTATCAAAATTTTATTTCTATAGACAAATTTTGTCAAAATTGTATTTTTATAGCAAATTTTGTCAAAATTTTATTTCTATAGAAAATTTTGTAAAAATTTTATTCCTATAGAAAAATTTTGTCATAATTTTATTTCTATAGAAAATTTTATCAAAATTTTATTTCTATAGAAAAATTTGTCAAAATTTTATTTTTATAGCACATTTTGTCAAAATTTTATTTTTATAGAAAATTAAGTAAAAATTTTATTTCTATAAAAAATTTTGTCAAAATTTTACTTTTATAGAAAATTTTATCTAAATTCTATTTCTATAGAAAATTTTGTCAAAATTTTATTTCTATAGAAAATTTTGTCAAAATTTTATTTCTATAGAAAAATGTTGTCATAATTTTATTTCTATAGAAAATTTTGTCAAAATTTTATTCCTATAGAAAATTTTTGTCATAATTTTATTCCTATAGAAAATTTTTGTCATAATTTTATTTCAATATAAAATTTTATCAAAATTTTATTTCTATAGAAAATTTGTCAAAATTTTATTTTTATAGCACATTTTGTCAAAATTTTATTTTTATAGAAAATTTAGTAAAAATTTTATTTCTATACAAAATTTTGTCAAAATTTTACTTTTATAGAAAATTTTATCTAAATTCTATTTCTATAGAAAATTTTGTCAAAACTTTATTTCTATAGAAAATTTTGTAAAAATTTTATTTCTATAGAAATAATATTCTATAGAATTTTGTCATAATTTTATTTCTATAGAATATTTTATCAAAATTTTATT
This sequence comes from Haematobia irritans, assembly GCF_050003625.1. NCBI lineage: Eukaryota > Metazoa > Arthropoda > Insecta > Diptera > Muscidae > Haematobia > Haematobia irritans. Next base: position 256,036,322 of record NC_134397.1, on the reverse strand, counting down.
TCTATAGAAAATTTTGTCAAAATTTTATTTTTATAGCAAATTTTGTCAAAATTTTATTTTTATAGAAAATTTAGTAAAAATTTTATTCCTATACAAAGTTTTGGCAAAATTTTATTTTTATAGAAAATTTTATATAAATTCTATTCCTATAGAAAATTTTTGTCATAATTTTATTTCTATGGAAAATTTTATTAAAATTTTATTTCTATAGAAAAATTTGTCAAAATTTTAATTTTATAGCACATTTTGTCAAAATTTTAGTTTTATAGAAAATTTAGTAAAAATTTTATTTCTATACAAAATTTTGTCAAAATTTTACTTTTATAGAAAATTTTATCTAAATTCTATTTCTATAGAAAATTTTGTCAAAATTTTATTTCTATAGAAAATTTTGTAAAAATTTTATTCCTATAGAAAAATTTTGTCATAATTTTATTTCTATATAAAATTTTATCAAAATTTTATTTCTATAGAAAAATTTGTCAAAATGTTATTTTTATAGCACATTTTGTCAAAATTTTAGTTTTATAGAAAATTTTATTTAAATTCTATTTCTATAGAAAATTTTGTCAACATTTTATTTCTATCGAAAATTTTGTCAAAATTTTATTCCTATAGAAAATTTTGTCACAATTTTATTTCTAGAAAAAAATTGTCAAAATGTCATTTCTAAAAAATTTTATTTTATATATAAAATTTTGTCAATATTTTATTTCTATAGGAAAAACTTTGTCTAAATTGTATTTCTATAAAAAAATTGTCAAAAAGTCATTTCTATAGAAAATTCTATTTTTATAAAGAAAATTTTCTCAAAATTTTATTTCAAAAGAAACTTGTGTCAATATTTTATTTCTATAGAAAAAACTATAGAAAATTTTGTCAAAATTTTATTCCTATAGAAAATGTTGTCAAAATTTTATTTCTAAAAAAATATTTGTCAAAATTGTATTTCTATAAAAAAAAATTGTCAAAATGTCATTTCTAGGACAATTTTATTTTTATATAGAAAATTTTCTCAAAATTTTATTTCAAAAGAAAATTTTGTCAATATTTTATGTCTATAGAAAAATCTTTGTCTAAACTTTATTTCTATAGAAAATTTTGTCAAAATATTATTTCTATAAAAAAATTGTCAAAATGTCATTTCTAAAAAAAATTTATTTTTATATAGAAAATTTTCTCAAATTTTTATTTCAAAATAAAATTTTGTCAATATTTTATTTCTATTGAAAAAACTTTGTCTAAATTTTATTTCTATAGAAATTTTTCTCAAAATTTTATTTCTATAAAACAAAAATTGTCAAAATATCATTTCTATAGAACATTTTATTTTTATATAGAAAATTTTCTCCAAATTTTATTTCTATAGAAAAAACTATAGAAAATTTTGTTAAAATTTTATTTTTAAAAAAGTTTCTCAAATCTTTATTTCTATAAAAAAATTTGTCAAAATATCATTTCTAAGAAAATTTTATTTTTATATAGAAAATTTTCTCAAAATTTTGTTTAAAAAAAAATTTTGTCAATATTTTATTTCTATAGAAAAAAACTTGTCTAAATTTTATTTCTATAGAAAATTTTTCCAAATTTTATTTCAATTGAAAATTTTGTGAAAATTTTATTTCTATTGAAGATTTTGTCAAAATTTTATTTCTATGGAAAATTTTGTCAAAATTATTGAAGTACTTCTCAGTTTCGTCTATTAAACAGTAGAGGCCTTACACAAGAAGGCCTTACAAAAGAAATACGCTGGATACATATATACATATGTATATATGTATTAAATTCTTTTTATATAAAAATCGCCCATAGTATTGCGGTGATTATGTTTCAGTCACATATATAAATAAAACAGTTAATGATAATAAGTGATCAGACTGTGAGGGTGGGGAAGTATTTTTTCCTTTTGCTGTGCTTACTTGTTTATTTTTGTTTGAGAAGGGTAAAATGAAAAAAAAACATGAATATTATATATAAACTAAATGAATTGCGTTGAATTCAAACAAATGCTTAAATGAATGGAGGATATTGCGTCTGCAAAAGGATGTTGAGAGATATGCACAACAACAACAACAACAATACAAATGCACAGCAAGCAGGAAATAACTTTTATCGTTAGCAATTAATTAAAATGTCATTAACCGGTGGTATTTCTGTATGTGTGACTAAGTTAATGTGTGCGTGTGAGTGTGCTTTCATTGCATGCCAGGTTGGCTTGATATGAAAACAAAACTCATTCATACGTTCATGAACAGGCAAATGGAGAAATATTTTAAATATTAAAAAACAAAAAAATTCAAACGCATAAAATTAATTGCGAAACTTTGCCAGAACTGTTAATGATGATGATGGTGATGGTGGCAACAAACAAGCTATAAATTAATATGAAACATTTTTTTAAACCAAATTGACCTGATTTTTAAACAATATTTCAAAAATGATTATATTTGTTGCATATAAAAAACCAATATGAAAAAGAGAAAGCAATCGATTTCAATTAAAATTAATCAAAGACCCTCATTGTAACAGTATTACATACTTGGTGGATGCACGGTATTCCAATAATGAACTGATCTGGAGAGTTTTAATAACAACTACAAACACTCAATTTCAATCAATTTTATTTAAAGGAATTTAATAGAGTTGCAAATTAATACATGGTCATAAATATCATTCACACTATAAAGTTAATATTTAATAGTCTATAGATAGATTTTGATGTCTAATAAAAATAACTAGATCTTTACAATACGCAAAGAAGCTAAAAAATTGTGTGGAAGATTTTCTCAAAAATTTATTTCTATAGAAAATTTTGTCAAATTTTATTTCTATAGAAAGTTTTGTCAAAAGTTTCTTTTCTACATAAAAAGTTTTGTTAAAAACAAGTTAAAGAAAATTTTATCAAGATTTTATTTCAATGGTATATGTTGTCAAAAATTTTAATTCTATAGAAAATTTTGTCAAAATTTTATTTCTATCGAAAATTTTGTCAAAATTTTATTTCTACAGAAAATTTTGTAAAAATTTTATTTCTATAGAAAATTTTGTAAAAATTTTATTTCTATAGAAAATTTTGTAAAAATTTTATTTCTATAGAAAATTTTGTAAAAATTTTATTCCTATACAAAATTTTATTTCTATACAAAATGTTATTTCTATACAAAATTTTATTTCTATACAAAATTTTATTTCTATACAAAATTTTATTTCTATACAAAATTTTATTTCTAAAAAAAATTTTGTAAAAATTTTATTTCTATAGAAAATTTGGTCAACATATTATTTCTACGAGTATAGAAATTTGGTAACAAATTCTATAGAAAATTTTGTCAACATTTTATTTTTTTTCAAAATTGTATATCCAAAGAAAATTTTGTCAACATTATATTTCTATAAACCATTTTGTCAAAATGTTATTTCTATAGAAAATTTTGGTAATTTTTTTCTATATAAAAAATGTTGTCAATTTTTTTCTATATGCAAAATGTTGTCAAAATTTCTTTTCTATAGAAAATTTTGTCAAAATTTTAGTTGTGTAGAAAACTTTGTCAAAATTTTATTTTTCTAGAATATTTTGTTCTATAGAAAATTGTGCTAAATTTTTTGTTTCTATATAAAAATGTTGTCCATATTTTCTATATAAAAAATTTTGCAAAAATTTATTTCTATAGAAAATTTTGTCAAAATTTTATTTATATAGAAAATTTTGTCAAAATTTTATTTCGTTTTGTTTGTTATTGTTGGTTTCTCTTCAATCATTATTGTTGTTCTTGATCTCAGCTTAAAACCATGCCAGCTGTACATCCAACCATCTTGCAGTTTATAGGGCTTTGCCCAAATAAATTTGACAAGCATACTTTTCCTCCGTTGGTTACGCTACACCTGTTGTTTAGTCAATGCATGGTTTTAAACTGAGATCAAGAACAACAATAATGATTGAAGAGAAACCAACAATAACAAACAAAACGAATGAAGATAGAGGAAGCACGCTCAAAAACAAACCCAGCCAACTACATTCAAATCGATGATTTGAGTTTGGCAAAGGAAAAGAGATGTGTTTGCAAATTTGTTTATGCAGTAGCCGACTATCAAACCTTTTTTCGGAAGGCTCAAGTGTAGTTCACTTTGGGTTGAGTGAATAACCCGAATTTATTCTGATAATTGGTTGATAGTTTAGCTGCAAGTAGAGGATGCTGATGAGGAATGTGGTAATTCCGAAAGGTGCGTCCATCCAACCATCTTGCCGTCTATAGGGCGTTGCCAAATAAATTTGACAAACATTCATTTTCCCTTTTGGTTAAACTACACTTGTAGTTTAAGCTGAAATCAAAAACAACAAAATGATTGAAGAATAAACCAACAATAACAAAACAAAAATTTTATTTTTATAATTTTTTTTTTTTTTCAAAATGTTATTTCTATAGAAAATATTGTCAAAATTTTATTTCTGTAGAAAATTTTGTCAACATTTTATTTCTATATGAAATTTGTCAAAATTTTATATCTATAGAAAATTTTGTTATAATTTTATTTCTATAGAAAATTTTCTCAAAATGTTATTTCTATAGAAAATTTTGTCAAAAATCTATAGAAAGTTGTGCTAATTTTTTTCTATATAAAAAATGTTATACATTTTTTTTTCTATATAAAAATTTTTGCAAAATTTTATTTCTACAGAAAATTTTGTCTCTATAGAAAATTTTTTCAAAATTTTATTTCTATAGAAAATTTTGTCAAAATTTTATTTCTATAGAAAATTTTGTCAAAATTTTATTTCTATAGAAAATTTTGTCAAAATTTTATTTCTATAGAAAATTTTGTCAAAATTTTATTTCTATAGAAAATTTTGTCAAAATGTTATGTCAATATAATTTTGCAAGATTTTGTTTCTATAGAAAATTTTGCTAATATTTTATTTCTATAGAAAATTTTGTCAAAATTTTATTTCTATAGAACATTTTGTCAAAATTTTATTTCTATAGAAAATTTTGTCAAAATTATATTTCTATAGAACATTTTGTCAAAATTTTATTTCTATAGAAAATTTTGTCAAAATTTTATTTCTATAGAAAATTTTTTCAAAATTTTATTTCTATAGAAAAAATGTTGTCCGTATTTTCTATGTAAATTTTTTTTTTTTCAAAATTGTATTTCTATAGAAAATTTTGTCAAAATTTTATTTCTATAGAAAATTTGTCAAAATTTTATTTCTATAGAAAATTTTGTCTCTATAGAAAATTTTGTCAAATTTTTATTTCTATAGAAAATTTTGTCAAAATTTTATTTCTATAGAAAATTTTGTCAAAATGTTATGTCAATAGATAATTTTGCAAAATTTTATTTCTATAGAAAATTTTGCCGATATTTTATTTCTATAGAAAATTTTGTCAAAATTTTATTTCTATGGAAAATTTTGTCAAAATTTTTATTCTATAGAATATTTTGTCAAAATTTTATTTCTATAGAAAATTTTGTCAAAATTTTATTTCTATGGAAAATTTTGTCAAAATTTTATTTAGATAGAAAATTTTGTCAAAATTTTATTTCTATAGAACAATTTGTCAAAATTTTATTTCTATAGAAAATTTTGTCAAAATTTTATTTCTATAGAAAAAATGTTGTCCGTATTTTCTATGTAAAATTTTGTTTCAAAATTTTATTTCTATAGAAAATTTTGTCAAAATTTTATTTCTATAGAAAATTTGTCAAAATTTTATTTCTATAGAAAATTTTGTCAAAGTTTCATATCTATAGAAAATTTTGTCAAAATTTTATTTCTATAGAAAATTTTGTCAAAATTGTATTTCTATAGGAAATTTTGTCAAAATTGTATTTCTATAGCAAATTTTGTCAAAATTGTATTTTTATAGAAAATTTTGTCAAAATTTTATTTCTATAGAAAATTTTGTCAATATTTTATTTCTATAGAAATAAAAGCAAGTAATAGAAAATTTTATCAAGATTTTATTTCAGTGGTATATTTTGTCAAAAACTTTCTTGCTATAGAAAATTTTGTCAAAATTTTATATAAATAGAAAATTTTGTCAAAATTTTATTTCTATAGAAAAAATGTTGTCCGTATTTTCTATGTAAAATTTTTGTTTTCAAAATTTTATTTCTATAGAAAATTTTGTCAAAATTTTTATTCTATAGAATATTTTGTCAAAATTTTATTTCTATAGAAAATTTTGTCAAAATTTTCTTTCTATAGAAAATTTAGTCAAAATTTTATTACTTATAAAATTTTGTTAAAATTTTATTTCTATAGAAAATTTTGTCAATATTTTATTTCTATAGAAATAAAAGCAAGTAATAGAAAATTTTATCAAGATTTTATTTCAGTGGTATATTTTGTCAAAAACTTTCTTGCTATAGAAAATTTTGTCAAAATTTTATATCTATAGAAAATTTTGTCAAAATTTTATTTCTACAGAAAATTTTGTCAATATTTTATTTCTATAGAAATAAAAGCAAGTAATAGAAAATTTTATCAAGATTTTATTTCAGTGGTATATTTTGTCAAAAACTTTCTTGCTATAGAAAATTTTGTCAAAATTTTATTTCTATAGAAAATTTTGTCAAAATTTTATTTCTATAGAAAAAATGTTGTCCGTATTTTCTATGTAAAATTTTTTTTCAAAATTTTATTTCTATAGAAAATGTTGTCAAAATTTTATTTCTATAGAAAATTTTGTCAAAGTTTTATATCTATAGAAAATTTTGTCAAAATTTTATATCTATAGAAAATTTTGTCAAAATTTTATTTCTATAAAAAATTTTGTCAAAATTGTATTTCTATAGGAAATTTTGTCAAAATTGTATTTCTATAGCAAATTTTTTCTATGTAAAATTTTTTTTCAAAATTTTATTTCTATAGAAAATTTGTCAAAATTTTATTTCTATAGAAAATTTTGTCAAAGTTTTATATCTATAGAAAATTTTGTCAAAATTTTATATCTATAGAAAATTTTGTCAAAATTTTATATCTATAGAAAATTTTGTCAAAATTTTATTTCTATAGAAAATTTTGTCAAAATGTTGTTTCTATAGAAAATTTTGTCAAAATTTTGTTTCTATAGAAATTTTTTTCAAAATTTTATTTTTATAGAAAATGTTGTCAAAATTTTATTTCTATAGAAAATGTTGTCAAAATTTTATATCTATAGAAAATTTTGTCAAAATTTTATTTCTATAAAAAAAAATTGTCAAGTTTTTATTTCTATAAAAAAATTTGTCAAAATTTTATTTCTATTGAAAATTTTGTCAAAATGTTATTTCTATAGAAAATTTGTCAAAATTTTATTTCTATAGAAAATTTTATTATAATTTTATTTCTATAGACAATTTTGTCAAAATATTTTTTCTATAGGAAATTTTGTCAAAATTTTATTTCTATTGAAAATTTTGTCAAAATTTTTTTTCTATAGAAAATTTTGTTAAAATTTTATTTCTATTGAAAATTTTGTCAAAATTTTATTTCTATAGAAAATTTGTCAAAATTTTATTTCTACAGAAAATTTTGTTATAATTTCATTTTTATAGAATATTTTCTCAAAATTTTATTTCTATAGAAAACTGTGTCAAATTTTTATTTCTATAAACAAATTTGTCAAGTTTTTATTTCTATAAAAAATTTTGTCAAAATTTTATTTCTATAGAACATTTTGTCAAAATTTTATTTCTATAGAAAATTTTGTCAAGATTTTATTTCTATAGAAAATTTTGTCAAAATTTTATTTCTATAGAAAATTTTTTCAAAATTTTATTTCTATAGAAAATTTTGTCAAAATTTTATTTCTATAGAAAATTTTGTCAAAATTTTATTTGTACAGAAAATTTTGTAAAAATTTTATTTCTATAGAAAATTTTGTAAAAATTTTATTTCTATAGAAAATTTTGTCAAATTTTTATTAGAAAATTTCTATAGAAAATGTTGTAAAAATTTTATTTCTATAAAAAATGTTGTCAAAATTTTATTTCTATAGAAAATTTTGTCAAAATTTTATTTCTATAAAAAATTTTGTCAAATTTTTATTTCTGTAAAAAATTTTGTAAAATTTTTATTTCTATAGAAAATTTACCCAAAATTTTATCTCTATAGAACATTTTGTCAAACTTTTATTAATGGGATAAAAAATTTCGGCATCGTAATGCTCTTTAAATCAAATGTGAGAGTCGGTTTTTAAGGAAGCGATATTCAAATCTAAAGCAATATATCTCATCTTCGAATTTGTTTGCAGATAAAAAGCGAGTTTTCAGGAAATTTCGACATGATATCTAATTTACAACAGAGAGACGAAAAGGCGGCCAATGGATGTTGTTAAATTATCTTCAAATTTCATCCTGATTAAGAATATGAAAACCTATGTAGTCAGAATTTGACATTTCTATATTTTACAATCGGAACAGCGAACTAACTATACCCTCAAGATTTCTATGGAATTTTAATATTTTTATAAGTTATATGAACAAGAATAAAGCTATAATAGTGCAATTATTCAGCCATAGAAAAGTCAGTTGCTTGATTTTACATAAAAATCTATTAAAAAACATATATGTCTCTTATTTGATGTATCCAGTAAATCCTGAATATCCATAAAATCAATTTCACTTTTAAAATAAATCACTTAATATTTAAATCAGTTACTTTGGATATAGTTGTCACCTAAACATATATTTTTATTTCATTAATACATTATATCTATCACACACACGCTTAAATCTAATCTCTATTTGATTTTGATTCCCATTACAGGTATCCTGGTATCAAAATTCATTTTTGATACAGTCAACTGATAGGCGCATTATGTCATCAAGAGGAAATCGTCACACCTTAACCATTAGACACATCCAACAGGAAGACTTTGGCAACTATAGGTAAGTATCCCTTAGGTTTAGGATTTCTCTAGTCAGGTGATGGACATTTTGGTGTTTATTTAGGTCCCACATACCGAAGAGACAATTTTCTTTCTTTTGGTTAAATCAAAATAACAAACTTAACTTTAACTAAGAACACCATAAAGAAAATTATCAACAGTATATGACATAGGGTCAGGCTAGAAACTTTTATGTATTTAAAGATTAAAATCAACGAAATGTCGTTATCCTTTTAGCAAGACATGACAACAAAAAAAGAATAAACAAAAAACAAAAAACAAAAACGAAACTATAAAGAACATCGATTTCGTCAATACTTCAGTGAGTTCCATAAACCGTAACGAATCTAATACTTTGCGCCTCAAAAATGTTTTTTTTTTTGGTCTTTCTCGGCGTTTTTTGCTTCCACAGAGAAATTGACAAAACTTTGATCTAACCAAAAAGGGAGGCTTCCCAAAGGATTTCTTTGTATTTGTCACCCATGTAGAGCCATCGAAAAAAATATGTCTGTTTTCCCTTAGATCCTTTCAAAGAAAGCAAAAAAAAGTTGGTATTTCACCTGTCCTTTTAGGATTTACTACTGGTTCGTGGTTATTTGTATTTTCTATGAAATTTTTGGGGATTTTTATCTATGGCCGCCAGAGTAGGTTTTTTTAATTTATTTGATTTTTTTTTTTGTTGCCATCTTCTCTATTTGTCCATTTGCCTTGCCTTTGGCACAGCATGAAAACCCTGTTAGTTTGCTACATCAATGTCAATCTGTCGAAAACATATTAGATCTACGGAAGTAGCCAAATGTTGCCCTATCTTGTGTATAAACATTGGAGCTCGTGTGCTAGCTCTCACACACACATATACAGATACACATAGATGTGGATAAGGCATTTTACGATGTTAGGTTGATAAGTAGGGTACCGGAAATTGCTGTCTATCAGCAAGGAAATGGTTCTTCCGAATATTTTAGTGGCACATATAATGTTCATATCTGTATGGATGTTATTTGTTAGGCTATATATTTAAACTTTCTAACCGAAATTCATTGACAAATTAATGCAAAAGTAATCTTATTATGAAAAATCGGTTAATAAAAAAGAGAAATTGGACTATAATTGGGAGAAGATTTCCCTATGGCAAAAGGATCCACCGGTATAGGAACTTCGAGTATATAGATCAAGGTTGATAAATTTTACACTTTTGAACTATTTTTAATACTATTTGTATGTTACTACCACAAATTGTAAATTTTTTTATTGTTTGGTAGATTGGTAGAACTTTTGATGATTTGGTAGATTTTGCACAGAGGTACTTCATAAATTTTCTATAGAAAAACAAAAATTGACAAAATATTATATAGAACAAAAAAATTTTAACAATATTTTCTATATAGAAATAAAATTTTGACAAAATTTTCTATACAGAATTAAAATTTGGCAAATTTTCTATAGAAATACCATTTTGACAAAATTTTTTATATAGAAATAAAATTTGGCAATTTTTTATAGAATACAATTTTGACAAAAATTTTATATAGAAATATGTTCACCACTGAGGTATTACAATGGACTGAATAGTCTAAGTGAGCCTGATACATCGGGTTGCCACATAACCTAACCTAACCTATATTGAAATAATGTTTTGACAAAATTTTCTACAGAAAATTAAAAAATTACAAAATTTTCTATAGAAAAAAAAATTGACAAAATTTTCTATAGAAATATAATTTTGGCAAAATTTCCAATAGAAATAAAATTTAGTTAAAACAGATTAAACCGATTTCTCTAAAACGCTCGTCTGACAACTGAGAGATTTATTCCAATGACAGTTCATTTTATTATTTACAAGCTTACAAAAGCATTTTTTTTTGCAAAAAAAAAAAAAAAAACAAGTATATACGGCCGTAAGTTCGGCCAGGTCGAAGCTTATGTACCCTCCACCATGGATTTCGTAGAAACTTCTACTGAAGACTGTCATCCACAATCGAATTACTTGGGTTGCGGTAACACTTGCCGATGGCAAGTTATCTTAAAATTTCCTAACACCGTCTTCTAAATTACAAGGTAGTCCATACATAGTATATATTAAACTAAAAAAGGCCGATTAAATACGTATATAATTAAATTTAAAGTTTCTATAGAAATACGATTTTGACAACATTTTCTATAGAAGTAAAATTTGGAAAACATTTTCTATAGAAATAAAATTTGGAAAAAATTTCTATAGAAATAAAATTTTGACAAAATTTTCTATAGAAATAAAATTTTGACAAAATTTTCTATAGAAATAAAATTTTTACAAAATTTTCTATAGAAATAAAATTTTTACAAAATTTTCTATAGAAATAAAATTTTTACAAAATGTTCTATAGAAATAAAATTTTTACAAAATTTTCTATAGAAACAAAATTTTGAAAAAATTTTCTATAGAAATAACACTTTGACAATGTTTTCCATAAAAATAAAATTTTGGTAGATTATTTTTGGCTCGAGTGGCAACCATGAATATGAACCGATATGGACCAATTTTTGTGTGATTGGGGATCGGCTATATATAACTATAGACCGATATGGACCAATTTTGGCATGGATATTAGCGGCCTTATACTAACACCACGTTGCAAATTTCAACCGGATCGGATGAATTTTGTTCTTCCAAGAGGCTCCGGAGATCAAATCTGGGGATCGGTTCATATGGGGCCTATATATAATTATTGACCGATATCGACCAATTTTTGCACGGGTGTTTGAGGCCATATATTAACATCACGTACCAAATTTCAACTGAATCAGATAAATTTTGGTCCTCCAAGAGGCTCCGGAGGTCAAATCTGGGGATCGGTTTATATGGGGGCTATATATAATTATGGACCGATATGGACCAATTTTTGCATGGTCATTAGATACTATATACTAACACCATGTACCAAATTTCAGCCGGATCGGATGAAATTTGCTTCTCTTAGAGTCTCCGCAAGCCAATTTTGGGGGTCCGTTTATATGGGGGCTATACGTAAAAGTGGACCGATATGGCCCATTTGCAATACCATCCGACCTACATCAATAACAACTTGTGCAAAGTTTCAAGTCGATAGCTTGTTTCGTTCGGAAGTTAGCGTGATTTCAACATACGGACGGACGGACGGACATGTTTTATGGGGTCTTAGAGCAATATTTCGATGTGTTATAAACGGAATGACAAAGTTAATATACCCCCCATCCTATGGTGGAGGGTATAAAAAAACGAAAACCTTTCATATAATGATGAACGTCCGTGGACGTAAAGGTGAACATACCGTTTTGATTTTTCGCCACACTGTGGAACAGGGTATTATAAGTTAGTGTATATGTTTGCAACACCCAGAAGGAGACGAGATAGACACATGGTGTCTGTGGCAGAAATGCTCAGGGTGGGCTCCTGAGTCGATATAGCCATGTCCGTCTGTCCGTGAACACATTTTTGTAATCAAAGTCTATGTCGCAGTTTTAGTCCAATCGACTTCAAATTTCGCACAAGTATGTGTATTGGCTCAGAATAGAACCCGGTTGATTTTCGAAGAAATCTGTTTAGATTTAGATATAGCTCCCATATATATCTTTCGCCCGATATGGACTTATATGGCCCCAGAAGCCAGAGTTTTACCTTAATTTGCTTAAAATTTTGCACAAGAAGAACAATTAGTACTATAGTCAAGTGTGTCGAATTTTATTGACATCGGTTCAGATTTAGATATAGATCCCATATATATCTTTCGCCCAATATGGACTAATACGATCTCAGAAGCCAGAGTTTTACCCCAATTTGGTTGAAATTTTCCACTAAGAGTACAATTAGTAGTGTAGTCAAGTGTGCCAAATTTTATTGAAATCGGTTCAGATTTAGATATATCTCCCATATATAGCTTTCGCCCTATTCACACTCATATGACCACAGAGGCCAATTTTTAACTCCGATTTAATTGAGATTTTGCACAGGGAGTAGAATTACCATTGTAGCTATGGGTTGGTTGAAATCGGTTCAGATTTAGATATAGCTCCCATATATATGTTTTTCTGATTTCGACAAAAATGGTCAATGTTGGTAACATTTTCCTTGTACAATCGCCACTGCTTAGTCGAAAAGTTGTAAAAATGACTCTAATTTTCCTAAACTTCTAATACATTGATATCGAGAGATAAATCATAAATAAACTTTTGCGAAGTTTCCTTAAAATTGCGTCAGATTTAAATGTTTCCCATATTTTTTTTTACTAACATTGTGTTCCATTCTAGTGCATCAGCCGACTTAAATTTTAAGTCTGTAGATTTTGTAGAAGTCTATCAAATTCTCTCCAGATCGAGTGATATTTAAATGTATGTATTTGGGACAAACCTTTATATATAGCCCCCAACTCATATGACGGATATGATATGGTATCGAAAATTTAGATCTACAAAGTGGTGCAGGGTATAATATAGTCCCGCCCGACTTTAGACTTTCCTTACTTGTTTTCTATTAGTGTAGACCAAAGCCATTTCTTACCCAAGCGACAAAAATTATTCTCGGCTTTAGTTATCGGCAATAGCTTAAGAGAGAGAGAGAGCCTGCATTAGGTGACCCTGTTTAGTAAAGAGAAATTGAAATGATCTCAAGAGCAATGTCTCAGAAACATCTCCCCTGAAAACCGAGCCCGCTCATCGGCTCAAAAGCTCTGCTTACTGCATATGAGCCTTTTTTGAGGAATTGTTAAATTGTGTGGGATCCAACGCGAAAAATTTTTTACGGTCAAATGTTAATACAATAGTGAATGCATGTTTGTCGCACTAATGCCTAATTGCGTTTTCGTTTCGCAAAAAATATGTTGCTCTGGTGTTACACTACTTTTTTCCTCATTGTATTTTCCCTCAAATTAAAGTGTCATTCCAAAGTTATTGTTAATTCATAATGTAGTGAGGGATACAGGATCCAAAATCTATGACAATGTCCTTCATATTTGGCAATCAATTTCGAGAATGTTGCACATTTTTCTCCAATCGAAATCGCCATAAAATTGTTTCAATCTCACGAGAGGGCACATGATGATCTGGCAATATCAGTTGGCCCCCAACTTCAATGGTTTCCGGAAAACAACTGATTTTGTACGACCTTCCCGAAATTCGTCTTGAAGTGAACTACGACCTCTGTTGAAATCAACAATGGTCCTCCATAGAGCTTCATCGCCAAACATTGAATTAAGTTCATCGATGCAATGCTGTTGTGTTAAGCTACATCGAAAATTGTAAACGGAAATGTTTATGAGTTAATTCCATTTATTGGGCGATATGAATCTCGCTCTCATGTTAAAACGGTTCTGAATACGTATAAGCTCAAAAAAAGCTTTAAAAGAGATCTGTCTGTTGGTCCAATACCGTCAAATAATAGGCAACCCTCGTATACATGGAGCTGCTTTGGCTTATTTATTTGCCAAATAAACCGCTGTTTTTTAGTTGAGATATCCCAATTTATTGCACATCTTAAGATGGCCTTCATACATTTCTCCCGAAATGGAATAAATTCGTTTTTCCAAGAGAACACTGCCCACCCCATTGTCAATTTTTTTTTTAGGAATGGTAGGGCAGCATAACTTCATCGTAACAAAATTTCGAATCTGGATTACGCTACTGCCACAGTACTGACATTATAACGCTTCAATAGAAATGAAATCCTTCTTTTGCTTCCAAAATTTGGAAAAAAATTACTGTAATCCTATGGTGGTGGATATAAGAATGTTAGTAATATTTTTCCGGCTTTTCATCCTTGAATCTGCTTAACTGAACAATCCATCCCGCCATTCCCGTGATGGAAAAATCAGGATTTACTACAACTTCTTTCTTAACATGTTTTGCACTGCCGTGTTTTTTCTTTGTTGCTGTCTCTCGGTGATTTAGTTTATCGACATGAACATCTCAACCTGCATAAATCTGTATTGGAAGACCAAATAATTGCACGCCAATGTTGTTCACATATTTGTACTTGATGTTGAATGGAGAAGGGATTTTGTTGCTGTAACAGAAGGCTAGCTAGAATCCTATTCTTTCAATTTCTCCATAGTTGTTTCCTTGTTTTTAGTTGATTTCTCTTTTTCTCCCTCTCTCTCAATCTCCTTCTGTACAAATACGATTGAAAGTTTATGTCTATTGACTTGTTGTCTGTTAGCTCAAACACACATAGATATCTCTTTAGAGTTTTTTTGATTTGTTGTTATTTTTACGATTTCTTTCTCTCGCTTGTTTTTTTTCGAAGGAATTTTCCAGTCTGACGAAGTCAGGTTGAATTCCCCGCATAGTTTTTAATGCATTTTTTTGTTGTTCTCAGTACTGGTTTATCTGCATTGACATGTCAATGTTATTGCCATACTAAATGCCCTCCAAACTCACCTTAATGGCAAAAGAAGTCCAATTTTTTGTTTTCTATTTTTTGTGGTTGACGACAAGTCTACCTAGGTAGTGTGTAGAGCTGTGTTCACAAAATTAAAAGGAAATTTTGTATGTCTGCATTGAGTCCTCATGATTTGTTTATTTTCCTTTGCTTCTGCTGAATCACTTTAACGATTGTTTAAATAAGTTAAACAAACTTTACCTGAATGATTTAAGGTGTTTGGGGATTTTGGGCCACATTGATGTCTGGCCATTGAACTTTTAAGAGGTAGTTTTGTTCATGAAAATTCAAAGATAATGTATTTGTTTGGAATATTGGAATAAGGATTCTAATGTAGAACAAATAAATAAAATGCAAAGTATAATTTCCAAAGAGAAAAACTGAAACGAAAAAAGATAATCTCCTCATCAATATTATTTAAGAAAATTGTTAGTATGATTAAAACAAATCGGTCATTCATTGTTGATTTTTAACGAAATTCATGTTCGAGGAGGTGTAAAAGTGTTTAGAGCTTTTGAGTTTAATTTTCTCTACTTAATAGCAAATCACGCTAAAACGGCTCAGTTTTTAGTTTTACGCTGGAACTTGACAGGTGTCTCCCACAATTTTAAAGTAAGGTTAGGTTAGGTTAGGTGGCAGCCCGATGCATCAGGCTCATTTAGACTATTCAGTCCATTGTGATACCACATTGGTGAACATCTCTCTTATCACTGAGTGCTGCCCGATTCCATGTTAAGCTCAATGACAAGGGACCTCCATTTTTATAGCCGAGTCCGAACGGCGTTCCACATTGCAGTGGAACCACTTAGAGAAGCTTTGAAACCCTCAGAAATGTCACCAGCATTACTGAGGTGGGATAATCAACCGCTGAAAAACTTTTTGGTATTCGGTCGAAGCAGGAATCGAGCCCACGATTCCTTCAATTATGTTTATTTAGAGAGATGTGTTCTACCACATCTCCCTAAATAAACATAATCAATCAAATAAACATAAATAATCAAATCGATTCAGTTAACTTGATTTGAAATAATTTGGACCAATGAATACCCCAAAATTAATATGCCTCAATTTTTTGTGTGTCCACGAGAGGACATTGTTGGATAACAGTTTTGTCAAAACAAAGAAAAATTTTTCGTCGTATTATTATTTTTTTTAATTTGATTAATTTTAAAAGCAGAAATTTTGGCATTTTTTAGTACATATTAACGTTGTTTTGCTTGTTGTGTTAGTTTGAGTATATGTTGTTTGGTTGGTTGAGTGTGTTTGGTGCCATAGTGAAAACAGTTTGAAAGTCATTGGAAGACCATGGAAAGAAAGAGAGTGAGCTAAAGCAATGAGAATAATTGGAGTACATGCCTATAATAACGAGAAGAATATGTGGGGAGATGTAAAATGTTACAATAATAAAGGGTGGTTAAAATTTCAAGGGCCGATGTTGATTTTGAATAAAACACAAACTATTTAGGAAATTATTGTAATTTTATTTTATTATGATATATTGGTATTACTCAATTATGTATGGAACAAAATATCGGCCACGAACTCGGTGGCACACCTTCATCCGATGGTCCAAATTTTCGATGACGCTGAGGCATAATGGATGTTCTATGCCGTTAATGTGCCGAATTATCTCATCCTTTAGCTCTTGAATTGTTGCTGGCTTATCGACGTACACCTTTTCTTTCAAAAAACCCCAAAGAAAAAAGTCCAACTTGTCAAATCGCATGATCTTGGCGGCCAATTGACGTGAAATAACACGGTCATTGAATTTGTTGCACAAAAGAGCCATTGTTTCGTTAGCTGTGTGGCAAGTGTCACCGTACTGCTGAAACCACATATCGTCCACATCCATATCTTCCAATTAGGGCCATAAAAAGTTCGTTATCATCTCACGATAGCGAACACCATTCACAGTAACTGCCTGACCGGCCTCATTTTGGAAAAAATACGGCCCGATGGTGCCGCCAGCCCATAAACCGCACCAAACAGTCACTCTTTGTGGGTGCATTGGTGTTCGACAATCACTCTTGGATTCTCATTCGCCCGAATCCACTGAGGTGAAAATGTGCCTCATCACTGAAGATGATTTTCTTCGAAAATTGAAAATCCACTGTTGCCATTTCTTGGAACCATTTAACACGTTGTTGGATTGTGTATCTCTCCACGGTTCAAATTGAGTAAGTCTGAAATAGAGAAATGTGAAATAAAATTCGGAAATAAACTTGGCGTTTAGGTGTGGTTCACATTCAACATCGGCCTTTACAATTTAACCACCCTTAGTTAAAATTGGTTCATATCGGTCCATAATTATATATAGTCCCCATATAAACCGATCCCAAGACTTGACCTCCAGAACCTCTTGGAGCAGCAAAATTCATCCGATCCGGTTGAAATTTGGTACGTGCCACGTGGTGTTAGTATACGTTACTTAACAACCATGCAAAAATTGGTCCATATCGGTCCTTATTTATATATAGCCACCATATAAACCGATACACAGATTTGACCTCTGGAGCTTCTTGGAGGAGCAAAATTCATCCGATCCGGTTGAAATTTGCTACGTGGTGTTAGTATATGGTACCTAACAACCATGCAAAAATTAGCCCATATCGCCTCCATATAAACCGAAACCCAGATTTGACCTCCGGAGCCTCTTGGAAGAAGAAATTTCATCCGATCCGGTTTAAATTTGGTACGTGGTGTACGTATATGGTCTCTAACAACCATTCAAAAATTGGTCCATATCGCTCTATATTTATATATAACCCCCAATAATTCGATCCCCAGATTTGACCTCCGGAACCTCTTGGAGGAGCAAAATTCATCCGATTCGGTTGAAATTTTGTACATGGCGATAGTATATGGCCGCTAACAGCCATGCAAAAATTGGTCCATGTCGATCTATAGTTATACAGGACCGATCGCCAATCACAAAAATTGGTCCATATCGCCAAAAAAAAAATCTACCAAAATTTTATTTCTAAAGAAAAATTTGCCAAAATTTTATTTCTATAGAAAATTTTCTCAAAATTTTATTTCTATAGAAAATTTTCTCAAAATTTTATTTCTGTAAAAAATTTTGTCAAAATTTTGTTTCTATAGAAAATTTTGTCAAAATTTTATTTCTGTAAAAAATGTTGTCAACATTTTGTTTCTATAGAAAATTTTGTCAAAATTTTGTTTTTATAGAAAATTTTCTCAAAATGTTATTTCTACAGAAAATTTTATCAAAATTTAATTTCTATAGAAAATGTTGTCAAACTGAATTATATACGTATTTATCGGCCTTGTGTTCGTTTAATATATACCCCGTATGGACTAACTTACAATTTAGGAGACGGTGTTAAAAAGTTTTAAGATACCTTGCCATCGGCAAGTGTTACCGCAACCCAAGTAATTCGATTGTGGATGACAGTCTTTAGTACAAGTTTCTATGCAATCCATAGTGGAGGGTACATAAGATTCGGCATGGCCGGACTTACGGCCGTATATACTTGTTTCATAGCGCTTTTCTCTTTATTAAAACATTTCCTTGGGAAAGCTATTCCCGCAGGATAGAAATAAGTTAGCCAGTATTTAGTATGTTTGGTTGTTGGACCTTTCTTTCTTATTATAGATTGAATCTATAATAGACACTAACATGATTTCTAACTCTGTCCTTTGTCATTTCGACTGTGCTACTTACATTCTAAAAAAAAAAAAAACACTAATAAAGATACTATCTAATTCAAGGGGTCAGAAGAGTATTTGTATGTGCTCAAAATACAATAAACTTTATTGGTTATATTTAGATTAAATTCAAAGTTTTTTTTTCCCCATATGCATGTTTTGTAGATTTGTTTATGGATTTGCCTCTCAGACACAATCATGTAAGTTTTTTTTTTCATTTGTATGAGTAGTTAGGGTAATAATGGTACTTCAATGTTTACTACATGTTGTACTTTACTCTATTGAGTTCAATTTGTATGTACGAGAGTGAGAGAGCAATGGAGAGGGAGAGAGAGAGTCAGTGTTCATTCATAGTACAAAGGTCATTTTCTATTTATTTTATAGTTTTACGAGCATGATAAACTATTGCTACAAACACATGTATAAAGATCTCTCGTATTTTTTGTTTGTTAGTTGTATTTGATTGTGTGATGTCCTTTTTTGTTGTTGTTGTTGGTATACTTCTTCAATGTTATACTTCATTTAGTTTATTTACTGTAAATAACACAAAACATGTAGAAAATTACCGGATTTTATAGAGATTACATTGATGTTGAATTATAGATAAGATGTGTCTGCGTGTATATATCTGATAAATATACGAGTTTTTTCATTTTGTTTAACTCCTAAGAGGTAGAGATAATTTTGTGACCTAGACATCTATTAGGAGACAATAAAGTAAATAAATTAACTGTTAAAGCTTCATAATTTGTATGACATTTTATGGTGGAGGGGGAACGATCATAAAATATTTTTTTTTGTGTTTTTTGTTTGTTTGTTAGACATTTATTAATGAAGTAATAAAAGTATATCTTGATAATATATCAAGACGAGGACATTTCACTGAAATGAGTTTTTAAATGGTTTCATAAAATTCTAAGAACTTTGCTATAAAATAAGATTTTGTAGAAAAATACGTTTACAAAGGATAAAAGCTCATATAGCCTCTACAATTAAGAAATCTTTTGATGTCTTTTCAAAACCATATTTAAAAGGAAGCATATTGAGCATCATGGGAACACCCAGAAAAAAAAAATGAACCCACCATGAAAGAAAAAATAGGTTTATATTATAAAATTTTATCTACAACAATTACATTATGATACAAATAATTTAATAATGTTTGTCAAATTGAAGAAAATTTAGTAGAAAATAATATTCTTTTTTTTTTGTTATTTAATTTAATTTAATTTAATTTCATAGTTTAGAAGAAAAATTGGACAAAACAAGTATATAAAGCAGTAAGTTCGGCCGGGCCGAACCTTAAATACCCACCACCATGAATGATATAGTACAGTTTCCTTTGAAATTTCTGGGGGGTTTGATGAGAGATATGTATTCTCCCAAGCAAAGCAGTTCAACCAGTACACATTCCGAAGATAAATTTAAAGATTTTACTTATGAAGACTATACAAGATTCAAGATTTATAAAGACCATTTTTGTTTGAGTTTTAGAGAAATCATAAACATCTCTTGTAAGTGTGCAAGAAAATTATGAAATAACGCTATGATTTGAAATCTAAAATCTACAGATTTTCATCCCCATTATTTAAATGATGAAAAACGTAAAGTAAAATCTGGAAATTTTACATTCAGTTTTAAGCAATTTTCCACATCGGTCCATAATTATATATAGCCCCCATATAAACCGATCCCCCGATTTGGCTTTCGAAGCCTCTAAAAGAAGCAAGAAGGACATGGTGTTAGCATACGGTCTCTAACAACCATGCAAAAATTTTTCCATATCGGTCCATAATTATATACAGCCCCCACATAAACCGATCCCCAGATTTGGCTTGCGGAGCCTCTAAGAGAAGGAAATTTCATCCGATCAGGCTGAAATTTGGTACATGGTGTTAGTATATGGTCTCTAATGACCATGCAAAAATTGGTCTACATCGGTGCATAATTATATATAGCCCCCATATAAACCGATCACCAGATTTGACCTCCTGAGCCTCTTGGAAGACCAAAATTCATCGTATTCATTGATATTTCGTACGTGGTGTTAATATATGGCCTAAAACACCAATGAAAAAATTGGTTGAAATCGGTTCATAATTATATTTAACCCCCATATAAAGCGATCCCCAGATTAGACCTCCGGAGCCCCTTGGAAGAGCAAACTTCATCCGATTCGGTTGAAATTTGGTACGTGATGTTAGTATATGGTTTCCAATAACCATGCAGGAATTGGTTCATATCAGTCCATAATTATATATAACCCCCATATAAACCGATCCCCAGATTTGATCGGAGAAGCAAAATTCATCCGATCCGTATCACAATGGACTGAATAGTCTAAGTGAGCCTCATACATCGGGCTGCCACCTAACCTTACCTAACTATTTTATTACTAAATTAATTAGATTAATTAATAACCAATTAAAACTCTTTTTTTTCAGCTGCATTGCCGATAATAGCTTAGGTCGTTCAAGAAAATATATGGAATTATCTGGACGTCCTGGACCTGCTGAATTCTATTCACCCAAATGGGGACGCTCATCAGACAGTTATAATCTCACATGGAAAATTGATAGTTATCCACCATTGGAAGAAGTACGTCTACTCTATAGACGCGTTTTGGTAAGTACAATGAATGAACAAACCCCCTACATAAATATTTATTTGAATTTTATTGCTTTTTTAACAAGTTCCTTTTTATCTATTTTTGTTTGTACTCGGTATTTATGGGGTAGATTTTTATGTGGAATCACAATGTCATATTGTGCCGGAAAAACAGTGATTGTTTTAGTTTTTTTTTTTTGTTTGTTGGAAAACTTGTTCATGCATCCATTAACATTTATTACTCGACATCCGTTGTAAAGAAATAATAAAACAGATAATAATTCCATGGAAAAATTATTTTTTGGTGCTTTTAGTAACTTCTTCTGGTGTAAATCCGGTTGCAAAAATTTTGAAGGCTCTGTTGAACAATTGAAAAAATAATAGAATATTTTGAGGCAAAGCAAAATATTGGACAATATTAAATATTTAAGGAGTATTTTTTAGAAGAATACCAACTTCATAACAATCAAATTCTATATTTGGCAATCTAGTTGAGTTTGTTAAACTTTTGACAGTCTAATCAAATTTTTTTATTGGAAAAGATGTCGTCAATGAAACTCAATACCGTTCAAATTGAAAAAAGCACCAAAAGCACTAAATGAAAACGCCAGATAGCACCAAGTTGGTGTTGGCAATTTGGTGCTTTTTGGAAATCAAAAAGCACTAAATTTGGTGCTAAAATCATCAAATTGACATCACTGATTGTTGGCAGCGAGATCTTCGTATATATTTTCTCCAGCCAGAATTAAAAAGATTAAAATTTCCCTCATTACATCGCAGTAAATATTTCGTTCACTGCTCACATGATCAATTTATAACAAATTAAAGCCGCTCCTTTTTTATTTATTTGAAAGGAGCTATAATTTTCACTGTGTTATTAATAGTACTCCGTGTGCAAAATTTGAAATCAAAGTAACACTCTGGGCCATATAACTACAGTAATAACGCATATTGTCAGTATCTTATATGGGGGGTTTGTTATTCCGTTTGTAACACATACAAATAACGATTTCTGACTATAGAAAGTATATATAGTCTTGATCAGAGAGAAATTATAAGACGATATTACGATGTCCGTCTATCTGGCTATCTGTTGTAATCAGGCTACATCCTTCAACAATGAATTTGCCCACATATAAATTGGATATTCGATTAATCGAATATGGAGTTGACAAAAAGATAAATTTTGAAATTTTTTATCTCTACTCCAGAGCTATAAAAATTGATAGCATGCTATCAGTAGAAAACTTTAGTAAATATTGAAAAATTTAAAAAAAAAAAAAAAAAAACGAAAAAACTTGTTTAAAACAAATTTAAAATATTGGCGAAAACCCAAAGAGTTCATGCTCTTAAAATACGATATAATTTTTGACTAACATAGATAACGTTCTTCTCTGATTCATAGATTTTTTTCTTGAGCAAAACTCGATAAACAAAATCTAAATTTAAACATAATTCGTGGCTTCTGTGGCTCAAAATCAATACCAAACTAAATAAACACACAATCTTTGCAGCATTGGTTTTTTCATTGTTGTTTCACAAATAAATATTTTTTTCCGCTTAAATTTGTCTACTTTTTCTTTTAATATCTCCAACTTCTTTAACATCTCCAACGCTCTGTTTCAATTTCCGTAGTTCGAAAGAGTTTACATTTTTACGGTTCGGCGTAGCATTTTTTTCTACTCTCTTCGGCAGCAATATTACCCAGTTCAAGACCTTATCAATAATCTTTTTATTTGATTCACAAGAATGCCTAGGAGAGAGTTTAATAAATTGGCAACACTGTGTTATTCATGGACAAGAAATAATAATTGATTTTAATTTGACAACACGCCCCTAACAATAATACATTTTTAGCTTGCCATAAGTAAAACATGTAAAGAAAAAGATGCCTTCAGTCTATCAGTGTGGTTGTATTAACTCATTTATCATTCTTTCTCACTTAGCTCAATAATTAACATTACAACAACACAACTGAGAGTCAAAGCCTCCATTAGTCTTCTATTCAATTTTATACTCTCCGTTGTGTTGTTTGTATATTAATGCTAAAGCAGTAAATGCTAATACCCATATACATTAAAGATGCATAGTGATTTTTGCTTTGCTTGAATACTCTCAGAGCTACCTACTTAACATATATCTCATTTACTCTCATAGAAATTCGTTAATTTTAGAGAAGTAATAAAATAGGACCTTTTCTAATTATGCAATGTTAAAAAAATAAATTAAAAATAAGATTTAAAAAAAAAAAAATTTGTAAAAAAATGTTATCTTCTCCAGTCAAAGCTCGTCTGTAATCAATTTTCAAATGAAAATATTCACAAATTATATAAAATCTATAACCAATAAATTGCAATATGATATCGAAGTCATTAATATTTATATCAATAATTGTGGTTAATATCTTCTGTTTTTTCTAACCTTTCATATTTTATATCAAATATAATTTATGTTTACTTTTTTTTAATGGAGAAAAATACATAAAAAATAAATTAAATTTATTTCCAATTAATTAACTAACTCATTACGAAAAATACATCATTATTTCTTCTTGTATATTCTCTTCATCATTATGGTATGGTATGGCATCAGAGTACTTAGTCTAGCGTGAGCTTTAGATAACCCATTATTCGCAATCATCTCACCATGACCAACTATTGCAATTAATTACATTTGTTACATCATTCAATTATATTATTGCATTTCTGATTTGTGATATTCCAAGGATTTATCGTTTCATTCTCTGCGTTTTCTGTTTTTTTTTTTTTTTTTATATCTCTGTAACGATGTTCTACTTTGCCATGGTTAGTGAACGAGTATTCAATGGGAACGAGAGGAATTTAACTATTTGTATTTGTTTAATCCGCCAATGATTTTTTTTAATTGGTCGTCATTCATTTCATTCAATGTTTTCTTTGATGAGCATAGCACGGTGATGGAGCGATGGATTGACGATGAGCCATAGCGAACGGTAGATACAGGAGATTATCATCAAACACGATAAATTCGAAATGGAAATTGGAAATAGGGAAGATTTGTAGGGCTATATATAAACATTGTAAATTGTGTGGAACAAAAAAGGTACAATAACCGGATCGACGTAGTGTATAACATCAAGTGGAATGGCTTTGTCGGCCATTTTAATATTGTAATGTTTGAAAGAGGAACATGAAAGAAAGAAATAGTTCCGTAAAGGTTCCGATTTTTATTTAAAAAAAAAATTCAGTGATATATATTTTTTCTGTAAAATCACTTCTCTTTGTTTTACATTTACCGAGAGTCCCCTGTACTTTTTATTATCTATTGCATTCAGTGTTTTCAGTTCTACAAAATGTTAATGATGCTTTACTTTAAATGAGGCAAGAACAAACTACGATATCGACAAAATCCCATTGGCTTTGGATTAATTAAATGTAAAAATAATGTAGACGATGTTGTATACGAGGTAAATATAATGGGATGTTTTAGTTAGAATGAATACGCTATTTGCCAATTAATTGGTGGATTCTAAAATTTTTTGAAAATTGTTTGCGAAATGGATTCCTGTATATGCCATTGAAATATTTAAAACTATTTAATAGGGGTGGAAATATTTTGTTACATAAAGTACATAATACGATTTGGAATATTTGAGGATTAGTCCGATTATAGGGTCGGTTAACTCAAAGCCATTGTAATTATTTATTTTAAATATTATCTATAAAAATGTTTTTAATTAATATTCAAAAAAGAAAACGAAATGTAGTTCCAAGCTAGTATGTACCAATTAAAATTGGATTATTATTTCACAATTTAGAGGATTATTTAATTTGTTGATTTAGGGTATATCTCTTTGTGAAACAAGGGCCTAAAATGAGAATATGCAATAGAGTTCCAAATATTGAGATTTACCTGAGACAACCCTCTCAGACAATTTTTTTTAATTATAAGCTGTATTCAAGTCGCTGAATCACTCTTTACATTTCCTGTGAATTTCTTGCGTGGTTCGTTAAGGGTGAATGGACTCCTCAACATATCGGAAAATTAAGAATCCAAATGAATAAAAATCGCCATATTTGCCAATAAATCAAAAACAGAGAAATTAAGTAAATAATAATAAAAATTTTAAAATCTCTTGCTCGGAGAAGATAGTTTTCCCATATATTTATTACATTGTTGGTCAATTTCATGTAAATATAAAAAATTAAGTACCTAGTCAAAAATTAAGTTTCTTCCCTCCTAAAAGAAACCTCGAATTGCTTGAAATTAAAAAGGGACGGTGGTTTTTTAATTTCAAGCAATTCGAAAAAGCTTTTCACAATACTAAAAAAAGTCGTGCAAATGGAAGGTCTCTTCGCCGACAACGTTGTGGATCTTTGTCTAGAGGCTCTCCCAACTTTTTCTGAAAATTTCAAATTTCCAAAAAGTCAGGCCAGGTGGAACCACCCCCTCCCAATTATAAAAGAAATCATTTACCCCATATTTATTTCATAAACTCCCCTAACACCCACTTTCAATTTCTAGCAAATCGAAGAAATTCAAATAGGAGGTCCTCCTTTTCCACCAAATAATCCCTCTTGCTCCCAAATATTCCAAAATGAGGTACCCCATATTAATGTTATAACTTTTCCTCTCCACTGTAAATTTTAAGTAAATCGGAGAAGATTGGGTTTTTCACCATACTTTAAAAAAAAGTCGGACAAGGGAAGGTTCCCTGCCAAGGTCGCCACTAGGTTCAAAATTTATCTATGAAAATTTAAAAAAAAAAAAATCTAAAAATTTTTTTTTTCCATAGAATTTTTTTTTAATTTTATTTCTATAGAAAATTTTTTAAAAATTCTATTTGTATAAAAATTTTTTCAAAATTTTGTTATTACCGACAATTTTGTTAAAGTCGGAAATTTTACCAAAAATTTTATATACAAAACTTTTTCAAAATTTTATTGCTACAGAAAATTTTATTTATATAACAAATTTTATCAAAATTTTATTTATATAGAAAATTTTGTCAAAATTTTATATCTTAGTTGTTTTCACTATACTTTCAAAAAAGTCGGGCAAAGAGAAAATCCTCCTTTTCCACCAAATTATCCCCTCTTGCTCCCAAATATTCCAAAATTAGATACCCCTTATTAATTTTATAACTTTTTCTCTCCTCTGTAAATTTTTAGTAAATCGGAAAAGTTTAGGTTTTTCACCATACTTTAAAGAAAAGTCGGACAAGGGACAAGGTTTCCTGCCACGGATGCCACTCGTGCCAAAAGATATCTATGAAAATTAAAACAAAACACATTTAAAAACAAAAAAAGAAAAAATTATTTCTATAGATTTTTTTTCAAAATTTTATTTCTATGGAAATTTTTTTCAAAATTTCATTTCTATGGAAAATATTTTCAAAATTATATTTCTATAGAAAATTTTGTCAAAATTGTATTTATATACATTTTGTCAAAATTTTATTTTTATCAAAATTTTATTTATATAGAAAATTTTATTTCTTTAAAAAATTTTCTTAAAATTTTACTTCTATTGAAAATTTTATCAAAATGTTATTTCTATAGAAAATTTTGTGAAAATTGTAGTTACATACATAGAAAATTAAAGTTCGTCTTAATTGGAGAGAAAGATTATGAAAAATTTACCAAAACGTCAAGAATTT
Source organism: Haematobia irritans (assembly GCF_050003625.1). NCBI lineage: Eukaryota > Metazoa > Arthropoda > Insecta > Diptera > Muscidae > Haematobia > Haematobia irritans. The sequence continues at coordinate 256,009,141 of NC_134397.1, read as the reverse complement.
TAACAAACTATCAAACAATAAGAAATTTACCCATTTTGTTAGATTTCAAACAACTGTGGCAACCATGTTCCCTGCACAAAAATCACAAAAATGAGACAGATCTAATGATACACGTAAAATTTAATTTAACAACAGGTATTGTCAGATCGTATAGTACACAGATAAAAAACATGCATGATTTCAAAGAGTTTATCTTTACACTAACTATTTTGGTATTGATTTGAGCCACACAATTCTCTTTTAAATTTGAGTTTTGCGTACTTGAATCTAGGAAATAAATTTTAATTTATATATTTGTTCAAATTTTTTCTTCAAGTGGTATCAGAGTGATTTAAAAAAGAGTGAACGCTCTATTTCATTAACCTAACCTAGGAGAAATATCTCCTTCCTTTAATAATTTTTTTGCATACGGTAGTTAAATGAACTAAACAACGGTAACATTTATACACCAATGAAGCATAAAGATTTGCTAAATTCGTACTTGTCACAAAATAGTTCGTTATTTTTTTTAAATTTGTAAATTTTATCTTGAACATCGAAATACGTCTTGTTTTCTAAACGAAATTCGGATTCGTATTTAAGGACATGCAATTTTTGGCCTCACCACAATATTTTTTTTTTTTCAGTGTACAATATTTCTGTCGTATCGCTTCGTATCTGCTCAGATATAATGTCTCATGTTTGAGATCGAATTGTATCAAGTTGGATCCCTCAATTTTTACTCAGATAATAGTTGAAATATATCTATTATCTGAGTATATCTATTATCAGATAAAATTTACTATACTCTAACCACATAGCCATATTGATTTTATTACATTCGCATAGCAAAGAATCAAATTAAATTATTTAAAATTTTGAGTATAAAATATGTCTGCAAGTTTTGTATTTCAATTTCTTTTTATCTATAAATAATAGTTCCAATCCTGAAGCTTTTTTAATTTAATTTCTACCGAATAAAAATTCTGCAAAAACCCCCTTTTGACTTTCAGATGTCACATTAAAGCTCTATAACAATAAAATGAAATCTTTTTTTGGTATCGTAAAATCTTTAAATATTTGAAAGTTGCCGTTTCCGTTGGCATGTATTTATGAATGTCCTCCACATCTCATAAATATAAACTGAATGTATGAATGAAAGAATAAATATATGGATGGATACCTGTCAGGATGGATAGATGGTTTGAATGTATGTATGTTTGAATCTTCCATAGTAGTCGAGTATCGTTCACCACTACTACTCCACTCTCGAATCCAATGTTTGTTTGTAGGTATAAGCCTTTTGTATTTTATTTAAACTTTGTTTGAGGCATTCTCGTATTGTAAATAACTACAGCACCATAAATACAACATGAACATTTACACAAGAACCGCCCTTACCCATCTGCAATTTATACCAACATGAAAATGGCTTTAAGGTTTGCTTGTGTATGGTGGGTTGGTCCCCGTATATGCGCAACATGTATGAAAGGAAATATAAGCGCATTGACGACGATATACCAATAAACAAATATACCCGCAATCTATCCCATGAATGCATTCAAGAGATGCGCTTCATTTCGGAGAGTGTGTGTGTTTTTTTCACATTGTGCTGATTTACTTTATTCAACAGGAGTTGTTATAGCATTTATTTATTCTTTTCTGCTTCATTTTGTTTGTCCAAATACACTGTGAAATTGGATATAGAGATCGATTTTTCAAGTGTTTCCAAGATCGGATTTTTCGCAATTTCGACTTTTAAGAAATTTGAAAAATCTGTCTTTTGAATTTTGAAGAGAGGGCCTTCGACTTTTAAATATTTTCGTAAAGTTCCATTTGTCAACTTTGTTTAGTATAAAAAGTCGGTTTAATTCACCATTGGATTATAAAGAACACAAAGTAGGGTTTTTGAGATTTTTCAAATGTTCGAGAATTAACTCCGTAGCTTGGCCATCGCCACTACATTTCCCCCATCTTTCAGGCAGCATATGGATACCGGGCTACACGGTGGGTGGAGATTTCCAATTTGAGTGTTTCCAAATATATTTTGCGGCTTTTTCTATATGTGCTACACGAGCTTTATTAAGCAGTTTGTCGTAAATCTTTATTGAGCTGTTTGTGGCCGTATATCACGCATTGCTTGACTCAAGCAGATTATTATAAAATTTGCCAAAATAATTTAAAATTTTATTCTACTTCTAAACAATTATTTTCGATTTTAGCAGCTAACTTCGAACCCACCTTAAGGCGTGTAATGGTAAAGCGCTCCATGTAGACATATCTCCCGATTTGATTACTTAGGATTCTAGACACAAAAAATTTTCCCCGATTTGCAAGAAAATCGGTATTATAGAGGCCCACCAAGAGCTGAGTCGAATTTGGTTTATAGGTTCATAGTTTGGTAAAGCCTCCATCGTTCTACCGTTTTGAATTATTGGATATCCAGAACACGGTTGCCACTCGAGCCACGATTATTTTAACAACATTTGGAGAAAATTCTACCAAACATGAACATCTTCTATATATTTTTTTTTTTTATAGAAAATTTTGTCAAAATTTTATTTTTATAGCAAATTTTATCAAAATTATATTTCTATAGAATTTTCTGTCAATTTTTTTTATAAAATATTTTATCGAAATTTTATTCCTGTAGAAAATTTTATCAAAATTTTATTTCTATAAAAATTTTTATCGAAATTTTATTTCTATAGAAAATTTTATTTTTTTAGAAAATTTTATCCAAATTATATTTCTGTAGAAAATTTTGTCAAAATTTTACTCCTATTGAAAATTTTGTCAATATTTTACTTTCATATAATTTTTGTTAACATTTTATTTCTATAGATTTTTTTCAAAATTTTATGTCTATCTTAATTTTATTTCTATAGCAAATATTGTCAAAATTCTATTTCTATAGAAAATGTTGCCAAAGTTTTATTTCTATAGAAAATTTTGTCAAAATTTTCAATATTTTATTTCTATATAATTTGTTTGTTAACATTTTATTTCTATAGAAAATTTTGTCAAAATTTTATTTCTATAGAAAATTTTGTCAAAATTTTATTTCTATAGAAAATTTTGTAAAATGTTATTTCTATAGAAAAATTTATCAAAAAAAATTTTTTTTTATAGAAAATTTTGTGAAAATTTTATTTCTATAGAAAATTTTATCAAAATTCAAGTTCTATAGAAAATTTTGTCAAAATTTTATTTATATAGAAAATCTTTGTAAAAATTTTATTTCTATAGAAACTTTGGTCAAAATTTTATTTCTATAGAAAATTTTGTCAAAATTTTATTTCTATAGAAAATATTGCCAAATTTTATCTCTATGAAAAATTTTGTCAAAATGTTATTTCTATAGCAAATTTTGTCAAAATTTTATTTCTATAGATTTTTTTTCAAAAATTTTTATTTCTATAGAAAATTTTGTCACAATTTTATGTATTTAGAAAATTTTATCGAAATTTTATTTCTGTAAAAAATTTGATCAATATTTTATTTCTATAAAAATTTTTTGTCAAAATTTTATTTCTATATTAAATTTTATTTCTTTAGAAAAAAAATTTGTCAAAATTGTATTTCTATGGCTTTTTTTTTCAAGATTTGATGTCTAAAGAAAATTTTGTCAAAATTTTATTTCTATAGAACATATTGTTAAAAATTTTATGTTTTTACAAAAATTTGTCGAAATTTTATTTCTATAGGATTTTTTTGTCAACATTTTATTTTTATAGAAAATTTTATCTAAATTTTGTAAAAATGTTATTTCTATAGAAGATTTTGTCAAAATTTTATTTCTATAGCAAATATTGTCAAAAATTTTTTTTTTGGAAAAATTTGTCGAAATTTTATTTCTATGGAAAATATTGTCAAAATTTTATTTCTGTAGGAAATTTTGTCAATATTTTATTTCTATTGCAAATATTATCAAAATTTTATTTCTATAGAATATTTTTTCAAAATTTTATTTTATATATATATTTTTTTTTTTTGAAAAAATTTTATTTCTATCGAAAATATTGTCAAAACTTTATGTTAAAATTGTATTTTTATAGAAAATTTTGTCAAAACTTTATTTTTATAGAAAAATTTGCCATATTGTTTTTTCTATAGAAAATATTGTCAAAACTTTATTTCTATAGATAATTTTGTTAAAATTTTATTTCTATACAAAATTTTGTAAAAATTTTATTTTTATAGAAAAATTTGTCAAAATTTTATTTCTATCGAATATTTTGTCAAAATTTTATTGCTATAGAATACGTAGTCAAATTTTTAGTTCTATAGAAAATATTGTCAACATTTTATTTCTATACAAATTTTTGTCAAAATTTTATTTCTATAGAAAATTTTATGAAAATTTAAGCTCTATAGAAAATTTTGTAAAGATTTTATTTGTATAGAAAATTTTGTCAAAATTTTATTTGTATAGGAAATTTTGTCCAAATTTTATTTCGTTAGAAAATTTTGTCAAAACTTTATTTCTATAGAAAATATTGTCACAATTTTATTTCCTTAGAAAAATTTGTCGAAATTTTATTTCTATAGAATTTTATTTTTATAGAAAATGTTATCTAGTTTTTATTTACATAGAAAATATTGTCAAAGTTCTATTTCTATAGAAAATTTTGTCAACATTTTATTTCTATAGAAAATTTTGTCAAAATTTTATTTCTATAGAAACTTTAGTCAAAATTTTATTTCTATAGAAAATTTTGTCAAAATTTTATTTCTATAGAAAATATTGTCAAAATTTTATTTCTATAGAATTTTATTTTTATAGAAAATATTATCTAATTTTTATTTCTATAGAAAATATTGTCAAAGTTCTATTTCTATAGAAAATTTTGCCAACATTTTATTTCTATAGAAAATTTTGTCAAAATTTTATTTCTATAGAAACTTTAGTCAAAATTTTATTTCTATAGAAAATTTTGTCAAAATTTTATTTCTATAGAAAATATTGTCAAAATTTTATTTCTATAGAAAATTTTGTCAAAATTTTATTTCTATAGAAAATTTTGTCAAAATTTTATTTCTATAGAAAATATTTTTAAAATTTTATTTCTATAGAAACTTTTGTCAAAATGTTATTTCTATAGAAAATTTTGTCAACATTTTATTTCTATAGAAAATTTGGACATTTTGACCAAATTTCTGTAGAAAATATTTTTGAAAATCTTATTTCTATAGAAAATTTTGTTAACATTTTATTTCTATTGAAAATATTGTCAAAATTTTATTTCTATAGAAAATTTTTCAAAATTTTATTTCAATAGAAATTTTTATCAAAATTTTATTTTTATAGAAAATTTTATCAAAATTTTATTTTTATAGAAAATTTTATCAAAATTAAAGTTCTATAGAAAATGTTATTTCTATACAAATTTTTTCCAAAATTTTATTTCTACAGCAAATTTTATCAAAATGTTATTTCTGTTGAAAATTGTTCAAAATTTTATTTTATTATAGAAATTTTTTTCAAAATTTTATTTCTATAGAAAATATTTCCAAAATTTTTTTTTGCTATAGAAACTTTTGTCAAAATGTTATTTCTATAGAAAATGTTATTTCTATAGAATATTTTATTTCTATAGAAAATTTTGTCAAAATTTTATTTCTATAGAAAATGCTGTCAAAACTTTATTTCTATGAATTTTTTTTTTTTTAATTTTATTTTTATAGAAAATTTTGTCAAAATTTTATTTCTATAGAAAATTTTTGGAGAGGATTATTGTTCAAAATCTACCAAAACTTTAAGAATTCGACCAATCTACAAAAAAAAAAACAAAAAAATCTACCATTTTTGGTAGAATTCTACCTACTGTGGCAACCGTGATCTAGATACCGCAATTTTTATCTGATTATCCTAAAAAATGTTAGAACCATAAAGAGTTATGTCCATTTCCCAAATTGCACGATACTAAAAGTAAGATTTTCCGAGGTTAATTCTCATGTTCGTATAATGCGTGTAAAAGTATAAGGAAATTAAATTTCAAATCATACGAAAGGCGTTATTTTGCACGCTTAGGCGAGATACTTAAAATTTCTCTACATCTCAAATAAAAATAGTTCTTTTAAATCTGCGGTAGTATCCAATGTAGAAATTTTGAATTTAATTTCAGGAAGCATACCATTGGAACCAATCTGTTTGGAAGCAAGAATATGGGATTTTTTTTCATGTTTTTCTCGCCAAACATAGAAGGTTAGTCGAAATCAAAGACATAGTGCCCGAGAAAATGACATTGTTGAGACAAAGATGTTCATCGTCCAAAATAACATATTGCTCTAGGAGCACAAAAAAAATTCTGATTCAATCACGAAATTAATTGATCCAATTATTTTTTTGAAATTATTAATTGAAATGTCTTCAACCACAGGAAAGATAGTATCATTTAAAAAATTAATTTAAAGCCAATTAAAAAATTTATTGATCCAATAAAAAATAATCGATACTATTAATTTTTGTGAGTCTTTTTTGTTTCAATTAAAAAATTTGTCGAATCAATTACATTTTTAATTGAATATTTTCTCAATTACTTTAATTGTAAAAATTTTTTTATTTCTTCTCTGGGTGCCTCATCAAATCCACCTGAAATTCTATATCTTTTCAAGTAACCCACATGGTCACCAAACTTAAGGCTGTTATCTAGAAATATCTAGCAGTTTTAATTTTAATTTGAAGTATAAAATACTATTGAACCCATTCTGAAGAAATCTTCAATTTTTCTCCAAGTGTTTCATGACTCAAAGCGACATCAAACCTCCTATTACTTTGACATTGTCCAAACATGGGCCGCAGGTGGTTGGTGGACTTAATACGACTATGTTGGGGACCAAATGCTTACAGTATTTATTTGTACATCACCCCAAGAACTTGAATGCGAGTGCGTGGTGGGGCGGGGTGCTGGTGAATGTTTTGTTGATAACTTTTTTTTTTTGTAGCTTTCATTGAGGTGAATGATGGTGACTGTGATTTTGATTACATTGATATGTGTAGTTTTCGTTGTTGTTGTTTTTTTTTAGTTCTTTTACTTTCCTTCACCATTTTATTTGTATTTCTTCATGATTATTTTCACTCATTTCCTTTGCAATATTTTCCAGATGAATGATACCTTCCAACAACCAGGCAGATGGCACGATTTCATTCTTACACCGGAACATCGCCCCGTCTCTGAACCCCTAACACACATTATGTCCTATACAATAAAGAATCTGGTACCAGGAGCTTACTATGAAGCAATTGTACAGGCAAAGAATCGTTATGGCTGGAATGAGGTAAGTACTGGAGTACAGCAAAAAGAAGAAGAAAGGAGATTTTTAAATAGAGATCTCTTTATGATAACACGAGTACGTGAATCTGACATAGGGGTACAGTGCTTTAAATTGATTATAAATTAGGATTTTTTTAAATGAAAGAAGAACTTTGTTCACAGTTGATTGTAGATTTGGTAAAGATATTGAAAGAAATAGCACGATGAGAGTTCAAGCCCCAGTTCATGCCTCAACATCGACAGAAAATCCGAATAACCTGCAAATGAGTAAAGCATTGCAGGAGATGAATTCAATTGAGGCGTTTGGGTCGATCATTGCGAGATAGACAGCCATAAAATTTGGAAACGCCAGACAAGATGATTTGCTGCACGATAACATGTTGCAAAGCCCGTGGAAAGTTACTCAAATGAGAAATCCTAGCCCACCCGATGTAACATACATCCCAGACATTGGTCCTACTGACTACCACAGCAAATGAATTTGGGCAAAATTGGGAAAAAGACCACGATTCCCACAATTAGTAGAATTGTACTAAAAATTTTAGATTTTTTACTCTTTGCTAGATTGGTAGAATTCTTGATGTTTCGTCAGGCTTTATAAAATGTACCCAGCAAAATAAATTTGGAAGTTCTTCTAAAGGCACAACTTTAAGCACTTCCAAAAATGTCCTCCCAAAGAAGTTCTTTATTTTAGTTGCATAGGATGTCCATTTGAGTCAATTTTTTTATAACTCGCTTTTTTCATATTTTTAATAGAAAATTTAAAATTTTTTTGTTTCAAATAGTTTAAAAATAGATTAAGAATGAATAAAATGGGACAAATTGTTTCAATTTCGCAAAAAAAAAAATCTGGAAAAATTGCGAGTTTTTGAAAATATTTAATGTCAAACGATCCACACAAGCGTCAGAATGCATTAAAACTCATAAAATTTTTTTAAAAATTATTTATTTGTCAAGATATCACAAAATTTTGTAATTCACATCCAAAACACTGAATTCGCATCATACCTTAAGAATTGATGCAAATTGAGTGCAACTGCTCTTGAAATGGTGGACATCCGTCCTATGACAAGCCCATGTTAAATTCATCGCTTCTGCGCCAATATTGGACCACTTCAGTATCCATTTTCATTTTTGGCGACGTTTTTTTTTTGCTGGGTACTTCTCCAACTAAGAGATCTGATTGACATATTTTGACATCAATTTTCTATAGAAATACAATTTTGTCAAAATTTCTATAGAAATAAAATTTTTACAAAACTATATATAGAATTAAAATTTTCACAAAATTTTCTATACAAGTAAAATTTTGTAAAAATTTTCTGTAGAAATAAAATTTTGACAAATTTTTGTATAAAATCTTGATAGAATTTTCTGTAGGACTAAAATTTTGACAAAATTTTCAATAGAAAAAAAATTTGACAAAATTTTCAATAGAAATAAAATTTTGACAAAATTTTCAATAGAAATAAAATTTTAACAAAATTTTCAATAGAAATAAAATTTTGATAAAAATTTATATACAAATAAAATTTTGCATAAAATCTTGATTCTATAGAAAAGAAATAAAATTTTGACAAAAGTTTCTACAGAAATAAAATTTTGACAAAAATTTCTATAGAAATAAAATTTTGTCAAAATTTCTATAGAAATAGAATTTTTACAAAACTATATATAGAATTAAAATTTTCTATACAAACAAAAGTTTTTCAAAATTTTCCATAGAAATAAAATTTTGAAAAATTTTTGTATAAAATCTTGATAGAATTTTCTGTAGGAATAAAATTTTGACAAAATTTTTAATAGAAATAAAATTTTGACAAAATTTCCAAAAGAACTAAAATTTTGACAAAATTTTCAATAGAATTAAAATTTTGCATAAAATCTTGATTCTATAGAAAAGAAATAAAATTTTGACAAAATTTTCAATAGAAATAAATTTTTTTACAAAATTTTCTATGCAAATAACATTTTGTCAAATTTCTGTAGAAATAAAATTTTGAAAAAATTTTGTATAAAATCTTAATAAAATTTTCTATAGGAAAAAAATGTTGACAAAATTTCCTATAGAAAGTAAATTTTGGCAAAAATTCCTATAGAAATAAAATTTTGACAAAAATTTCTATAGAAATAAAATTTTGCATAAAATCTTGATTCTATAGAAAAGAATAAAAATTTTGACAAAAATTTCTACATAAATAAAATTTTTACAAAATTTTCTATGCAAATAAAATTTAGCAAAATTTTCTATAGAAATTTTTAAAAAACTTTTGTATAAAATCCTAATAAAATTTTCGGTAGGAAAAAAATATTGACAAAATTTCCTTAAATACATTTCCGGAAGTAAATTTTTACAAAATTTTCAATAGAAATAAAATTTACACAAAAATTTCTATAGAAATACAATTTTGACAAAAATTTCTATAGAAATAAAATTTTGATAAAAATTTCTATAGAAATAAAATTTTGTCAAAATTTTCTATAGAAATACATTTTTTTATAAAATCTTGATTCTTTAGAAAAGAAATAAAATTTTTAAAAAAATTTCTACAGAAATAAAATTTTCAAAAAATTTTCTATACAAATGACATTTTGTCAAAATTTTTATAGAAATAAAATTTTGAGAAAAAAATTGTATAAAATCCTAATAAAATTTTCGGTAGGAAAAAAATGTAGACAAAATTTCATATAGGAAGTAAATTTTGACAAAAATTTTAATAGAAATAAAATTTTGACAAAAATTTCTATAGAAATAAAATTTTAACAAATTTTTTTATAGAAATAATTTTTTTTATAAAATCTTGATTCTTTAGAAAAGAAATAAAATTTTTAAAAAAAATTCTACAGAAATAAAATTTTTGCAAAATTTTCTATAAAAATAATTTTTAATAATTTTAATTTTTTAGAAATAAAATTTAGACAAAAATTTCTATAGAAATAAAATTTTGACAAATTTTTCTATAGAAATAATTTTTTTTTATAAAATCTTGATTCTTTAGAAAAGAAATAAAATTTTGACAAAAATTTCTACAGAAATAAAATTTTCACAAAATTTTCTATGCAAATGACATTTTGTCAAAACTTTCTATAGAAATAAAATTTTGTATAAAATCTTAATTCTATAGAAAAGAATTTTCTAAACAAATAACATTTAGTCAAAATTTCCTATAGAAATAAAATTTTGAAAAAAAAATTGTATAAAATCTTAATAAAATTTTATGTAGAAATAAAATTTGGACACAAATTCCTATAGAAATAAAATTTGGACAAAATTTTCAATAGAAATAAAATTTTAACAAAAATTTCTATAGAAATAACATTTTGACAAAATTGTATATACAAATAAAGTTTTGTCAAAATTTTGTATCTTGATTATATAGAAAATAAATAAAATTTTGACAAAATTTTCTATAGAAATAAAATTTTAACAAAAATTTGCGTGCAGCTTGTGATAGTTTTGTCACCCGTTTTAAGGCTTCTATTCGTAAGAAAATGAGCCAGCTTAAAAAAATAGCGTTATTTCAGACATTTTGTTGCTTTTGACCAATAAGGTTAGGAAAAAATAGGGAAGATAAAATTAGCAAAAAATTTAAAAAATATGTATATATCAAATTGTTTTTGCATCCTGTAAAGGACGCCGGGTTTATTAAAATTTCAATTGGGCGAAAATATTGTTTTTTAATTTAGCTTTTACACGACCTCGAAACACTGTAATAATATCTCCATTCTCGAAATGCTTCACAACATGTTTTCTATTATCAACATAACCCTCTATGCATTTACAATCTAGGATAAAAACTTGAATGCCTTTAAAGGAATTATACTATATTTTTTTTGCGATTAAAGCAATATAATCGAGATATGTGTAAGAAAAAAAAAATAGAAAAATTCCAAATCGTATTTACTCCTAACAAATGTTACAAAATCCTTGCATTTCTACATCTATTTACATTTGAAAAAAAATATGAAAAAAAAATCACAGCAGGAAATAAGTCATAAAGTATTCATATTTCTTATCTGCTTTTGCAATCACTTCTTTTTTGTATTTTTCAGGTTAGTGACATATTCCAATTCATAGTGGCCAGTAATAGTATGGATATACCACCTGAGGAATCTGAAGTTGTGGCCAGCTCAAAATCACGTAGTAACACAGGCACATCAAGCCTTTTGAATACAACAACACCCTACCCCATACAAATACTGATGGCCATTTTAATGATGGCGGTGAGTTGTTTATGCCATGGAAGGCATCAATTTAGTTTGGGATAAGTTAAGAATTTACATAAATAAGAAAAGAAAAAATCCTATATCCTTAAGAGATAAAAATCACCACACCCCCCTTCACACACACACATATATATACATTACCATCACCCATACAAAAATTCTTGTACACATTTAAAAAAAAAAAAAGAAGAAATTCAAAGGATCTCAAGATACCACAAGACAAAGACATTCTCAACCCATATTCGACGAACACAAAAAGCTTTGGCTCTTTGAGATTTAAAAGCATTGTGGATAAATGATATTAATTTATGATAAAAACGATAAATAAAATTACAAAAAAAAATACATATATTAAATTTTAAGATTTATATTATAGGTTACATATGATTTTTTTTGTCTGCAAATTCCACACAAAATTATTTATTTCTTTTAATTGTAAACTGAAAAACTAATTAAATAAAACAATTTAATTAGAGTTGTCACTTATTCAAAAAACCAAAAACCCAAAAATGCTAGTCATTGTCCTTTTATAAATAATAATTGTAATTATATGTTTTCATATTATTATTCATGTAAAAATATTGTTAATAATTTTCAATATCAATGAATTTTAATTTGATATATTTTTTTTTCTTCGTCATATTATCATATTGTAAAAATGCCTATAAAGGTGGAAAAGTGAAAAAAATGAAATAAAATAATTATTATATGAAATAACATTATTATTATTATTAGGTATATATTTATTTATGTACAACTAATTTAGATATTGTAATTATATATTAAGTGCAATGTTTGCATTAAAAAAAAGGTCATCGGATTATAGATTATAATAAGTATATATATGTAGACATATGTGTGTGTGAGATTTTCTGTTTTGTTCATTTATTAATGAGTGATTACAATTAATTAGATTAGTTTTTTTTTCTCCCTACAATATTTTATTTTTTTTAGGATGTTTAATTAGTTTCGCCTATAAATAGGCAGCAAAAAAACAAACATACTGTTATAATTTTTAAGGCATACATATTAGGCATACATATTACACTTACATACATATTGATCTCCCAATAAAGTTTTATGTATTAGATACGAAATAATTTGTTTTAATTAAAAAACTAATAATAATAATAATAATAATAATAATAATAATAAAATAATGACAGAGTAAATGAAATTGAATGTTGTTTTGGTATTAATGCAGTTTAGTTAAAATTGGTTTATAAATTAAACAATTGTCGAAATGTCTCATAAGATTCGGTTTGATATAGTGGCAGTCCATTACTTTAGGCTCACTTAGACTATTCAGTCAGTTGTGGTACCCCAGAAGTGCTGGTCGATTCTATATTTAGCTCAATGACAACCCTCAAAAAAACAGTAAGCCAACCAGATGGAAAATTTTGAAAAGTTTTTTTGCTATGGTCACATTGGGCAAATATTTGACAGAAATCAAAAAAGATTCCGTCGCCACAGCCAAACAAGAAAACATATTTAGCTCATATTGAATATATAACATCATGGTATCAAAACATTTGAAAAATGGTTTTGAAAAAATGTTTTACACTCATTTTAGTCAAATATTTGCCTAGTGTGACCATAGCCTTAGAAAATTTTAACTAAACTGTATTACAAACGCCGATGGCATGCTGATATCACAAAAATAAATAATTTTCGAAAAATTAAAAAAAAAAAATTTGTACACGTAAAAAAACGTTTGTTTCCAAACGAAATTTTAGAAAAACAAATATCGTTTCCCATTTGCTTTTCGTTGGAAGGAAGATAAATTCAATTCTTTTACAGGATGGAAAAACAATTTCATAAGGACTAACTCAGAAATTCTTTTTTTATTTTTTCTGGCTATTTGCATTTTTCCTCACATCTTTCTCACTTCCATAAGGGTAATTTAGCTCTTAGAACCTTTTTTTGCAATACAAACAATGTAGAAGAAATTATTTGATTTTATATATATATGTTTTTAACTGTACCTATCGCCTGGACAGAAAGGTACAACCGTGGACTATACAGTTTGTAAGCCAACGCAGATTTTATTGTTATCAACAGACAATTATCGCTATAGGCATCAACGCATATTGTGACGCAGTTTTATTTATAAAGCATAGTTGTGGGCGCCCCAAGATGTAAAGAAACTTTATGTAACAGAAACATACCTTTAGTTGGCCACTTTCTTAAAATTATACTTTGTATACCCTGCGCCACACTGTGCACAGAAAAAAATTTCCGTAGTTTAACTAACGCTAACTTTAACTTATTTTTATTGGAAAAAATTTATTTGCTTGTAGTTAAATTTTATTATTTTTTATCGAAATTTTCCACAGCTTAATGAAATCTTACTTTTTTTTTAAGAATGTATCAAAAATTTTATGAACTAAACGTGAGTATAAAGTTCAATAAGTTCAATATGAACTAAAACAAATGAAAATTTTCGTACGATTCCCAAAAATAGTAAGAATGAACTACGGTATGGTTAAAATGGTCATGATTTGGCGCCAATGATTTTCTTCTTTACTTTTAGTTAATTTTTTCTTCTATGAGATGATGTAATTTCGTGAACTGCAGTTAAAAAGTACAACAGGGCATTAACATTTCCTGGTTTTAACAACGCTTTGTGGAAATCTCAAAATGTGGAGTAAAATTTAGTTCAATTTTAGTGCGAAGTAGTTCATTCTTCCTAACATAAAACAGTTCACTTTTTTTCTGTGTGGAACAGTGTGTTATAAGTTAGTGCATATGTTTACAACACCCATAAGGAGACGAGATAGACACATGGTGTCTATGGCAATAATTCTCAGGGTGGGTCCCTGAGTCGATCTAGCCATGTCCGTCCGTCCGTCTGTCTGTGAACTTATTTTTGTGATCAAAGTCTAGGCCGCAGTTTAAGTTGGGACAAACGAAATATATATATATATATATATATATATATATATATATATATATATATATGCACGCAAAGAAAAAAAAACGTCGTAAAACTAGGAAAAACACGACTAATGTACGCGTTAGAATTGTTGTTGTATCCTGGAAACCAGTTTCTGTTAATTGTCATATGTTGTAGTTGACTGTAGAAACAATAAGCATTGTTCGACTGTTCACCACTTAGGTGAATTCTAACAAATTAGCTTTCTAAAAATAAATTTCGTGTTGTTGCATTACTATGTAACAAAACGAAATAAAAATAAGATTAAGGGACTTGTAAGTTATATGAAAAGATGATGTACAGTGGGAGAAAAGATGATTCAATTTGTAAGAGGAAATTTCCCAAATGTTTTCTCCATAAGGAGTTAGCATAAAGGGCCCAAAATTGAGTCATCTCTCCCAGCCAGATCTATACTAAAGGCTGTGGAAAGGTTCATTCGCCCGAACCGAAACATGTACAGTCCAGGCGTGTATAGATTTGTATCTGGCGTTTTCTTTTCAATGGCTCTATTAACCATGTTCCTTAATCTATATCTGTCCATAAAGCTCGAAAAATAATTGTATAATTAAAAAAGTTATTTTTGAACTAACAACACAGTCCATTTCGTTTATATCAAACACTGTTCTTTTCTGACTTTAGATCTTTAATAAGACACATTTTACAGTTCATAGTAAAAATTTAATATAGTAGAATGTAATGTTGAACATTTTTTCGGAATCTTCCGACCATATCTGGAATATATGTAAAAAAAAAAAAACTTTGGTCTTAGCAGGGATCGAACTCACGACCCTTGGCATGCAAGTCGGACGTAGCAACCACTGCTCCACGGTGCCCAACTAAGTGTAATTTTCTGTTAAATAAACTTTGTTTAATCGGCTCATGGGCGCCGCACGCTATGCTATATAAATATAACTTATATGGGTAATTGTCTATTGATGACAATAACGGCTACTTAGCTCAGTGGATAGTGTGTTGGCTTACAAATTGCATGGTCCGCGGTTCGATTCTCCGTCCAGGTGAAAGGTAAAAAAAATTTAAAAATTTATAAAATCGTATAATTTCTTCTACATTGTTTGTATTACAGAAAAAGGTGCTAAGAACTGAAAAAACTTCGTGGAAGTGAGAAAGATGTGAGGGAAAATGCAATTAGCCAGACATTTTTTTTTTGAGTTAGTCTTTATGAAATTCTTTTTACATCCTGGAAAAGAATAAACGTTTATCACAACAAGTATATACTTTTCTTCCAAATACACTTCCTTTCAACGAAAAGCAAATGAGAAACGAACTTTGTTTGTCTAAAATTTCGTTTGGGAGGAAAGAATTATTTTTTTGCGTGTGGGAGCTATATCTAAATCTGAACCGATTTCTTGTGCCAAATTTTAAGTCGATTGGACTAAAACTGAGACCTAGACTTTGATTACAAAAATGTGTTCACGGACGGACGAACATGGCTATATCGACTCAAGAGCCCACCCTGAGCATTTTTGCCAAAGACACCATGTGTCTATAACGTCTCCTTCTGGGTGTTGCAAACATATTCACTAACTTATAATACCCTGTTCCACAGTTTGGCGAAGGGTATAAAAATTTTGTAATAAACAAATTGTTTTAGTGCTAACAAGTTGAAATTCAATATCTCTTTATGATTCATTTGTGCATAATTTTTTCTAACGAAAATTATTGCAGTCTAGGAATGTTTCTCAAAACATAATAATTCCATAAACAAAAAAACAGATTTAAATTGGCCATATTGCCCTAGAGGGTTCACTGTTTTTGAGAGTGAAGGGACTTGTCTTCTATAGCCGACTCCAAACGAAGTTTCCAATTACGGGAATGTTTCTCAAAACATAATAATTCCATAAACAAAAAAACAGATTTAAATTGGCCATATTGCCCTAGAGGGTTCACTGTTTTTGAGAGTGAAGGGACTTGTCTTCTATAGCCGACTCCAAACGAAGTTTCCAATTACGGTGAAACCAGTTACAGAAACTTTTAAGATTTTCGAAATGTCACCAGAATTACTAATGCACTGCCGCAAAATTGTTTGGTGTTTGGACGAAACTGGAACCCATGACCCTTACAATGCAAGATAGCCATACTAATCATAGCTTCACGGTTGTTTTTTTTTTATATGTATTTGTTATAAACAGCGTTGCCGGGTGACACAGTGAGCCTGAAATTTTATCGGGCTCCCGCATTAACTTTAACCTAAAAGGGTGACACAAAAAATGTGGCACATAAATTTACGATAAGTGGAAGTAAACTTATTTCAACAATTTAGAAAATTTTCTTTGCATACTTTCAGGCGGTATTTGTCTCTGCTTTAAAATGAAACGTTCCATATTTTCAACGAACAGTTTGATTGTCTTAATGAAAATTTCAATGAATAACTATCGTTGGCTTTATTTTATTAAAGTGCGATAATATTGTGAGTATAAAGTGAAAATGGAAATATTAAAAAGGTTTCAGGAAACAGAAGTAAGTAAAATCCACTCCAACAATGATGTCAGATTTCGAATAATTTTTTTTTTTTTTGTGGAAACGCAATGGTGTTTCAAAACTTCCAAGCATTGTCTTCTAAATATTGAGTTAGTCCATATGGATTCTATGGAAAACAAGTACCATATTTTCTATCATTTCAATCAGGTTCAAGGAGTCAAATCTATGTATCGGTTTATACACAATGATATGACCTATTTGCAATATCAAACGACCTACATCAATTACATTTACTAGTGCCTCGTTTCAATGCAAAATTTCAGCACGACCCAGCATATATCACGTTATGGGGCAATGAGACCAATATTTGATGACCACCGATATATGGTGAAGGGTCTAAATAAACAACCAAGGTAAAAACAGTGCTGAGATTAAGAAAGCTAAGCTTATGTATCATCTACCCTACATAAGAATTTTGTAATTAAACACACAACTAAAAACGCGTAGAAAGAAAGTTCCACAGGGTAATTAAAAACATATGCTTTCAAGAATAAAATCCAATAACTTTCTTAGTTGAGTTTCCTGTCCGTCTGCTCACAAAAAAAAAATCGAAATTTTTATCAGTTTATAATAAAAAGTTCTTGTATAAAGTTTTTAAGATTGAATCGAAGGCTCGAATCAAACATTGAATTTGACCGGATTGTAGCACTACCATTGAGAACTTCAATAAAGCTGCACGAAAACAGTCCCATGTAATGAAAAGTGGAAATGGAAATAATAAAAAAAAACAAAAAATGGCAAAATGCTTTGTAAAAACAAAAATACGAATTAAGTGGATTTTTTTCCTTCTAAATTTTGAATTATATCTAAATCAATCCACCAATAATTTTGTGATCATTTCAATGAAAACTAATCCTTGAAATGAAAGTTAATTTCTCTGAAAATTAATATCAGCATTTATCGCAGTGTATGGGTTCAGAAACACAGGCTCGTTAATTTAGTTGTACGAAATAACATTCCTGTGTGAAAATTTCGCAGTTACATCATCCGTTTCGAAAAAAGGAAAATGTGTCCAGTTATTGTATTGGACGCAAAATTTTTATTTTAATGTACCGACCATAATCGTTATTGCTAAGGGTATGTCATTTAAATCTACAAAATCTATTACACCACCAAAGGAACTAATTAAAAAATGTCGCAACATGGTAAAATGGTGGGACTAAACTGTAATACTCTTCGCATTTAGTGCCGCAAAATTGTCAACACTTGAAAATAATACCACAACTATCACTAGAATGGCACGACGGTAACACTGGTGGAGTCGCTGAATAGAGAAAACCAGAAAGATAGGAGGGCTTCTTTTTACTTCACTGACAAATGATTTAATTAAATTGTAAATTTAAAACTCATTGTAAGTTATATGTATGCCTTAGTCCTTGTGCAAATATTGATTAATACAACACCATCTTAGTTCCATAATTTGGCCTTATTTTGATTTTTTCGTATTTGACCTATGGAGTATAACTTCATAGATACAAATAAACTATACAACAAATTTTGGCTATTCTTATCCCTATTTAATTTCGATACCCACAAAAAAGAAACACCCAAAATCCCTATCTATTCACGGAATAGAAACAATTCTAACATACCAAAGAATATATGAAAAAAAAAATAATTCAATTAAAAATTAAGAGATGTAAATATATATTTTTAAAATAAGTGCATATACTATTAGACCCCATAAATGGAAAGGAAAAAAATAAAATAAAGAAAAAAAAAATACTTCAAATATTCATTTCATCTTCAAAATGAAAAATAAAAAAAAACCATAAAAATGTCAAACACTTAATATAAATTCCATATTTTGTAAATATTAAAAAGGAATTAAATAAATAAATTAGGAACGATTCGTAATATAAAATTAAGTCTATATATCATTTCGAGATATGTATGATGAGAATAAACAAAAAAAAATTAATATCAATATAGCATAGTATTTGCAAGTGTAAATTGAATTAAAGGAAACGTATAACACTTAAAAAAAATCTACTAAATTATAAAGGTGTCATTTAAAAAATACACACACACACATATAAACAATTATTAAGCGCACCATATTTGACGGAAATATTTAAGTGAATACTAAGCAAATTCAAAGACTTCACAAAGAGGATGGAAAGGAAAATTTTTTTCGATTTATTTTAAAGTATACCACTTCTCTTGTAAAGGGTGATTCTTTTGAGGTTAGGATTTTCATGCATTAGTATTTGACAGATCACGTGGGATTTCAGACATGGTGTCAAAGAGAAAGATGCTCAGTAAGCTTTGACATTTCATCATGAATAGACTTACTAACGAGCAACGCTTGCAAATCATTGAATTTTATTACCAAAATCAGTGGCAGAAAATCCGCTTTTTATCGACAAATTTTGTTCAGCGATGAGGCTCATTTCTGGTTGAATGGCTACGTAAATAAGCAAAATTGCCGCATTTGGAGTGAAGAGCAACCAGAAGCCGTTCAAGAACTGCCCATGCATCCCGAAAAATGCACTGTTTGGTGTGGTTTGTACGCTGGTGGAATCATTGGACCGTATTTTTTCAAAGATGCTGTTGGACGCAACGTTACGGTGAATGGCGATCGCTATCGTTCGATGCTAACAAACTTTTTGTTGCCAAAAATGGAAGAACTGAACTTGGTTGACATGTGGTTTCAACAAGATGGCGCTACATGCCACACAGCTCGCGATTCTATGGCCATTTTGAGCGAAAACTTCGGAGAACAATTCATCTCAAGAAATGGACCGGTAAGTTGGCCACCAAGATCATGCGATTTGACGCCTTTAGACTATTTTTTGTGGGGCTACGTCAAGTCTAAAGTCTACAGAAATAAGCCAGCAACTATTCCAGCTTTGGAAGACAACATTTCCGAAGAAATTCGGGCTATTCCGGCCGAAATGCTCGAAAAAGTTGCCCAAAATTGGACTTTCCGAATGGACCACCTAAGACGCAGCCGCGGTCAACATTTAAATGAAATTATCTTCAAAAAGTAAATGTCATGGACCAATCTAACGTTTCAAATAAAGAACCGATGAGATTTTCCAAATTTTATGCGTTTAAAAAAAAAAAAAAGTTATCAAGCTCTTAACAAATCACCCTTTATAACACTTATAAAGAAATTTCTGAATAAATCGTTTGAATGATTTTTTTTTGCAAAATACATCTCCGATTTTCCCATTTTAAAGGTCAAATCATTATGATTTTCTGTCATTTAAGGAATGCCAGTGAAGAATTCATTACATTTATAAATATGTTTACCCTCCTGGTAAAAAGTTCGAAAATTTTAATATAACACATGTGTATTAGATGTTTACAGAAAAAAATGTTTTTCTTATCCACCTACGACGCAATTGATCTAATTATTTGTTTTTTTTTTTTTCTTTTCTTTTCTTTTTTTTTGTTAACTGAAATTACTTCAATAACGACTATAATGGTATCAATCACAGAATTAAAAAAAAAAATTATATAAATATTTTTTGATTTCTTTTGCATTTTCAATTAATTTTTTTATTGTAATAACTAAAAATAATCTATTAAATTTCTAATTGATACAATTTAAAAATTAATTGAAAATGCCAAAAGAATCAAACAAAAAAAAAATATTTTGTTTTAGTAATCGCACAACCACCAGTGAATGGTGATGGGGGTATAATAAGTTTGCCATTCCGTTTGTAACACATCGAAATATCGATTTTCAACTATATAAAGAATATATATTCTTGATGAAGGAGAAATTGAAAGATGATATAAGCATGTCCGGCAGTCTCTCTGTCTGTTGTAATCACGCTACAGCTTTCAACATTGACGCTATCGTCCTGAAATTTGGCACTGAAACCAAGTTCAAAGATTCGTTACGATTTGCATGAATTTTGAGATCTAACTATATTTTAGGCCCACAAAGTGGTGTGCCCAATATGGTGTATATCGGTCCTGGTTTTGGTATAGCCCCCATATAGGTCGCTCTCCCGATTTGACTAGATAACCCAATTTTTTAGTTCCACAAAGGGTTGTGGTGAATATAATGTGTATCGATTGACAAAATTGTCAAAAAAAAAATTACAAAATATTCGATAAAAAAGTTACAAAATTTTCTATAGAAATAAGATTTTGACAAAATTTTTATAAAAAAAAAAATTGACAAAATTTTTTGGGGGTAACAAAATTTTGACAAAATTTCTAAAAAAAAATAAGATTTCGAAAAGATTTTCTACAGAAATAAAATTTTGACAAATTTTCTAGAAAAATAAAAGTTTCTATAAAAATTTTGACAACATTTTTTAGAGAAATAAAATTTTGCCAAATTTTTCTATAGAGGCAAATTTTGACAAATTTTTCTATAGAGGCAAATTTTGGCAAAATTTTTTATAGAGGTAAATTTTTTATAGAAGTAAATTTTGCCAAAATTTGCTATAGAGGTAAGTTTTGACTAAATTTTCTAAACAAGTAAATTTTGACAAAATTTATAAGGAAAATTTTCTAGAGAAAAAAAAAATTGATACAATTTTCTAGAAAAATAAAATTTTGACAAAAATGTATACAAAAATAAAATTTTGATAACATTTTCCTTAGAGGTAAATTTTGACAAAAATTTCTATGAAAATAAAATTTTGACAAAATTCTTTAGAGAAATAAAATTTTGAAAAAATTTTCCATAGACAAACATTTCTATAAAAATTAAATTTTGAGAAATATAGTTTTGCCAACATTTTTTAGATAAATCAAATTTTTGGCCAAATTTTCTATAGAAGAAAATTGTGGCCAAATTTTCTATAGATGAAAATTTTGACAAAATTTTCTATAGAAATAGAATTTTGACAAATGTTTTTATTGAAATAAAATTTTTGACAAAATTATCTATGGGAATAACTTTTGGCAAAATTTTGAGCAAAAACGTCAAAATAAGGTTTTTCAAATTTGGTAGATTTTTTACTGTTTGGTAGATTGGTAAAATTCTTGATATTTTGGTATATTTTCCAAAATATTCCTCTCCAACTAACATGTACTTCAATTTTTACAGAAAAATACAATTTTGACAAAATTTCCTATAGAAAAAAATTTGACAAAATTTTTTATTTTAAAAAAAATTTACAAATTCTTCGATAGAAAAATAATTGATAAAATTTTCTATAGCAAAAATTTTGAACAAATTTTCTATAGATATAAGATTTTGGCAAAATTTCTTAAAAAATTTTTTTGACAACATTTTTTAGAGTAACAAAATTTTGACAAAATTTTCTAGAGAAATAAAATTTTGAAAAAAAATTCCATAGACAAACATTTCTATAAAAATTAAATTTTGACAAAATTCTTTAGAGAAATATAGTTTTGGCAAATTTTTCTATAGAGGCAAATTTTGCCAACATTTTTTAGATAAATCAAATTTTTGGCCAAATTTTCTATAGATGAAAATTTTGACAAAATTTTCTATAGAAATAGAATTTTGACAAATGTTTTTATTGAAATAAAATTTTTGACAAAATTATCTATGGGAATAACTTATGGCAAAATTTTGAGCAAAAACGTCAAAATAAAGTTTTTCAAATTTGGTAGATTTTTTACTGTTTGGTAGATTGGTAGAATTCTTGATATTTTGGTATATTTTCCAAAACATTCCTCTCCAACTAACATCTACTTCAATTTTTATAGAAAAATACAATTTTGACAAAATTTCCTATAGAAAACAATAGACAAATTTTCGATAGAAAAAAAAAATTGTCAAAAATTTTTATAGAAATATATTTTTTCTATAGAAATAAGATTTTGGCAAAATTTTCTATAGAGATGATTTTGACAAAATTTTCTTTAGAAAAAAAAATATGACAAACTTTTCTATAGTAACAAAATTTTGAAAAAAATTTCTAATAAAAATTAAATTGCGACAAAATTTTCTGGAGAAATAAAATTTTGACAACATTTTCCATAGAGGTATATTTTGACAAATTTTTCGATAGAAAAAAAAATTTTGGCAAAATTTTCTATAGATATAAAATTTTGACAAAATTTTCTATAGATATAGAATTTTGGCAAAATGTTCTATAGATATAAAATTTTGGCAAAATTTTCTATAGAGGTAAATTTTGACAAAATTTTCTATAGATATAAAATTTTGGCAAAATTTTCTATAGATATAAAATTTTGGCAAAATTTTTTATAGATATAAAATTTTGGCAAAATTTTCTATAGAAAAAAAATTTTTGTCAAAATTTTCCAGAGTAACAAAATTTTGACAAATCTTGTAATTTTGACAAAATTTTCTATAGATATAAAATTTTGGCAAAATTTTCTATAGAGGTAAATTTTGACTAAATTTTCTATAGATATAAAATTTTGGCAAAATTTTTTATAGATATAAAATTTTGGCAAAATTTTCTATAGAAAAAAATTTTTGACAAAATTTTCCAGAGTAACAAAATTTTGACAAATCTTGCAAAGCAAATTGAAATTTTGACAAAATTTTCTAAGGAAATACAATTTTGACAAAAGTTTCTATAGAAATAAAATTTTGACCAAATTTTTTTGATAAATAACATTTTGGCAAAATTTTCTATAGAGGCTAATTTTGGCAAAATTTTCTAGAGAAATATTTTTTTTTGCAAAATTTTGAAGAGAATTAAAAGTTTGCAAATTTTTCTATAGAGGCAAATTTTGGTAAAATTTTCTATAGAAATAAATTTTGTCAAAATTTTCTATAGCGGTAAAATTTGGCAAAATTTGCTATCGAGGTAAATTTTGACAAAATTTTGTGAAAATTTACTTCTATAGAAATAAAATTTTGATAAAAGTTTTTAGGGACATAGAAACTTTTCACAAAATTTTCTAGAGAAATAAAATTTGGAAAAATTTTTAACAAAATCTTCAAAATAAAATTTTGTTAATTTGGTAGATTTTTGATAATATTTACTTCAAATTTTAGTAGATTGTTTTTGGCGCGAGTGGCAACCGTAATCGGTACACGTTCTGGTATGGACCTCATATAGACCGATCTTGAGATTTGACTTGTGGTACTTTAGGTCCACAACGAGATGTGCGGTCTTTATTTTTTGTTGCTCCTCGTGCTCATTCGAGTAATGGGGGTAAATATCTATAGATTTTATATTTAAAATCATATGAATTGCGTTGTTCTATCGGATTTTCGAGCACATTTTGATGAGGATTTATGATTCCTTTAAAACTCAACTAAAACTTATAAATCCAGGATCTGGTGTAGTCTCCATATTTAGAAACTCAAAATGTAATTTCGGGAAGATTACCATTTGCTAGAGAGAATATCTGTCATCAAATCCACTTGAAATTCTATATAAGTTCAACTGACCAGCTACGTTGATGAAGTTTCAAACGAAACTATTATATTTAATTCATGGTGATGGGGATTTAAGGTTCGGCCGGGCCGAACATAATGACGTTTTCACTTGTTTTATATAGCGATCAATCACAAAAATTGAACGAATCAATTAATTTTTTAGTAGGCATTATATTTCCGTGATTGAAGAAATTAATTGAATCAATTAATTTGCTGACTGAAATAGTACTTGAATATGTAGGATTGGAAGAAACGTTCCAATGAAATCTAAAAATACTTCGAGAACTGATAAATGTCAAATGACTTTGTATTTGTTTAAAAATGTTATATACATATATAAAAATTTTTTATCTGTAAAAAATTTGAACAGAATTATACTCTTTGAATTAATAGAAAATTAACCCACAGTAATCTATAAGGTGGCATTGCATTACGAGACATGGCAATACCTTACAAATTAGTATGACTTCATTTTTTTATAAAGAGAATAAATTGGTATGTACTTTTCATGGATTTCATTTAAAGCAACCTTTCTCCATCATCCTCTGAAGTGAATCTTATCTATGGAATCAAGTATAAAGTTGTACCACCTAATTAAATTAGAAATAAAAACAAATTTTTATTTTCTAGTATACTCGTATAAGACATGTATATAATTAAAAATTTACATATTTAAGCTTTTTTAAGAAAAACCACCAACCCCCAAAAAATATGTATTTCAAAAAAATCTATATTAATTAAAAAAAAATTGGAATACCATAAGAACTAAGAAAAATTTACAAAAACCGAAAAAAATATCAAATTAAATTTAGTCTATAAATGTTGATATATACATATAATACTAGTACATTGTAGCATGTGTGAAAGCTTCATATGGCATTTTATAATATTCAATTGGCTATTGGTTTTAAGAACAAACGTTTATATAGAAAAATAAAACTGCCACTTCACCGCCTGCTCGTATTACAAAACACCGCTACAGCAACAATACAATAATTGTAGTTAATTTTTATTCGAACAAAATAAATTTCCAAAAAAAAATGTTTAAACGATTAATGCTATTAATGGCATAAGTTAATGTGATATTTAACCTCATAAACCACATACTTCATTCAAATTTGCAAATGCAATTTTTTCCCTTTTTTTTTGTTAGTTTGCGTGTATAGGTAGGGGCAATTTTAAATTTATTTACTTACACAGCAGAAATTAATACTCATAGATTTTTTGAACAGGTGGAAGTTTTGAGGTCAATTGAAGTTGATTTAGTTTTTTATTTTTAAACCCTCCACCATAGGATGGGGGGTATATTAACTTTATCATTCCGTTTGTAACACATCGAAATATTGCTCTAAGACCCCATAAAGTACATATATTCTGGGTCGCGGTGAAATTCTGAGTCGATCTAAGCATGTCCGTCTGTTGAAATCACGCTAACTTCCGAACGAAACAACACAGCAAAAAATTTTGGAAGTTCTTCTCAAGGCATAACTTTAAACGAACTTCCAAAAATGTTCACCCAAAGATGTTCTTTATTTTAAATGCACAGGAATTTAATTTGAGTCAATTTCTTTATAACTCGCTTTTTTCATATTTTTAATGGGAAATTTATTTTTTTGTGTTTCAAATAGGTGAAAAACAGATTAAGAATTAATAAAATGGTACAAATTATTTAAATTTAGCCGAAAAAATGCTAAATCCTTTGTAGAAAAATTTCGAATTTTTGAAAATAATTACTCACAAAAGATCCAGACAAGCGTTATAATAATTTTTATAATTTTTTATAATTTTTAATCGCTTTTAAACGCTTGTCTGAAACGTTTGGCCTCAAATATTTTCAAAAATTCACAATTTTTCCGGATTGGATTTAGCATTTTTTTCCACAAAATTTAAATAATTTGTACCATTTTATAAATTCTTAAACTGTTTTTAACCAATTTGAAACAAAAAAGTTAAAAATTCCCAATAAAAGTATAAAAAACTAAGTTATAAAAAATTCTTTTGAAAGAACATCCTGGGTAGTTAAAATAAAGAACATCATTGGGAGTACATCTTCTGGAAGTGCTTTTAAAGTTGTGCCAAATTTTTTTGCTGGGACGCTTTTTCTGCTGGGAAGCTATCGACTTGAAACTCGGCACAAGTAGTTGTTATTGATGTAGGTCGGATTGTATTGAAAATGGGCCATATCGGTCCACTTTTACGTATAGCCCCCATATAAACGGACCCCCAGATTTGGTTTCCGGAAACTCAAAGCGAAGCAAATTTCGTCCGATCCGGCTGAAACTTGGTACATGGTGTTGGTATATAGTCTCTAATAACCAAACAAAAATTGGTCGACATCGGTGCATAATTGTATATAGCTCCCATATAAACCGATCCCCAGATTTGGCTTGCGGAGCCTCAAAGAGAAGCAAATTTCATCCGATCCGGCTGAAATTTGGTACATGGTGTTGGTATATGGTCTCTAACATCCATGCAAAAATTGGTCCACATCGGTCTATAATTATATATAGCCCCCATGTAAACCGATCCCCAGATTTGGTTGCGGATCCTCTAAGAGAAGCAAATTTCATCCGATCCGGCAGAAATTTGGAACATGGTGTTAGTCTCTAACAACCGTGCCAGAATTGGCCCTTATCGGTCCATAAATATATATAGCCCCCATATAAACCGATCCCCAGATTTGGTTTGCGGAGCCTCTAAGATAAGCAAATTTCATCCGTTCCGGTTGAAATTTGGGACGTGGTGTTAGTATATGGTCTCCATGCCTAAATTGGTCCATATCGGTTCATAATTATGTATAGCCCCCATATAAAACGTTCTCCAGATTTGACCTCCGGAGCCTTTTGGAGGAGCAAAATTCATCCTATCCTGTTCAAATTTGGAACGTGGTGGTAGTATATGGCCGCTAACAACCATACCAAAATTGGTCCATATCGGTCTATAGTTACATATAGCCGATCCCCAATCACACAAAAATTGGTCCATATCGGTTCATAATCATGGTTGCCACACGAGCCAAAAATAATCTACCAAAATTTTATTTCTACAGAAAATTTTGTCAAAATTTTATTCCTATAGAAAATTTTGTCAACATTTTATTTCTATAGAAAATTTTGTTAAAATTTTATTTCCATAGAAAATTTTGTTAAAACTTTATTTCTATAGAAAATTTTGTCAAAATTTTATTTCTATAGAATATTTTGTCAAAATTTTATTTCTGTAAAAAATTTTTTCCAAAATTTATTTCTATAAAAAATTTTGTCAAAATTTTATTTCTATTTTTTTTTATTTCTTCTAAATTGTAAGTTAGTCCATGCGGGATATATAGTAGATAACTGAAAAGTCGGTTAAATACGTTTATATTCAGTTCTTGACCGGTATATATAGGGAAGAAATAATTACAAACCGATATGTACTTTTGTGCGGTAATTATAGAGCTAGAATTAAAATATGGGGGTCGCTTTAATTGGGGGCTATATACAATTATGAACACGAGTCTATCAAAAATGACAATTGTTTCACTGTTTGGTAGATTGGTAGAATTCTTGATGTTTTGGATTATTTTGCAAAATATTCCTCTCCAACTATGAAATGCTTCACAAATTTTCTATAGAAATAACATTTTAATTGATAAAATTATGGTAGATTTCTTTTGGTTCTTAGAGGCTCCTCAAGTCAAATCTGGGGATCGTTTTATAGGGGCGCTATATATAATTATGAACCGATGTGGACCAATTTTTGCATGGTTGTTAGAGACTATATACCAACACCATGTATCAAATTTCAGCCGGATCGGATGCAATTTGCTTCTCTTTGAGGCTCCGCAAGCCAAATCTGGGGATCGGTTTATATGGGCGCTATATATAATTATGGACCAATTTTTGCATGGTTGTTAGATACTGTATACCAACACCATGCACCAAATTTCAGCCGGATCGGATGAAATTTGCTTCTCTTTGAGGCTCCGCAAGCCAAATCTGGGGATCGGTTTATATGGGCGCTATATATAAATATGGACCCATGTGGACCAATTTTTGCATAGTTGTTAGAGACTTATATCACCGAATTTCTTTCATTGGCTCAATTTTAATGACATATTTGATTGTTATAAAGGACCTCACTAAGCCTGTATAACCTGTGCAAATGTTCACAGCCTCACTCTAAGTGAAATAAATTTTGCATATTAAGCAAAAAATATTTAAATGTGGTTTAATTTGAAGAGTTAATATAGCACTATGACTAATGTCATAAATTTTCAAATACAAACAAAAACAAATTGAACTGACTATACAGAGACCGGAATTATTATCCTTTAGCCATGACCATAATAACCAATAATAATAAAAAAAGTGACAAAAAATATAATGATTATAAATTATGTATAATTAACAGAGAAACCAAAAAAAAAAGCAAATAAAAAACGAGTGATTTAAAAATTAAATCAGCATATATAAAATATTTATAGATTATAAATAACTACAAACGATAACTATGCATTACAAATGTGTAGACATGTGGTAACAAAAAAGTATATAAAAAAATAAATTAAATGAATTTGCAAAAAAAAGAACGGCATTACTACGAAATTATGAAAGCAAGAACACCCAGACATTTATATACATCCACACACACACATACACACTCATAAAGCGAAACATCTGGTTAATTTATAAAACCACTAATGAACATTATTTATATATTTATTAATTAAACTATTAATAATTATTATTATTAAAATATTAAGTACATATGTATGAATCACATATATACATAAAAGTAAATTCGTATTTACAAAACAAAATCGCATAAACACTTTAAACCACTAAATAAAAATACAATTTCAAATAAAAACGAATGCAGAAAACCCAAAACGAAACAAAAAATAAAATAAAATAAAATAGAAAAATACACCCTTAACGATATATTATTATAATGCATATTATAATAGAGTAATGGTAAATATAAATATGAACCATCACTATTGTATTACTAAAAATAATTATGAAAAAATTAAAAAAAAAAACATTCTGAGAATCCCAACTGAAAAAAAAAACTAAGTAAATATAACAAAACCCCCAAAAAATATATTAAAATATAAATGTGTAAGTAAACCTTAAATAAAATGAGTCAAAGATAAACCAAATGTAATACACATGTGAAAACCAATGTGAAATAAAATGAGATTTAAAATAAAACAAATAAAATAAAATCCCTAAAAATGAAGCATTAGATGTAACAAACGAAACCATGGATTTTTATTTTTGGGAAAAAATGGAATAAGTACAAAGAATGCAAATAATTACAATTTGGAATGTAAGTATTGGAAATTTCAAAAATAAAAGAAAACAAGTAAGTAAGGTAGAAAGTCGGGCGGGGTCGACTATATCATACCCTAAACCACCCTTACTGAATTCATAATAAGCATTTGTGGGGTATCATTGATATAGGTCTGGGAGATAAACCGCGGTTGCGCATATTTAAGAAATATAAGGGGTACATTTAAAAAAAAAAAAATACAAAACAAAGTGGTTGTAAGTACTTAATTATCTTAAAATATGAAAATGCAACGTATATAATCTAGAAAATAAATTTGTATTACCACCACGGTTGCCACAGTTGGTAGAATTCTACCAAAAATAGTATTTTTTATACCCTCCACCATTCCGCCATTCCGTTTGTAACACATCGAAATATTGCTCTAAGACCCCATAAAGTATATATATTCTGAGTCGTGGTGAAATTCTGAGTCTATCTGAGTATGTCCGTCCGTCCGTCTGTTGAAATCACGCTAACTTCCGAACGAAACAAGCTATCGACTTGAAACTTGGCACAAGTAGTTGTTATTGATGTAGGTCGGATGGTATTGCAAATGGGTCATATCGGTCCACTTTTACGTATAGCCCCCATATAAACGGACCCCCAAATTTGGCTTGCGATTGCTCTAAGAGAAGCAAATTTCATCCGATGCGGCTGAAATTGGGTACATGGTGTTAGTATATGGTATCTAATAACCATGCAAAAACTGGTCCATATCAGTTTACTTTTACGTATAGCCCCCATATAAACGGACCCCCAAATTTGGCTTGCGATTGCTCTAACAGAAGCAAATTTCATCCGATCCGGCTAAAATTTGGTACATGGTGTTAGTATATGGTCTCTAACAACCATGCAAAAATTGGTACATATGGGTCCACTTTTACGTATAGCCCCCATATAAACGGACCCCCAAATTTGGCTTGCGATTGCTCTAATAGAAGCAAATTTCATCCGATCCGGCTGAAATTTGGTACATGGTGTTAGTATATGGTCTCTAACAACCATGCACAAATTGGTCCATATCGGTCCATAATTATATATAGCCCCCATATAAACCGATTCCCAGATTTGGTTTGCGGATCCTCTAAGAGAAGCAAATTTCATGCGATCCGGCTGAAATTTGATACATGATATTAGTATAAAGTCTCTAAGAACCATTCAAAAATTGGTCCATATCAGTCCATAATTATATATAGCCCCTATATAAACCGATCCCCCGATTTGAACTCCGGAGCCACTTGGATGAGCAAAATTCATCCGATCCGATAGAAATTTGCAACGTGGTGTTAATATATGGCCGCTAATAACCATGAAAAAATTGGTCCATATCGGTCTATAGTTATATATAGCCGATCCCCAATCACACAAATATTGGTCCATATCGGTTCATAATCATGCTTACCAATCGAGCAAAAATAATCTAGCAAAATTTGTCGAAATTTTATTCCTATAGAAAATTTTGTCAAATTTTATTTCTATAGATAATTTTGGCAAAATTTTATGTCTGTAGAAAATGTTGTAAAAATTTTAAATCTTTTGAAAATTTAGTAAAAATTTTATTTCTATAGAAAATTTTGTCAAAATGTTATATCTATAGAAAATTTTGTCCAAATTTTACTTCTATAGAAAATGGTGTCAAAATTTTATTTTGTCAAACTTAATTATATACGTATTTAGTCGGCCATTTTAAGTTTAATATATACCACGTATGGACTACGTGGTATATATTACAGTATTAGGAAGTTTTAAGATACCTTTTCATCGGCAAAAGTTACTGCAACCCATGTAATTCGATTGTGGATGACAGTCTCTAGTAGAAGTTTCTATGCAATCCATGGTGTAGGGTACAAAAGCTTCGGCCTGGCCGAACTTACGGCCGTATATACTTGTTTTTTGTTAAATCTGTATAGAAATAAAATTTTGGAAAAAGTTTCTATGAACAAATTTTGGAGAAATTTTTCTACAGAAATAAAATTTTGATAATAAATTCTATAGACATAAAATTATGAGAAGCAAGTAAGGAAAGTCTAAAGTCGGGCTGGGCCGACTATATTATACCCTGCACCACCTTGTAGATCTAAATTTTCCATACCATACCACATCCGTCAAATGTGTTGAGGGCTATCTATAAAGGTTTGCCCCAAATACATACATTTAAATATCACTCGATCTGGACAGAATTTGATAGACTTACAAAATCTATAGACTCAAAATTTAAGTCGGCTAATGCACTAGGGTGGAACACAATGTTAGTAAAAAATATGGGAAACATTTAAATCTGAAGCAATTTTAAGGAAACTTCGAAAAAGTTTATTTATGATTTATCGCTCGATATATATATGTATTAGAAGTTTAGGAAAATTAGAGTAATTTTTACAACTTTTCGACTAAGCAGTGGCGATTTTACAAGGAAAATGTTGGTATTTTGACCATTTTTGTCGAAATCAGAAAAACATATATATGGGAGCTATATCTAAATCTGAACCGATTGCAACCAAATTTGGCACGCATAGCAACAATGCTAAATCTACTCCCTGTGCAAAATTTCAATTAAATTGGAGCTAAAAATTGGCCTCTGTGGTCATATGAGTGTACATCGGGCGAAAGCTATATATGGGAGATATATCTAAATCTGAACCGATTTCAACCAAATTTGGCACGCATAGGTACAATGCTAATTCTACTCCCTGTGCAAAATGTCAACTAAATCTGAGCAAAAAATTGGACTCTGTGGTCATATGAGTGTAAATCGGGCGAAAGCTATATATGGGAGCTATATCTAAATCTGAACCGATTTCAACCAAATTTGGCACGCATAGCTAAACTGCTAATTTTACTCCCTGTGCAAAATTTCAATGAAATCGGAGCAAAAAATTGGCCTCTGTGGTCATATGAGTGTAAATCGGGCGAAAGCTATATATGGGAGCTATATCTAAATCTGAACCGATTTCAACCAAATTTGGCACGCATAGCTACAATGCTAATTCTACTTTCTGTGCAAAATTTCAATTAAATCGGAGTAAAAGATTGGCCACTGTGGTCATATGAGTGTAAATCGGGCGAACGTATATATGGGAACTATATCCAAATCTGAACCGATTTCAATAAAATTTCACAAACTTGACTACACTACTAATTGTACTCCCTGTTTAAAATTTCAACCAAATTGGGATAAAACTCTGGCTCCTGGGACCGTATTAGTCCATATCGGGCGATAGATATATATGAGAGCTATATCTAAATCTGAACCGATTTCAATAAAATTTGGCACACTTGACTATAGTACTAATTGTTCTTCTTGTGCAAAATTTTAAGCAAATTAGGGTAAAACTCTGGCGAAATATATATATGGGAGCTATATCTAAATCTGAACCGATTTCTTCCAAAATCAATAGGGGTCTATTCTGAGCCAAAACAGGGACTTGCGCCAAATTTGAAGTCGATTGGACTAAAACTGCGACCTAGACTTTGATTACAAAAATGTGTTCACGGACAGACGGACATCGCTATATCGACTCAGGAGATCACCCTGAGCATTTTTGCCAAAGACACCATGTGTCTATCTCGTCGCCTTCTGGGTGTCGCAAACATATGCACTAACTTATAATACCCTGTTCCACAGTGTGGCGCAGGGTATAACAAGTAAGGAAAGTCTAAAGTCGGGCCGTGCCGACTATATTATACCCTGCACCACTTTGTAGATCTAAATTTTCGATACCATACCACATCCGTCAAATGTGTTGGGGGCTATATATAAAGGTTTGTCCCAAATACATATATTTAAATATCACTCGATCTGGAAGAATTTTATAGACTTCTACAAAATCTATAGATTCAAAATTGAAGTCGGCTAACGCACTAGGGTGGAATACAATGTTAGTAAAAAATGTGGGAAACGTTTAATCTGAAACAATTTTAAGGAAACTTCGAAAAAGTTTATATATGATTTATCGCTCGATATATATGTATTAGAAGTTTAGGAAAATTTCTTTTCGACTAAGCAGTGGCAATTTTACAAGGAAAATGTTGGTATTTCGACCATTTTTGTCGAAATCAGAAAAACATATATATGGGAGCTATATCTAAATCTGAACCGATTTCAACCAAATTTGGCACGCATAGCAACAATGCTAATTCTACTCCCTGTGCAAAATTTCAATTAAATCGGATTAAAAAATTGGCCTCTGTGGTCATATGAGTATACATCGGGCGAAAGCTATATATGGGAGATATATCTAAATCTGAACCGATTTCAACCAAATTTGGCACGCATAGGTACAATGCTAATTCTACTCCCTGTGCAAAATGTCAACTAAATCGGAGCAAAAAATTGGCCTCTGTGGTCATATGAGTGTAAATCGGGCGAAAGCTATATATGGGAGCTATATCTAAATCTGAACCGATTTCAACCAAATTTGGCACGCATAGCTATAATGCTAATTCTACTCCCTGTGCAAAATTTCAACCAAATTGGGTTAAAACTCTGGCTTCTGGGACAGTATTAGTCCATATCGGGCGAAAGATATATATGGGAGCTATATCTAAATCTGAACCGATTTCTTCCAAAATCAATAGGGATCTATTCACAGCCAAAACACATACTTGTTCCAAATTTGAAGTTGATTGGACTAAAACTGCGACCTAGACTTTGATTACAAAAATGTGTTCACGGACAGGCGGACATGGCTAGATGGACTCACGGGCTGGCCCAGAGCAATATTACCAAAGACACCACGTGTTTATCTCGTCTTCTTCTGGGTGTTGCAAACATATGCACTAACTTATAATACCCTGTTCCACAGTGTGGCGCAGGTATTCAAAACAGGCAATTCCCGTTACAATCGAAAGCTATTTTCGTCCGGAAGTTAGTGTGATTTCTGCACACGGACGGACATCGTTAGATGAACTCCGAATTACAACACGACCCAGAATATATATAGTGCATCCAGGGTAAGACTAATATTTTCATGTGTTACAGACGGAATGACTCTGGTAAAGGGGTATAAAAATTAATTTTCTCCAAATTTCAAAGACGATTGAACGAAACTTCAAAAATGTGTTCACAGCCACGACAGACATATAGACGGACGGACGAGCATAATATAGCCTGTATACATGGTAATCAATTTGACATGACCGCAAGTTAACTTCTTAATGATTGCATAAGAGAGAATTTCATTTAAATGCCATGCTTAACATGACTAAGAACCTTAATTTAATTATATTTGAAAAAATAAATAAAACACTTTAAAATATTCCAAAATATCAGTTTTACTTATCACATTCCACGGTACATAGAGTGGTAGAAAAGAAAATACCATAAAATAGCATATTTTATATAAAGTCCAACATCTGGATTCCGGTTCCATTTCCGGGAGCAACATTTCATCATCCATATGCCATTTACCAAACTTCACGGCAACGACCACGACTGTCAGGTAAATAGCCCGGTTGGCAAGGGAAATCGATCATTGCCACTTTGCCACCTTTTTTAGCTTTGTTAATTGCTTCCTGATGTTCCTGGCCCACAAGTTCCTCATTGAATGTCAGACAATAGAAACCCTTGCGGATGCTACGTTTCTGATTATTGCACTCGAGAACATCAACACACGTTTGCAGACATGGTTTGGGTTGTTCGGCATTTTGTAATTTGCGACGGCACTTGAAGACAAATGAACAGCCTTCTTCCAAAGGTGGTAAATTATTTGCAATGATATATCCTTCCTGGAATTTCGTCTCCTCTTCCGATTCACTTGTAGTTTCTGTCGTTGTAGAATCACACTTAGCAATGGCCATTAAAAGACTCGCAAATAGAATCACAAGTAAATACGACTTTGACATTTTTACTTATTTATTAACTCGTCTGCTAAACAATCTGATAGAACCAAAACAAGCGAACTAACTAAAGTATTCATTGAACGTGTTATGTTTTGAGATTTCCAAAAGAGAAATCCGTACAATTCAGCCAGCCGTAATGAGCTTGGGCATGATAACCTTTTGAACTGATTGTTTTTTTTTTTGTTTTGATTTTGTCTAATGCCTGGGGAAATACAAAATTTAATTAATATATGTTTTATAGTCCCCACCATATGATGGAGGGTATACTAAATTAGTCATTATTTTTGTAACACATCGATATATTGGTCTCAGTTTGCATGAAGTGTTTTTTCTGAGTCGATCTAGCGATGTCCGTCCATCCGTCCACTAACTTTCGAACGAAACACGGTATGGACTGAATTTGTTATTAATGTATGTCAGATGGTACGGCAAATGGGTCATAGGGTACCACTTTTAGCCCCAATATAAACCGACTTCCAGTGAAAATGTAAAAAAAAATATTAAATTTAGAACACACATTTTGGAAATTGCCGTCCCTCCGTTAAATCCTAAAGCAAATTTCCCTTATAGTAAACAAACACATTTTTGATTTAAAGAAATCATGCTTATATTACCTGAAATATTTAATCTTAAGACTTAAGATAAAAACGCTACAAAATATATGACCTCTAACCATCTCAAGTAAAACAAGTATATACGGCCGTAAGTTCGGCCAGGCCGAATCTTATGTACCCTCCACCATGGATTGCGTAGAAACTTCTACGAAAGACTGTCATCCACAATCGAAATACTTGGGTTGTGGTATCTTAAAACTTCTTAACATCGTTTTCTAAATTGTGAGTTAGTCCCTACGTGGTATATATTAGACAAAAAGGTTATATACAGTTAAGTCTACAAATAATTACGAATCGATATGGATTTTTTGCACGGTACGTAGAGAGCCAGAATTGAAATATGGGGGTCACTTATATGGGGGCTATATACAATTATGAACTTGATATGGACCAATTTTTGTGTGATTGGAAATCGATTTATCTGAGGGATATATATATATATAACTATAGACCGATATGGACCTTGTTAGGCATGGTTGTTAACGACCGTATACTAGCACAATGTACCAAATTTCAACTCACTCGGATGAAATTTGCTCCTCCAAGAGGCTCCAAAACCAAATCTCGGGATCGGTTTATATGGGGCTATATATGATTATGGACTAATATGGACCACTTTTGGCATGGTTGTTAAATATAATATACGATTACCACGTACCAAATTTCAAGCAGATCGGATGAATTTTGCTTCTCCAAAAGGCACCGGAGGTCAAATCTGGGGATCGGTTTATATGGGAGCTATATATAATTATGGGCTGATAGGAACCAATTCCTGTATGGTTGTTGGATACCATATACTAACATCACGTACCAAATTTCAACCGAATGGGAAGAATTTTGCTCTTCTGGTGGTCAAATCTGGGGATCGGTTTATATGGGACCTATATATAATTATGGACCGATTTCGTCCAATTTTTGAATGGGAGTTTGAGGCCATATATTAAAACCACGTACCAAATTTCAACTGAATCAGATGAATTTTGGTCTTCCAAGGGGCTCCGGAGGTCAAATCTGGTGATCGGTTTATATGAGGGCTATATATAATTATGGACCGATGTGGACCAATTTTTGCATGGTTGTTAGAGACCATATACTTACATCATGTACAAAATTTCAGCCGGATCGGAAAAAATTTGCTTCTCTTATAGGCCTCGCAAGCCAAATCGGGGGATCGGTTTATATGGGGGCTATATATAATTATGGACCGCTGTGGACCTATTTTTGCATGGTTGTTAGAGACCATATACTAACACCATATACCAAATTTCAGCCGGATCGGATGGAATTTGCTTCTCTTAGAGGCCTCGCAAGCCAAATCGGGGGATCGGTTTATATGGGAGCTATATATAATTATGGACCGATGTGGACAAATTTTAGCATGGGTGTTAAAGACCACATACTAACACCATGTACCAAATTTCAGCCGGATCGGATGAAATTTGCTTCTCTTAGAGGCCTCGCAAGCCAAATCGGGGGATCGGTTTATATGGGGGCTATATATAATTATGGACCGATGTGGACCAATTTTTGCATGGTTGTTAGAGACCATATACTTACACTATGTACCAAATTTCAGCCGGATCGGATGAAATTTGCTTCTCCTAGAGGCCTCGCAAGCCAAATCGGTGGATCGGTTTATATGGGGGCTATATATAATTATGGACCGATTTGCACCAATTTTTGCATGGTTGTTAGAGACCATATACTAACACCATGTACCAAATTTCAGCCGGATCGGATGAAATTTGCTTCTCTTAGAGGCCTCGCAAGCCAAATCGGTGGATCGGTTTATATGGGGGCTATATATAATTATGGACCGATGTGCACCAATTTTTGCATGGTTGTTAGAGACCATATACTAACACCATGTACCAAATTTCAGCCGGATCGGATGAAATTTGCTTCTCTTAGAGGCCTCGCAAGCCAAATTTGGGGGTCCGTTTATATGGGGGCTATACGTAAAAGTAGACCGATATGGTCCATTTGCAATACCATCCGACCTACATCAATAACAACTACTTGTGCCAAGTTTCAAGTCGATAGCTTGTTTCGTTCGGAAGTTAGCGTGATTTCAACAGACGGACGGACGGACGGACGGACGGACATGCTCAGATCGACTCAGAATTTCACCGCGACCCAGAATATATATACTTTATGGGGTCTTAGAGCAATATTTCTATGTGTTACAAACGGAATGACAAAGTTAATATACCCGCCATCCTATGGTGGAGGCTATAACAAGTATATACGGCCGTAAGTCCATACGAAGTTATATTAAGCAAACAAACGCCGATTAAATATAAATATAATTCAGTTTGACAAAATTTTCTATAAAAATAAAATTTTGACAAAATTGTGTATAGAAATAAAATTTTGACAAAATTTTCTATAGAAATAAAATTTTAACAAAATTGTTTATAGAAATAAAATTTTGACAAAATTTTTTATAGAAATAAAATGTTTACAAAATTTTTTATAGAAATAAAATTTTGATAAAATTTCCTACAGAAATAAAACGTTGACAAAATTTTCTATAGAAATAAAATTTTGACCAAATTTTGTATAGAAATAAAATGTTGACAAAATTTTCTATAGAAACAAAATTTTGACAATCATTTCTATAGAAATAAAATTTTGACAAAATTTTCTATAGAAATAAAATGATGACAAAATTTTCTATAGAATTAAAATTTTGGAAAAATTGTCTATAGAAATAAAATTTGACAAAATTTTGTATAGAAATGAAATTTTGAAAAAAAATTTCTATAGAAATACACTTTTGACAAAATTTGTTATAGAAATAAAATTTTTGTAGATTATTCTTAGCGATTTGGACCACATTTTGTGTGATTGGCCATCGACTATATATAAGTATAGACCGATATGGACCAATTATGGCATGGGTGTTAGCGGCCCTATACCAGCGCAATGGCAATGGCCTCCTCCAAGAGGTTCCGGAGATCAAGTCTGAGTATTTATATGGGGCCTATATATAATTATGGGCCGATATGGATCAATTTTTGCATGGTTGTTAGAGATCATATATTAACACCACGTACCAAATTTCAACCAGATCGGATGAATTTTGCTCCTCCAAAAATCTCCGGAGATCAAATCTGGGGATCGGTTTAGATGGGGGCTATATGTAGTTATAGACCGACATGG
The DNA here is from genome assembly GCF_050003625.1 of Haematobia irritans. Classification (NCBI taxonomy): domain Eukaryota; kingdom Metazoa; phylum Arthropoda; class Insecta; order Diptera; family Muscidae; genus Haematobia; species Haematobia irritans. The sequence continues at coordinate 255,969,991 of NC_134397.1, read as the reverse complement.
AATAATTTTTGAATGGCTATTAGAGACCATATACTAACACCACGTACCAAATTTTAACCGGATCAGATGAAATTTGCTCCTCAAACAGGCCCTTGAGGTCAAATCAGGGGATCGGTTTATATGGGGGCTATATATAGTTATGAACCGATACGTACAAATTTTTACATGGTTATTAGAGACCATATACTAACACTAAGTACCAAATTTCAGCCGCATCGGATGAAGTTTGCTCCTGCAAGAGGTTCCGGAGGTCAAATCTGGGAATAGGTTTATATGGGGGCTATATATAATTATGGACCGATATGGACCAATTTTTGCATGGTTGTTAGAGATCATATACTAACTTTACGTACTAAATTTCAACCGGATCGGATGAATTTTGCTCCTCCAAGAAGCTCCGCAATCCAAATCTGGTGACAGGTTTATATGGGGGCTATACGCAAAAGTGGTCCGGTATGGCCCACTTGCAATACCATCCGACCTACATCAATAACAACTACTGGTGCCAAGTTTTAAGTCGATAGCTTGTTTCGTTCGGAAGTTAGCGTGATTTCAACAGACGGACGGACGGACGGACATGCTCAGATCGACTCAGAATTTCACCACGACCCAGGATATTTATACTTTATGGGGTCTTAGAGCAATATTTCGATGTGTTACAAACGGAATGACAAAGTTAATATACCCCCATTCTATTGTGGACGGTATAAAAATGCCCCATTTCGGTCCACAATTAGATTTGACTTCCGGAGCCTCTTGGAGCAAACAATTTAAACCGATCCATAATTATATATAGCCCCCATAGTTTAGGTTAGGTTAGGTTAGGTGGCAGCCCGATGTATCAGGCTAACTTAGACTATTCAGTCCATTGTGATACCACATTGGTGAACTTCTCTCTTATCACTGAATGCTGCCCGATTCAATGTTAAGCTCAATGGCAAGGGACCTCGTTTTTATAGCCGCGTCCAAACGGCGTGCCACATTGCAGTGAAACCACTTAAAGAAGATTTCAAACCCTCAGAAATGTCACCAGCATTACTGAGGTGAGATAATCTACCGCTGAAAAACTTTTTGATGTTCGGTCGATGCAGGAATCGAACCCACGACCTTGGGTTGCAAGGCGGTTATCCTAACCATTACACCAAGGTAGGCCCCATATAAACCGATCTCCAGATTTGATTTACGGGGCCTTTTGAAGGAGTAAATTTCATCCGATCCCGTTGATATTTGGTACGTTATATTAGAAAAGATTTCTCTATATAAGCCGATCGGGAACTAAAGTGACTTGTATACGTATTTAATCTTTAATATAACATTGACTAAATTGCAATTTAGACGACAAAGATACTTTGCTATCGGCAATTGCAAACTGTTGATGACAGCCGTTAGTAGAACTTTATTCGCAATCCATGGTGGAGAGAACATAAGGTTCGGCCTGGCCAAACTTTCGGCAATATATACTTCTATTTTCGTTATAATCTTTGTGAACTTCTGTTTAAAAAATTTATGAATATTGATTAGATCAGGTATTCCCAAACATTGATCTCATGATTCCTGATGAGCAATTCTATTAAATCAAGTACATAAACGTAGAGATAGATATGTCCATCCAATTAGATTGCGGCTTATCAAAAATTCACTGTATGGATTAGATCAGAGATTCTCAAACCAAGGTCTCAGCGACCCTGAAAATAAATCGGGCTGCAACTTCGACCTAATCTAATCTACCACAGCGTTCGGGACTATGATCATATTTTGCCTCAATTTGTCGGATCATTCCCGGTGTTGTTGCCGTTTTTTCCGCTCACTTATCCAAAAAAATTTATTCACATTTACTTGCTAGAGAGCTTTAAAGATAGGCTCTTGATGTTTTCTAGCCAAAGAGCAATCACACTATCATCCTTGAATTCCATTGCGTTATTTTTGATAGTTGAAAATGCTTTTGTAAAGCTTGTTAAATATAAAATAATATGTCATACGGAAAAAAATTATGGCTGTAATGGTTGTGATGGTTGTAAAACTTACGACCTCAACGACCGATATGTCTGGTAGGCAAAATGTCATGCTTATAAAAACTCTCTCACCGACTATATACACAAAGAACAACGAAATTTTTATTCATATTTACGAATAGGTTTCAAAATTTGCAATAGAATTAAAATTTTGACAAAATTTTCTACATAAATAACATTTTGACAAAATTTTCTATAGAAATAAAATTTTGACAAAATTTTCTTTGAATTAAAGTTCTTACAAAATTTTCTAAAGAATAAAGGAAGGAATAAAATTTTAACAAAAAATTAAAATTTTAACAAAAAATTAAAATTTTAACAAAATTTTCTATACAATTAAAATTTTGAAAAAAATTTCTAGAGAAATAAAATTTTGACAAAATTTTCCATAGAAATAAAATTTTGACAAAATTTTCTATATAAATAACATTTTCAGAAAATGTTCTATAGAATTAAAATTTTACAAAATTTTCTATAGAAATAAAATTATGACAAAATTTTCTAAATAAATAAAAATTTTCACAAAATGTTCTATAGAATAAAAATTTTAACAAAATTAAATAAAATTTTGACAAAATTTTTTATAGAATTAAAATTTTAACAAAATTTTCTACAGAAATAAAATTTTGACAAAATTTTTTATAAAAATAAAATTTTGACACAATTTTTTATAGAAATAAAACTTTGACAAAATTGTCTATAGTAATAAAGTTTTTACAAAATTTTCTATAGAAATAAAATTTTGACAAAATGTTCTATAGAATTAAAATTTTAACAAAATTTTCTATAGAATTAAAACTTTAACAAAATTTTCTGCAGAAATAAAATTTTGACAAAATTTTTTATAGAAATGAAATGTTAACAAAATTTTCAATAAAAGTAAAATTTTGACAAAATTTTCTATAGATTTTAAATTCTAAAAACAATTTCTATATAAATAAAATGTTGACAATATTTTCTATAGAAATAAAATTTTTACAAAATTTGCTATAGAAATAAAACTTTGACAAATTTTTCTATAGAAATACAATTTTGACAAAATTTTCTATAGAAATAAAATTTTGAAAAAAAAATTTCGATAGTTATAAAATGTTGACAAAATTTTCTTTGAAATAAAGTTCTTACAAAAATTTCTACAGAAATAAAGTTTTTAAAAAATTTTCTAAAGAAATAGAATTTTGACAAAATTTTCTATAGAAATAAAATTTTGACAAAAAATTTAAATTTTAGCAAAAAATTTTATACAATTAAAATTTTGACAAATTTTTCTACAGAAATAAAGTTTTTACAAGATTTTCTATAGAAATAAAATTTTGACCAAAAATTTATAGAAATAAAATTTTGACAAAATTTTCTATAAAAATAAAATGTTGACAAAATTTTATATAGAATTAAAGTTTTAACAAAATATTCTTTAGAATTAAAATTTTGACAAAATTTTCTATAGAATTAAAATTTTAAAAAAATTTTCTATAGAAATAAAATTTTGACAATTATCAGAATAAATTCCGGTAATTCACTCAACCAAAAGTGAACTGCACCTGAACCTTCCGAAAAAAGGTTTGATAGTCGGCTACTGCCTAAACAAATTTGCAAGCATATCTCTTTTCCTTTGCCAAACTCAAATCATCGATTTGTATGTAGTTGGCTGGGTTTGTTTTTGAGCGTGCTTCCTCTATCTTCATTCGTTTTGTTTGTTATTGTTGGCTTCTCTTCAATCGTTATTGTTGTTTTTGATCTCAGCTTAAAGCCATGCATTGACTAAACTACAAGTGTAGCTTAACCAACAGAGGAAAAGTATGCTTGTCAAATTTATTTGGGCAAAGTCCTATAGACTGCAAGATGGTTGGATGTACAGCTGTTTCGGAATTACCACATTCCTCATCAGCATCCTCTACTTGCAGCGAAACTATCAACCAATTATCAGAATAAATTCGGGTAATTCACTAAACCGAAAGTGAACTGCACCTGAACCTTCCGAAAAAAGGTTTGATAGTCGGCTACTGCCTAAACAATTAACAGAATAAAATTCAGGCAGTTCATTATAACCAACAATGAACCACACTTGAACCTTCCGAAAAAAGGTTTTACATGATAGCCGGCTTATGCCGAAATAAATTCGTACAAACATATCTCTTTTCATCTTTTTATTTTGAATTGGTTGATAGTTTTGCTGCAAGTAGAGGATGCTGATGAGGAATGTGGTAATTCCGAAACGTGCGTCCATCCAATCATCTTGTAGTCTATAGGGATTTGCCCAAATAAATTTGACAAATATTCTGTTCCTCTGTTGGTTAAGCTACACTTGTAGTTTAGTCAACGCAATAGTTTTAAAGTTGAGACCAAACCAACAATAAAAAAATTACAGTTTTAACAAAATTTTCTAAATAAATAAAATTTTGACAAAATTTTCTATAAAAATAAAATTTTAATAAAAGTTTCTATAAAATTAAAATTTTAACAAAAGTTTCTATAAAATAAAAATTTGAACACAATTTTCTATTGAATAAAATTGTGACCAAATTTTCTATAGAAATAAAGTTTTTACAAAATTGTCTATAGAAATAAATTTGTCAACAAAATTCTCTATAGGAATAAAATTTTGACAAAATTTTCTATAGGAATAAAATTTTGACAAAATTTTCTATACAATTAAAATTTTAACAAAATTTTCTTTAGAATAAAAATTTTAACAATATTTTCTACACAAATTAAATTTTCTTTATTATTATGAAATTTTTTCTATTAGTTAAGTAGAGCAGCCTACAATTTTTGAGTGCTGAATTTCACCCATTTTATTAGGGCCCTTTTGCTGGGTTAACACAAATGCATATCCACATTTTACAATGTTTGGATTTATTTAAATTTAATTTTCTGGTTTACAGATCAGTGTAATCACATTTGTCGAGCGACAAAAACAACAACAAACAAACCAAATACAAACGCCGCTACGTAACAAACCGAGACCAAATGTATGCAAATAAATATAAACTTAAACCAATTCATTTGGATTTCATGTCATTGCATATTAATGCAAATCATTGCCTAGTATTTCATATTTTCAAAATTCTATTTGCCACATTTACTCGCTCACTCAAAGAGAATAGTGAATAGTGTGTGAGGTCGAAAGGGAGTGAGAGAGAGACAGTGAGAGAGAAGGAAGGGTATAGGTTATTGTGGTTGTAGTGGCGGCCTAATTTTGTTCAAAAATAAATCATATTCATAATAAACAATTCGCACACACACACACACACACACACATGAAAATTCAATGTTAAATGAAGTGCATAATGAATAAATTCAATACACATTTCCATACACCTATTCGAACTAGAGGTGTGCACGTGAGTAATAGTTTACTCACGCTCACGCACACTCACTACAGAAAAATCATACTCACGCACACTCACGCACGATATTTTTTGGTAGGACTCACGCTCACACACACACTCACGAAAAGAAAATTTCTATTCACGCACACTCACGCACGAAAACGTCGTGACTCTAAAAAAATACCGTGACTCACGAAAAGTACCGTGAATCACGAAAAATATCGTGACTCACGAATAATTTTATAATTAATTTACCTTACCGAAGTGTCTGAAAACATGAGCATTATTAAAATCGAGAGTGTTATTAAACTCTTAACATCTCAGGTGTCACTAGAATTGTAATTGAATTTAACTCTTAAGCGTTTTATGTTGGTGAGCAGGAATATTGTCGTGAGTGTAATTAGTTACTCACGCACACTCACGAAGATATTATTTTCGTGACTCACGCTCACGCACGACATTTTGGTTTGTTAATCACACTCACGCTGTTGTCATGAGCGTGACTCACGCACGAATCACGAAAATTTTCGTTAGTCACGACAATTTCGTGACACGTGCACACCTCTAATTCATTTGAGTTTTACAATAATAATAATGGCTCCCAACAATAAGGACTAAGGCGACAACATTTTCAGCGACATAAACTCATACGTACACACACTCTCTCGTTCTCCTATACAAACACCAGCATTGAGTATTGGCTGAATCAATGACCAAACTGTTATACAATTTAATTGACACACCTGTATTTCCGTGAATGCCTGTGAGTGTGTATGTTTTTTTTTGTGCCGTCGTGTGCAAATGGCATTTGTAAATAAATTTAAATTTTAAATCAACAATTACTGAATGAAATTTTCTAATTAATGTTTAAACATAAATTGGGAGGTTTTATAAATTCTGAACAAAGCCAAATTAATTCTCCTTCGAAATTGAATTGAAAATTGTCAAAACAGATTTAAGTGACTTTGATAACATTAAAACAAATTCTCTATATATAATGTGGTGTTTGGTATTGTTTTGTGTAAACATTTGTTGTTTAATGTGAGAAAATTTAATTAAAGTTAAAATAAATTCATACAAAAACATTTACGTGATATTAAAGATTACGCAACCTAAAGTTTAGGATGCGCAATTTACAAAATGTTAAAGTAAATTTCCTTAAAACAATACAATTTTAATTAAAATTAAGTTTATAATTTTTGTTTTTTTATAAGTAGGACACATATTTGGAAAATTCCATCCCTCCATTAAAGCCGTATGTCTTTGGACTAAGGTAAAGAAACACATTTTTGATTTAAAGACATCTTCCTTAAATAAACTGAAATATTGAATGATCAGATTTAAGATAACAATGCTTCAAATATAGGCTAAGTCTTATTTTGAGGATTTAGCAACTTGGGTTTAAAGTTTTTTTTTTGGAATTAAGAAAACATTTTATATATAATTTGAATTTTTAAAGTGGCATTTGTTTGTACGTGAAAAGCTTTATTAATATACCGCGAAAAGAGAATGACAATTCGATAAATGACATCTTTATCCTAATTTTAATTTTATCGATCCTAGATTTAAAGTCAGATAGGTCGATAAAAATTATCTTTATTTTAAAGAAGCCGGATCTTTGGCTCGGAATCAAAACCAAAATCCTTAAGGGAAAATCAAAACTAGAGGTGTGCACATGAGTAATATCTTACTCACGCTCACGCACATTCTCGAAAAGAATATTTATACTCAAGCAAGAAAAATATCGTGACTCACGAAAGACGTCGTGACTCACGAATAATTTTATGAGTAACTACACTGAAAAAAATATTGTCGTGAGGTCAAAGATTTCATGTCTTTATAAAACGATTGCAAAATTTGCTTAGCATAAAAGACGCATTTCTCTAATCTAAAGTTATTTTCCTAGTCCAAAAGTCGATAAACTTTTCAATGAAGTCGTATTGTCCTTAAAATTAAGTGATTTCACTTAAAAATGGGTATCATAACATTAAAGAAAAAATTTTTGGGCTAAGGTCAACTTGACTTTAATAATTCAAAAAATTCTTTAAATTTAATGAAATTGTCTTTAAATTTGTTGACTTTTTGCATCTTGACTACAAAGCAAAAAATCGTTCAAATATAGGACATGTTTACAAGAAACATACCATAATTTTTACTGGAAGTCGAGTCTTAATTTGGAAAATTAAGTTGTTGTTAACTCGTTTTTGAAGGACTTTGATAGCATATAGAGAAAAAAAGCTGAAAAAGCGAAAAATTAAAATTTGCTTCCTAGAAGCAAGTACACAAAACTCAAATTTAAAAGAAAATTGTGTCTTAAAAATATCCTTACTTGAATTCTCGTTCGGACTCGGCGATAAAAAGGAGGTCCCTTGCTTAACATGGAATCGGGCAGCACTCAGTGATAAGAGAGAAGTTCACCAATGTGGTATCACAATGGACTGAATAGTCTAAGTGAGCCTGATACATTGGGCTGCCACCTAACCTAACCTAACCCGGCCCGCTTCGCTGCGCCTTTCGAAGCATATTTGTTGGAACATTTTGTGTTAACTTAAAAGGTTGGCTGATAAGTCCCCCGGTCTAACAAAGAAAACCACATTTTCTTGTAAAAATTCATTTTTATTATTCAACATAATTCCCTTCAAGAGCGATACAACGATTACAACGACCTTCCAATTTTTTGACACCAATTTCGTAGTACTCCTTCGGTTTTGCCTCAAAATAGGCCTCAGTTTCGGCGATCACCTCTTCATTGCAACCAAATTTTTTCCCTGCGAGCATCCTTTTGAGGTCTGAAAACAAGAAAAAGTCGCTGGGGGTCAGATCTGGAGAATACGGTGGTTGGGGAAGCAATTCGAAGCCCAATTCATGAATTTTTGCCATCGTTCTCAATGACTTGTGGCACGGTGCGTTGTCTTGGTGGAACAACACTTTTTTCTTCTTCATATGGGACCGTTTTGCCGCGATCTCGACCTTCAAACGATCCAATAACGCCATATAATAGTCACTGTTGATGGTTTTTCCCTCCTCAAGATAATCGATAAAAATTATTCCATGCGCATCCCAAAAAACAGAGGTCATACTTTGCCAGCGGACTTTTGTGTCTTTCCATGTTTCGGAGACGGTTCATCGGTCGCTGTCCACTCCATGTTTCATCGATTGTCACATATCGACGGAAAACCTCGGGTGTATTACGAGTTAACAGCTGAACAAACCGCTCAGAATCATCAACACGTTGTTGTTTTTGGTCAAATGTGAGCTCGCGCGGCACCCATTTTGCACAGAGCTTCCGCATATCCAAATATTGATGAATGATATAACCAACACGTTCCTTTGATATCTTTAAGGCCTCTGCTATCTCGATCAACTTCATTTTACGGTCATTCAAAATCATTTTGTGGATTTTTTTGATGTGTTCGTCGGTAACAAGCTCTGTCGGGCGTCCACTGCGTTCACCGTCCTCCGTGCTCATTTCAGCGCGCTTGAATTTTGCATACCAATCAATTATTATAGATTTCCCTGGGGCAGTGTCCGGAAATTCATTATCAAGCCAAGTTTTTGCTTCCACCGCATTTTTTTTTTCCTTCAGAAAACAGTATTTTATCAAAACACGAAATTCTTTTCATTTTTTTCACAATAACAAAAGTTGCTTCACAAAAGACGCTCTATCTCATAAACTAATTGACTTACAGACGTCAATTTTTAAGACGTATCATTTGAAGGTTGATACTATATAAAAATAGTATGCATTTAATACTAGCGACGCCATCTATGTGTCAGACCGGGGACTTATCAGCCAACCTGTTAGTCAACCATATCCTTCGTGCTGAAAAATAATTCGAAAAGATTTGAATTCTTTCAAAGAAAACGGACATCTTGCTTTTTCGTTTATAGATACAAATACGGCGGATATTCAGATGTAAAACGGTCCGCCTTAACATATGTTGGGGAGAGGTTCCCTTTCCACCAATTTTTATAAATAATGTTAATAATGTAGTTGGACAATCTTCCACATTTCCTGTGAATTTCAAGTGTGGTTTGTCAAGGTAAGGTATCCTTCTCCTCGGAAAATTAATCATCACATTTTAACATACAAAGAAACACTGTTTCCCATCCAATAAATCGGAACAATTAAAGTTCTTAAAAATTGACCATATTAACATTTGTTAAAGTGTTGGACACGGAGAACATGACTTTCATACCCTCTTACATGTCAACTTCATGTAAATTTAAACTTTTTTACTTAAAAAAAAAAGTTTGCAGAAGCCTGTGGAAAAATTATAAAATTATGTACCGAATTTCCATTTATCGACAATCCTCTACTTTCTATTTTCAAAAAATCGGGTAATAGGGACCCCCTCCTTCGCTCCTCTCCGATACGATATCGTAAATTCACGTACCCTATATTCATTGAACAAACTACACAACTTCACTATTCCCCTTCCCGAACCAGACTTGTACCCTGTATAAATTTAATCATCTTCTCCCAATTTCAAGTAAATCGCAGAAGGTTAGATTTTGTTCTATTTTTTTGTAAAGGGACTTCACTTTCTCTGCAAATTCTAAGAAAATCTGTAAACTTTCTTTTAAGTTTCGTAGTGTGGGGAAAGGAAAAATTACCCTCCAAATACCCAAAAATCAAGTACATCATATTGATTTCATAACCTTCCCCTACGGCCTTTGTAAATTTCAAGTAAACTTGAGAATTCTAGTTTTTTTCAGTTTTAGAGGAGGTCTCCCTCCCCTCCCAATATCGAAAAATGATAAAGCGTATATTGTGTAGACGTCCCAGAAAATCTAAGCAACTTATGAGCCCAATTTTTAAATTGCAGGGCAAGGGGAGGCCCTCTTTCCTTCCGAATGTAACAAAATCAGATATCCATTATAATAATATAACCTACCCTACATCCTCTATAAATAACAAATAAATTGGAAAAGTTTAATTGTTACACGGTATGTACTTGAGGAGAAATGAGGTCTCCCTGTGCCCTTTTATTTTTCCCCGACCAAATATTAAACAAGTAAGGAAAGTCTAAAGTCGGGCGGAGCCGACTATATTATACCCTGCACCACTTTGTAGATCTAAATTTTCGATACCATATTACATCCGTCAAATGTGTTGGGGGCTATATATAAAGGTTTGTCCCAAATACATACATTTACGTATCACTCGATCTGGACAGAATTTGATAGACTTCTACAAAATTTATAGACTCAAAATTTAAGTCTGCTAATGCACTAGGATGGAACACAATGTTAGTAAAAAAATATGGGAAACATTTAAATCTGAAGCAATTTTAAGGAAACTTCGCAAAAATTTTTTTATGATTTATCACTCAATATATATGTATTAGAAGTTTAGAAAAATTAGAGTCATTTTTACACCTTTTCGACTAAGAAGTGGCGATTTTACAAGGAAAATATTGGTATTTTGACCATTTTTTTCGAAATCAGAAAAACATATATATGGGAGCTATATCTAAATCTGAACCGATTTCAACCAAATTTGGCATGCATAGCAACAATGCCAATTCTACTCCCTGTGCAAAATTTCAACCAAATTGGGGTAAAACTCTGGCTTCTGGGACCGTATTAGTCCATATCGGGCGAAAGCTATATATGGGAGCTATATCTAAATCTGAACCGATTTCAACCAAATTTGGAACGCATAGCTACAATGCTAATTCTACTCTCTGTGCAAAATTTCAACTAAATCGGAGTTAAAAATTGGCCTCTGTGGTCATATGAGTGTAAATCGGCCGAAAGCTATATATTGGAGCTATATCTAAAACTGAACCGATTTGAACCAAATTTGGCACGCATAGCTACAATGCTAATTCTACTCCCTGTGCAAAATTTCAACTAAATCGGAGCAAAAAATTTGCCTCTGTGGTCATATGAGTGTAAATCGGGCGAAAGCTATATATGGGAGCTATATCTAAATCTGACCCGATTTCAACCAAATTTGGCACGCATTGCTACAATGCTAGCTCTACTCCCTGTGCAAAATTTCAACCAAATTGGGGTAAACCTCTGGCTTCTGGGACCGTATTAGTCCATATCGGGCGAAAGATATATTTGGGAGCTATATCTAAATCTGAACCGATTTCAATAAAATTTGGCACACTTAAATATAGTGCTAATTGTTCTTCTTGTGTAAAATTTTAAGCAAATTAGGGTAAAACTCTGGCTTCTGGGACCATATAAGTCCATATCGGGCGAAATATATATATGGGAGCTATATCTAAATCTGAACCGATTTCTTCCAAAATCGATAGGGTGCTATTCTGATCCAAAACACATACTTGTGCCAAATTTGAAGTCGATTGGACTAAAACTGCGACCTAGACTTTGATTACAAAAATGTGTTCACGGACAGACGGACATGGCTATATCGACTCAGGAGCCCACCCTGAGCATTTTTGCCAAAGACACCATGTGTCTATCTCGTCTCCTTCTGGGTGTTGCACACATATGCACTAACTTATAATACCCTGCTCCACAGTGTGACGCAGGGTATAATTATTTTCAGTATTCAAAAAATTATAGTTTCACATAAAGGCTAAGACTTATTTTGAGGATTTCCCATCTTCGGCTCAACGTTCTTTTTTTGGAATCAAGAAAATATTTTTTACTTTGAAGTACTCGTATCTGTTATAATTTGTATTTTTGGCATTTGTTTGTACACGAATAGTTTTATTAATATATCGCAAAAACAGAATAAAAATTCGATAAGTGAGATCTGTATCGATCTCACTTATCGACATTTAAATCCAGATAGGTCGCTAAAAATGTCTATATTTTGAGAGAAACCGCATCCTTGGCTAGGAATCCATACCAAAATTCTTAAAGGAAGGTCAAAATCTTTGGTTCCAAGTAAACTTTGTTTGAGTGCAGACTTCCGTACGATTATCAAAAGTGACCTGCTTTACGTCGGTTTACTAAATGAAATCAAATAAAACAAAAATAAATACCTGTACTTGTCATAGTAAATTTGTGCTAAAGTGTAACATGCCATAATTCCCATGTGAAGTCAATGCACGCACCTAAACCCGAAACTTCCATGAGGCAAGCATAGAGCAAATCTTACACTCTCACAAACACATAAAAGGATTAATTAGTTTTATTCTAATGACCATGTTTGAGTTGTTCGAAAATATACTCAGGCAATGGGCAGTTGTATGGTCGGGGGCTTTCCATAATTTTTCATTAGTGCAACTTTTAAATATTTGCTAATAACCACTAGTAACGCAAACACTAACCCTAGCCCCATGGCCCAGTCTCAGTCATTTAAATCAGTCGACTTTTCATTCCCATTTAATTTTGTTTGGGTCACCAGGAGTGCAGAGAGTTTTTTTTATACCCTCCTCCATAGGATGGAGGTATATTAACTTTGTCATTCCGTTTGTAACACATCTCAAAATGGGCCATATCGATTCACTTTTTCGTATAGCTCCCATATAAACCGACCCCCATATTGGGCTTGCGGAGCCTCTTGAAGGAGCAAAATGCATCCGATCCGAGGTGGTTACCGGCGAAAACATCAATAAAATCCCCAAAATGATTTTGAATGACCGTAAAATGAAGTTGATCGAGATAGCAGAGGCCTTAAAGATATCAAAGGAACGTGTTGGTCATATCATTCATCAATATTTGGATATGCGGAAGCTCTGTGCAAAATGGGTGCCGCGCGAGCTCAAATTCGACCAAAAACAACAACGTGTTGATGATTCTGAGCGGTGTTTGCAGCTGTTAACTCGTAATACACCCGAGTTTTTCCGTCGATATGTGACAATGGATGAAACATGGCTCCATCACTACACTACTGAATCCAATCGACAGTCGGCTGAGTGGACAGCGACCGGTGAACCGTCTCCGAAGCGTGGAAGACTCAAAAGTCCGCTGGCAATAATGGCCTCTGCTTTTTGGGATGCGCATGGAATAATTTTTATCGATTATCTTGAGAGGGGAAAAACCATCAACAGTGACTATTATATGGCGTTATTGGAGCGTTTGAAGGTCGAAAGCGCGGCAAAACGGCCCCGTATGATGTAAGTTGTGTCACGATTTTAAAGGCGAGTGCTACTTGTTCAATAAAGAAAAATGAAATAAATAATTCCGATCTAGTAGTATTTGGGTAGAAAATAAAAAAGTCAAAAAAAAAAAATTGAAAAAAAAAGAAAAAAGGAAAAAAATCGACAGAGAAGAACAGGAACGTTAGACACCATTGAAAGAATAAGAAAAAAACCGATTTTGGTGTTGGACGCTGCAAACTGAATTTCTTTAAGAGATTAACCCTTTCGACCCTGAATTTTTATAGGTATCGCTAAAATTTTCTTTTTTACTTTTAATCATGTTGAAGTCATTTAAGAAGCGTCTAGCCAAAATTTCGGGTCGCCACGCCCATTCGTTTAGGCGGTAGAGAATGTTGCCTGTGGGCAACTTTGGGCAATTGTGACTACAAAATAGTTTGTTTTGCATTGATAGACGTATTACGTTTTATTGGATTTTTGTTAAGTTTTTTGTTATTTTACAGTAAATATATACTTAGATGCGCGCGTGAGTGGAATTTCAATCACGCTCAAACACATTCACGAAGAAATATTTGTACTCACGCACGCCATGTGGGTAGGAATTCACGGTCACGAAATTAATTCACGAAATGAAAAGTCATACTCGCGCACGATCACACATGAACAACGTTTATGTCTCACGCTTTCGCACGATTCACGACAATTTTCGTAATTCACGACAAATCTCGTGAGTCACGAATATTTTCGCAACACGACAATTTTCGTGGCTCAATAAAATTCTGGTAATTAACGAAATTTCTCGTGATTCACGCTATTGAGTTGGATCGTGAGGGTGGGTTGGATCGTGAAAGTAAATTTTTATCGGGAGCGTGTTTTCGGAGAAAGTTTACTGACTCACAATCACGAACACAATTTGATTTTAACTCACGCTCACGCGCCACACATTTTTCTTTAATCCCGTTCACGCATATTCACGAGATTTCGTTTAAATTTCATTCATGGCTTCGCGTGAATCACGCGTGACTCACGAAAATGTTTTGTTTTTTTTTTTGTTTTTAACCCATGTCAATTTAACTGGCGGTGTAAAAAACCAAAGTATTATAATGCGTCAATATTCGTGCTAATCCACTAGTATGTTGCCAAGAAGTGGCTTCCTCCCTTTTTACGATTCCTTCCAAATTCCCCACTGCACTGCAGATATGTTTTCCACATCATCGCCGCATTTCTCGTCACTGGGACATCCCAATTGAAGTTCAAAATTTTTTCAAAATCATTGTTTTTCAAACCTTTTCTCCAGGCCTTATGTTCAAAAATATGTAATTTTACTACCACAATTGCCTAAAGTTGCCCACAGGCAACTTTTCAATTTTAAAAATTTCTCATCTGTTGTGTTTTCGCAATTCTAAGATTTGACTTCCAGAAATATTTTATTTGACATGTACTACAATAGATTTAATAAAAACTTTCAACATTTTAGTTGTAATTTTTGAAAAAAGTCACATGTATAAAAACCTCTTTTTAAATTCGCAAATATTTTTTTCTTGAGGTACGTGCGTATTAATGAATTTTTTTTTGCTAATTGACAACCAAATTAGCTGATTTTTCATTCAACTTGAAGAAAACACTTGTAGCTTTCGATACCGTTACAGTTTTATGAACAAAAACAAAAACAACGCTGACAGTGAGTCTCAAAACACAAAAAGTTGCCCACAGGCAACTTTAGGGTCGAAAGGGTTAAGGGAAAATAAAACCAGGACTCTCGTAAATCCTGGACAGAAAAAAAAATATAACGATTTGGTGTGGAACGAAGGCATCTTCTTCTTTAGATTGAAGGAACGAGCGGGAATTCATAATCTAAACGAGACTATAATTTGTGGGATAATTCCGCTGTTGATAAAAATTTCAATCCCATCACTCACGCAAAAGCCATATTCAATTTTTTTTCAATGATGGATGCGGATAATTTGTAAAATCTGATGGTAGCAAAGAAAATTTTATGAACCAATAAAAGAATTATCTGCGTAAGCCTATTGGACAATGTGTGCTAATGAAAATGGAAGTCTCTAACTGTGAAGCAGAATACTAAGATCGCAAACTATCACTACGTCAATTTATGAATACCTTAGTATAGCCTCAATTTGCCGCATTTTCATAAACATTGATACATTTTAATCAACCTTATTTTAATCAACACACTTTTACCTTGATTGAGCTGACCATTTTGGAGGCAAATTAATTTTCTTATATATTAGCATTATGATGGACCAGAATCCCAATCAACAGGCCTGTGGATAAGGAGGATGTCTGTCGGTAAATTCCAATATTTCTGTTTTCCTTTCAAATTGTGATAGCTCAACATATATTTTACCTTAACAACATACTTAACTATAACTATACTCAATTTTCATTCTTCACGAATAATTATTATTTAATTAATGTAATGTGTTAATACTTTCCTCTTTGTAAAAAAAAAATTTGATTTCCACTAAATTGAATTGAACGTCTTATTAACTTTTTCTAACCAAAATTCTATATTATTTCATGTACTTATCCTTGGCTTCACAAGTGTAAGACACTGTATAAACTATAATATATGTTACTTTAAATTGATAATGTCTTATTAAGCATTGTCCAATTCTCGAAATGTGATGAAGGCTAAGTAAAAGATATTCACTTTTGGGCTGACCATAATATCATCATAGATGTCATCAAGGTGGGCGGGTACAGAATAGGGACAGCAAAATTACATCATATGCTACCCTAAAAATTTCACTAGTACTATATATTCTTTCACTTTTTTTTTCATACCTACCTTTAACAAATTTTTTTCTTTTATGTTGACTAATCATATCTTTTCTCTGATGGACAAGAACTGCCCCAGACTGAGCACGGCCAGGGCCACAAGGTAGCCAAGTCCAAACGAGAAAGGAACCTTTCGGTAGATCGTCACAATGAAGAAGAAAAAAGTGTTTTTCCACCACGACAACCCACCGTGCCACAAGTCATTGAGAACGATGGCAAAAATTCATGAATTGGGATTCGAATTGCTTCCCCACCCACCGTATTCTCCAGATCTAGCCCCCAGCGACGTTTTCTTGTTTTCAGACCTCAAACGGATGCTCACAGGGACAACATTTGGCTGCAATGAAGAGGTGATCGCCAAAACTGAGGCCTATTTTGAGGCAAAACCGAAGGAGTACTACCAAAATGGTATCAAAAAATTGGAAGGTCGTTGTAATCGTGGTATCGCTCTTGAAGGGAACTATGTTGAATAATAAAAACGAATTTTGACAAAAAATATGTTTTTCTTTGTTAGACCGGGGACTTATCAGCCAACCTGTTAGTAAATGGTCTCTAATAACCATGCAAAAATTGAACCATTTATAATTATATATAGCCCCATATAAACCGATCCCCAGATTTGATCTCCAGAGCGTCTTGGAGGAGCAAATTTCATCCGATCCGGTTGAAATTTGGTACGTGGTGTTAGTATATTGTCTCTAACAACCATGCAAAAATTGGTGCATATCGGTTCATAATTATATATAGGCCCCGTATAAACCGATCCCCAGATTTGATCTCCGGAGCTTCTTGAGGGAGCAAAATGCATCCGATCTGCTTGAAATTTGGTATGTGATGTTAGTATATTGTCTCTAACAACCATGCAAAACTGATCCCCAGATTTGACCTCCACAGCCTCTTGGAGGAGCAAATTTCATCGGTTGAAATTTGGTACGTGGTGTTAGTATATTGTCTCTAACTACCATGTAAAAATTGGTCCATATCGGTCTATAATTAAAACTGATCCCTAGTATCTCCGGAGGATTCTTGGAGGAGCAAATTTAATCCGATTCGGTTGAAATTTGGTTCATTGCGCTAGTATAGGGCCGCTAACAGCCATGCAAAAATTGGTCCATATCGGTCTATAGTTATATATAGCAGATGGCCAATCACACAAAAATTGGTCCAAATCGCCAAAAATAATCTACTAAAATTTTATTTCTGTAAAAAATGTTGTCAACATTTGATATCTATAGAAAACATGGTAAAAATGTTATTTCTATAAAAAATGTTATCAAAATTTTATTTCTATAGAAAATTTTGTCAAAATTGTATTTCTATAGAAAATTTTGTCAAAATTTTATTTCTATAGAAAATTTTATTTCTATAGAAAATTTCTATAGAAAATTTTATTTCTATAGAAAATTTTGTAAAAATTTTATTTCTATAAAAATTTTTGTCAAAATTTTATTTCTATACAAAATGTTGTCAAAATTTTATTTCTATAGAAAATGTTGTCAAACTGAATTATATACGTATTTAATCGGTCTTTTTTATTTAATATATACCCCGCATGGACTAATATACAATTTAAAAGACGATGTTAAGGAGTCATCGGCAAGTGTTACCGCAACCTAAGTAATTCGATTGTGGATGACAGTCTTTAGTAGAATAATCTACTAAAATTTTATTTCTGTAGAAAATTTTGTCAACATTTTATATCTATAGAAAACATGGTAAAAATGTTATTTCTATGAAAAATGTTATCAAAATTTTATTTCTATAGAAAATTTTGTCAAAATTGTATTTCTATAGAAAATTTTGTCAAAATATTATTTCTATAGAAAATTTTATCAAAAATTTAATTTCTATAGAAAATTTTGTAAAAATTTTATTTCTATAGAAAATTTTGTAAAAATTTTATTTCTATAAAAATTTTTGTCAAAATTTTATTTCTATACAAAATGTTGTCAAAATTTTATTTCTATAGAAAATGTTGTCAAACTGAATTATATACGTATTTAATCGGTCTTTTTTATTTAATATATACCCCGCATGGACTAACTTAGTCACCGGCAAGTGTTACCGCAACCTAAGTAATTCGATTGTGGATGACAGTCTTTAGTAGAAGTTTCTACGCAATCCATGGTGGAGGGTACATAAGATTCGGCCTGGCCGAACTAACGGCCGTATATACTTGTTTTTTATACCCTCCACCATAGGATGGGGGGTATATTAACTTTGTCATTCCGTTTGTAACACATCGAAATATTGCTCTAAGACCCCATAAAGTATATATATTCTGGGTCGTGGTGAAATTCTGAGTCGATCTGAGCATATCCTTCCGTCCGTCCGTCTGTTGACAGCACGCTAACTTCCGAACGAAACAAGCTATCGACTTGAAACTTGGCACAAGTAAGTGTTATTGATGTAGGTCGGATGGTATTGGAAATGGGCCATATCAGTCCACTTTTACGTATAGCCCCCATATAAACGGACCCCCAAATTTGGCTTGCGAAGCCTCTAAGAGAAGCAAATTTCATCCGATCCGGCTGAAATTTGGTACATGGTGTTAATATATGGTCTCTAACATCCATGCAAAAATTGGTCCATATCGGTCCATAATTATATATAGGCCCCATATAAACCGATCCCCCGATTTGGCTTGCGAGGCCTCTACGAGAAGCAAATTTCATCCGATCCGGCTGAAATTTGGTACATGGTGTAAGTATATGGTCTCTAACAGCCATGTAAAAATTGGTCCACAGCGGTCCATAATTATATATAGCCCCCATATAAACCGATTACCCGATTTGGCTTGCGAGGCCTCTAAGAGAAGCAAATTTCATCCGATCCGGCTGAAATTTGGTACATGATGTAAGTAAATGGTCTCTAACAACCACGCAAAAATTCGTCCACATCGGTCCATAATTATATATAGCCCCCATATAAACCGATCCCCCGATTTGGCTTGCGAGGCCTCTAAGAGAAGCAAATTTCATCCGATCTGGCTGAAATTTGGTACATGGTGTTAGTATATGGTCTCTAACAACCATGCAAAAACTAGTCCACATCGGTCTATAATTATATATAGCCCCCATATAAACCGATCCCCCCATTTGGCTTGCGAGGCCTCTAAGAGAGGCAAATTTCATCCGATCCGGCTGAAATTTGGTACATTGTGTAAGTATATGGTCTCTAACAGCCATGCAAAAATTGGTCCACATCGGTCCATAAGTATATATAGCCCCCATATAAACCGATCCCCCGATTTGGCTTGCGAGGCCTCTAAGAGAAGCAAATTTCATCCGATCCGGCTGAAATTTGGTACATGATGTAAGTATATGGTCTCTAACAACCATGCAAAAATTGGTCCGCATCGGTCCATAATTATATATAGCCCCCATATAAACCCAACACCAGATTAGACCTCCGGAGCCTCTTGGAAGACCAAAATTCATCTGATTCAGTTGAAACTTGGTAAGTGATGTTAATATATGGCCTCAAACTCCCATGCCAAACTTGGTCGGTATCGGTCCATAATTATATATAGGCCCCATATAAACCAATCACCAGATTTGACCTCCAGAGCCCCTTGGAAGAGCAAAATTCTTCCCATTCGGTTGAAATTTGGTACGTAATGTTAGTATATGGTATCCAACAACCATGCAGGAATTGGTTCCTATCAGTCCATAATTATATATAGCTCCCATATAAACCGATCCCCAGATTTGACCTCCGGTGCCTTTTGGAGAAGCAAAGTTCATCCGATCTACTTGAAATTTGGTACATGGTGTTAATATGTGGTCTCTAACAACCATGCCAAAAGTGGTCCATATCAGTCCATAATCAATTCTGTGGTCACAACCCTTAACTGCCTAACTCGATTTAGGACACAATTGAGTTATTAGCACCATCGTATTCAGCGTATTTAAATTTATTTGCTCTAAATTTTTCAAGTTTGTATCTCTTCTAGGAATCTGTAGCAAAGTTTTCCAAAAAACACCTTCTCCTGATTATCAGTGAAGATTCAAAACTTTAAACTCCTGTACTGAAAATATTGATAAACAGGCTTAGGCTGTTATGGGCTGTGACCACAGAATTATAGCCCCTATATAAACCTATCACCAGATTTGGTTTTGGAGCCTCTTGGAGGAGCAAATTTCATCCGAGTGAGTTGAAATTTGTGGATAACAGTCTTTCGCAGAAGTTTCTACGCAATCCATGATGGAGGGTACATAAGCTTCGGCCTGGCCGAACTTACGGCCGTATATACTTGTTTTTTTTTTTTTTTTTTTAATTAAAACTCCAATAATCTCTTCCACCTATGCATATTGCGAGAAAAACATGGTCTGCGTGATTTTATCGCATTCCATTATGCATGAAACAATCGGCTATGCTCACTGTTTAGATTATGGTCCTTCGGTGTGACTAAACTTTATGACTTTTACAAATGAATTAAAAAATTCTGCCATGTTCCAGAGGAGAAAAGTTTTTCACTTAATTTTTTTGGTTTCTTGGTGAAAATTTATCACCTTGTGATGCAAATTATTTGCTTTATTGCCTGTTCAGAATATATGATTTGCATGTGTTAGGAAACTTATATATGGTTAGAAAATAGCAATTTTTAGCAAGTCTGTAATTAAAAGATTCTTCTGTAGTAGTTCTAGGCATTTCGAAATGTTTTGGTTAATTATCCTGCACAATAAAATTGAAGTTATTTTCATAGGGTGCAAATTAATATTGGGGATAGTCAGTTAGGAAGAAGTTTTGCATGGTCATGAATGAGTTTTAATTTTACGTTTTTGAGGAAAAATGACACTTACTTAGATTACATCAAGAGCCTGTCTTCCGTCTAACCAACGATCCTGCAATTAATTGTCGAAATATCTACACAACCTGTATAAAGTTTGCGATGTAGGTTTGCATACACAGAAAAAAGTGAATATTTGAATCAAATACAAAAATTGTGATTTCAAATTATTGTGTATATTATTTTCAGCTTATTACGAAAATCATAAATCCGTTTATCGGAATTGTAAGGTAGTAATCAAATTACACAAGGGAACAAAATTGAATTTTTTTTGTATTGATTTGAAATTTATAGCAAATTTTTACTCATTTGAGGTCGCTGAATACAAATCTCGATTTTCGAGATATACCGTTATGTTAAAAATTAAGGTACTTCCGCTACGTACATATATTGGAATAACATGAAAACGGTTCATCATATTACATTTAAAACAAGTAAGTAAAGTCAAAAGCCGGTCGGGCCCTTCACCACTATGTAGACCAAAATTTTATGTTTATGGGAACAGTCTATGTGAGCCTGATACATCGGGCTGCCACATAACCTAACCTACCCTACCCTTCACCATTATGTAGACCAAAATTTGTGTTACCATATCAACTTCTTCAAATTTGTTGGGAGTTATTATCGAAATTTATATTCCTATCAGCGTTGCCAATTTAGCTTTTTTCCCGCTAGATTTGGTTTTTTTTGAAGTCGTTTAGCGGGAAAAAAATGCATTTAGCTTTTAGCTTTTTTTCTGGCTTTTTTTCATGACCCTTTTAGCTATTTTTGGCTTTTTTTATTTTCGACATGTTTCTATTCCACATATTCCAAAGCTCAGTTGAAACATTAATAATGAGTCCAGCCATTATGCGGGCATTTTTGTAGTAAATACACCTTGTTGTAAAGTTTTTTCATTATATACATAAAAGTTATCGTAAACTTTAAATCTACTATTACCGTACAAATTTGTTAGATACTCTGTCAGTAAATTATTGGGAATATTATCATTTGAGTCGTTTATCCTTTTTATGTTATTATAATATTCTAAAGTTATTACGATATTACTAAATTAAAATAGTATATGTGAATAGCTTTGTGCACTGAAAAAATATTGTCGTCTCCTTAAAATACGAACGCGAATTTTGGTTATAATAGCATTTGTGAATTTCTTTTATATAAACTTGTCCAAAAGACGATAAAGTCGTTTTGTCCTTATAATTAAGTGATTCAACTTAAAAATGGGTATGTTTTCATGAAAGAAGGAAGAATTAATGAAATAGTCTTTAAATGTGAGGAGTTTTTGCATCTTAACCACAAACCAAAATAGCGTTCAAAAATAGAAGATGTTTTTCAACACTTTATTTTAAAAACGTATATATACAATAATTTCTACTTGAAGTCGAGTCTGAATTTGGAAATTTAAGTTGGCGTTAGCACGTTTTTAAAGCACTTTGATAGCTCATGAAGAAAAGGAAAATGTTTTTACTGGGAAATGTAAACTATAGGTATTTTCTACAAATTAAATAAAAGTAATGTATTTCGAATTTTTCACAATTTCAAATCCAAACTAAAATTTTATTTAAAAAAATGACAAATCATTTTTTTACCAAATCCAAAGCATGCTTAGATCATTTAATATTTTAAAATAACAAGTAAATAAAATAGAGGTGTTGGGAAGGTAGCTCCCACAAAACGAAGGACTTCCAGTAAAAAATTTGTGATAGTAATCAAAATGTATCGAATACGCAAACAGAGCTAATATGCCTTAGATATTGTTACAGTCTCACAGAAGTGGAATTAAAATGAAAATAATATGCATTGTAAGTGAAATAAAGCCTTTAAGTTTGTTAAATTTCAATCAAAAATGTGACTTTTGATACAAAAAATTTAGCTTTTTTTCTAGCTATTTTTTAACATTTTTTAGCTTTTTTTAGCTATTTTTTTGGGCAAATCTAGCGGTTTTTGGTGAAACAATTCTGGCAACGCTGATTCCTATATACAAATATTTATATCTGAAACGATTTGGAGACTATTTTTTGTACTTCTACAAAATCGCGAGAATTAAAAATTAAATCGGCTAACCCTCTGGGATGAAACATACAAAGGGTGATACGGTCAAAATTTGGTCAAGGGAAAACGCGTGTAAATCGGTGAAATCGTTTATTTAAAAAATCAAATTAAATTTCTTTTTCAAGTTCAATTACTATAAAATTCAGGAAAAATATTCAAATCCGAATTGCCGGGCCTCACGCTTGACACCTGCCATCAGATTTTGTACAGCCACCTTGTCCACCTTCTTCGCCGCAGAAAGCCAGTTTGCCTTGAACTGCTGCTCGTCCTTAGCAGTTTTTTTGGTCTTCTTTAGGTTCCGCTTGACAATAGCCCAGTATTTCTCAATTGGACGGAGGTCTGGCGTGTTGGGAGGGTTCTTGTCCTTGGGAACCACCTGCACGTTGTTGGCGGCGTACCACTCCATGGGCTTTTTACCGTAATGGCAAGATGCCAAATCCGGCCAAAACAGTACGGAACAACCGTGTTTCTTCAGGAAAGGCAGCAGACGTTTATTCAAACACTCTTTCACGTAAATTTCTTGGTTGACAGTGCCGGAAGCTATGAAAATGCTGCTTTTCAAGCCACAGGTACAGATGGCTTGCCAAACCAGATATTTCTTTGCGAACTTTGACAGTTTTATGTGCTTGAAAATATCTGCTACCTTTCCCCTTCCTTTTTGCCGTATAAAACTCCTGTCCCGGAAGCTGCTTGTAGTCGGCTTTGACGTAGGTTTCGTCGTCCATTACCACGCAGTCAAACTTCGTCAGCATCGTCGTGTACAGCCTCCGGGATTGCGCTTTGGCCGTCGTATTTTGTTTATCATCGCGATTTGGAGTCACTACCTTCTTGTAAGTCGATAGTCCGGCTCGTTTTTTGGCTCGATGCACGGTTGTAGACAATACACCCAGCTTATTTGCGGCATCTCGGAGAGAGAGGTTAGGGTTTCGCTTGAAACTACCGGCAACTCACTTTGTCGTCTCAGCGGCTTCCGGTTTTCGATTTCCCACCGATCCAGACTTCCTGGCTGACGACAAACGTTCCCCAAACAATTTTATTTACATTTGTAACGGTTGATTTGGCAACTTTTAGCGATTTTTCCAGCTTTGCGTGCGAGTAGCTCGGATTTTCGCGATGCGCGAGCAAAATTTTGATATGCTGCTCTTGGACGGCATTTTGACAACTGAAGAGTGAATTCCAAAATCAAAATAGGAGCAACATTCTACACACACACCTTCAAAATCAGGTTTTTTAAATGCAAAATTGAAAGAAATACGTCAAGTTTATATTGACCAAATTTTGACCGTATCACCCTTTACATATACATATTATCCGAGATATAGGACAATTTGAGTAATATTTAAAATTTTTGCTACTCAGCAGTGACGATTTTACAAGGATATTGGTCAAATCTCGCCAAGATATGTGGTAAATTGTAGGTTGTGATATATTATTTGGCCAATTCGGGCGATAATTTCCACAAGTCGGAGCTTTATTTGAAATTCGACCATTCTGTGAAAAGTTTGGCATTACAGTGTGTAGAATATGTTTACGATATGGGGAAATCATCACAGAATTTTGTCCATATTAGATTAATGTTAAAAACTTTTATTTTTCGTCTGTTCTTACACGCAAAGAAAAAAACGTTTGGAAAACGTGTACCGAAAACGTTTTTCTTTTTTTAGAGTTTTTTGAATTACTTCGAAAAGTATACACTTTTATCACCAAAAAAATTCGTTTGTTACAAAATATTATTTTTTTTAATAAAAAAAGTTATTTTTGAACCAACAACACAGTCCATTTCGTTTATATCAAACACTGTTATTTTCTGACTTTAGGTCTTTAATAAGACACATTTTACAGTTCAAAATGTAATATAGTACAATGTAATGTTGAACATTTTTCTCGGAATCTTCCTAACATATCTGGAATATATGTAAAAAACAAAAAAAAAAAAAACAAAAAAAACTTTGGTCGAAGCAGGGATCGAACCCACGATCCTTGGCATGCAAGTCAGACGTAGCAACCACTGCTCCATGGTGCCCAACTAAATGTATTTTTCTGAGAAATAAACTTTGTTTAATCGGCTCGTGGGCGCCGCAAGCTATGCTATATAAAAACAAGTATATACGGCCGTAAGTTCAGCCAGGCCGAATCTTATGTACCCTCCACCATGGATTGCGTAGGAACTTCTACTAAAGGCTGTCATCCACAGTCGAATTACTTGGGTTGCGATAACACTTGCCAATGGCAAGGTATCGTAAAACTTTTTAACACTGTCTTCTGAATTGTAAGTTAGCCCATACGGGGTATATATTAAACAAAAAAAGGCCGATTAAATACGTATATAATCTAGTTTGACAAAATTTTCTATAGAAATAAAATTTTGACAAAATTTTCTATAGAAATGAAACCTTGACAAAATTTTCTATAGAAATAAAATTTTGACAAAATTTTCTATAGAAATAAAAATTTGACAAAATTTTCTATAGAAATAAAAACTTGACAAAATTTTCTATAGAAATAAAATGTTGACAAAATTTTCTATGGAAGTAAAATGTTGACAAAATTTTCTATAGCAATACAATTTTGACAAAAATTTCTATAGAAATAAAATTTTGACAAAATTTTGTATAGAAATAAAATTTTGACAAAATTTTGTATAGAAATAAAATGTTGACAAAATTTTCTACAGAAATAATTTTTTTACAAAATTTTCTATAGAAATAAACTTTTGACAAACATTTCTATAGAAATAAACTTTTGACAAAACTTTCTGTAGAAATGAAATTTTAACAAAACTTTCTATAGTAATAAAATTTGACAAAATTTTCTATGGAAATAAAGTTTTGGTAGATTATTTTTGGCGATATGGACCAATTTTTGTGTAATAAGTCATCGGCTATATATAACTAAAGACCGATATGGACCAATTTTTACATGGCTGTTAGAGGCCATATATTGACAAAATGTACCAAATTTCAGCCGTATCGGATGAATTTTGCTCTTCCAAGAGACTCCGGAGGTCAAATCTGGGGATCGGTTTATATGGGGGCTATATATAATTATGGACCGATATGGACCAATTTTTGCATGGTTATTAGAGGCCGTAAACTAACATCAGGTACCAAATTTCATCCGGATCGGATGAATTTTGCCCCTCCAAGAGGCTCCGGAGGTCAAATCTGGGGATCGGTTTATATGGGGGCTATATATAATTATGGACCGATATGGACCAATTTTTGCATGGTTATTAAAACTGTATACTAAGACCACGTACTAAATTTCAACCGGATCGGATGAATTTTGCTCCTCCAAGAGGCTCCGGTGGTCAAATCTGGGGATCGGTTTATATGGGAGCTATATATAATTATGGACCGATATGGACCAATTTTTGCATGGTTGTTAGAGGCCGTATACTAACATCAGGTACCAAATTTCAACCGGATCGGATGAATTTTGCCCCTCCAAAAGTCTCCGGAGGTCAAATCTGGGGATCGGTTTATATGGGGGCTATATATAATTATGGACCGATATGGACCAATTTTTGCATGGTTGTTAGAGACCATATACTAACATCAGGTACCAAATTTCAATCGGATCGGATGAATTTTGCCCCTCCAAGAGGCTCCGGAGGTCAAATCTGGGGATCGGTTTATATGGGGGCTATATATAATTATGGACCGATATGGACCAATTTTTGCATGGTTGTTAGAGACCGTATACTAAGACCACGTACCAAATTTCAACAGGATCGGATGAATTTTGCTGCTCCGGGAGGCTCCCCAAGCCAAATTTGGGGATCGGTTTATATGGGGGCTATACGTAAACGTGGTCCGATATGGCCCATTTTCAATACCATCCGACCTACATCAATAATAACTACTTGTGCCAAGTTTCAAGTCGATAGCTTGTTTCGTTCGGAAGTTAGCGTGATTTCCACAGACGGACGGACAGCCGGACTGACGGACGGACAGCCGGACAGACGGACGGACAGACGGACGGACGGACGGACATGCTTAGATCGACTCAGAATTTCACCACGACCCGGAATATATATACTTTATGGGGTCTTAGAGCAATATTTCGATGTGTTACAAACGGAATGACAAAGTTAATATACCCCCATCCTATGGTGGAGGGTATAATAACTTATATGGGTAATTGTCTTCCAAATACACTTCCTTTCAACGAAAATCAAATGAGAAACGAACTTTGTTTGTCTAAAATTTCGTTTGGGAGGAAAGAATTATTTTTTTGTGTGTACTTGTACTAACAGCATGCAGAACAAAAATTGTCATTTTGAAAACCTACCTCAATTACTTCAAGAGCTATATGAGCTTGTTCTGAAAACTTGATTCTTGAATTGTGACCAAATGGCGTTACGAAAATAAGTGCTGGCCTATAATATTTTTCAAAGTGTGAAAAAAAATACAAAAAAGAACCCGAAAAAGTATCAGCTATAGTTTTTGTATAAATGTTCATTTACTAGAAACATACTGTAGAAAAATTGTCTCAAATTTCCGTATTTTTCGTTTATTGTTAAAGAAGTTTATAAAACTGTATTTTAGACCTCACCAATATGGACAATATTTATAGTTAATTAAGATTAAAGCCTCTACTTTAAAATAACATCGAGAAATAAATCGAAACTAAATGGGAAAAAAAGAATTTGGTGTCTTTTTCGTATGTCCTTATCAGTGGACATCGGTAGTGAAAGGTTTAAATAGCATATTAAATGCATTCTCTGTGCAAACTGTCGAGTCAATTGGAGGAAACTCCCATTGAAAATGGGTCTAAAATATGAAACGTTCTACCCTATTTCCCCTACTCTGGCGTACATATATATGGGAGCTATATCTAAATATGAACCGATTTTGACCAAATTTGACATGCATAGTTAGAATAATAATCCTACTATCTCAGCAAACAACGTAAATGCACGGATGAAAAAGACTGTTTTTCATATGTTTGGCTATAAACATTATATGTTTGGAACACAAATTTTTAAACACAATATTTTTGAGTGCAAGCATATAATGTTCATAAACTAGCATAATATGTTTGGGACATATATGTTAATATGTTAGAACATATTATGTTTGGGACATAAATTGTTTGAAAATATAATATGCTTGGATGCAAACATATATTAATTTAGAAAAAGCCTATATGTGTTTAGTAGCTTGGAGCGCTATTTAACAGGGAGCGATATTGAATTAAGTTGGTGGTTGTTGCTTGTTATTACAAAATTAACATTTTATTTTTCCTTGGGCAATTGATCTGCTACTTCTTTGATCCTTACAAACTGTATGGTCCGCTGTTCGAATCCCCGTCCGGCAAAAGGTAAAATTAAAATAAAAAGATCATAAAATTGAATAATTTCTTCTACAATGTTTGTATCACAGAAAAAAGTGCTAAGAACTAAAAAATCTCGTGGAAGTGAGAAAGATGTGGAGGAATATACAATTAGGCAGAAAAAATTTTTGAGCATTCAGGTCGAAAACCTATGTTGTTAGCACCTATATTACCTGTTTATTTTCATAATTCATTATGACTGTAAATATATAAATAAATAAATAAAATTTTGAGCACAATATTGTTTGGGAGAATTTTTTTTAAGCATATAATATTTTTGGGTGCAAAATGCTTCCAAACATATTATATGTTCACATAATAACATATTGTTTTTTGGAAGACAACATTATTGAATTTGGATGCAAAAATACAAAATGTTTGGAACTTAGACTACCCAAAAATATATTGTTTAGACCAATATGCTTTCAAACATATTATATATTGGAAGAGATCAAACATATAAATGTTTGGGCAATACCCAAAAATGTATATGCTTGAAGCAAAATATGTTTGGGAGTATATGTTACAGAAGCGATTTTTTGTGAGGGTGTGGTAGCATAATTTTGGCCTCCGTGATCATATGGGTGTAAATCGGGCCAAAGATATATATGGGAGCTATATCTAAATCTGCACCGATTTCAAATTTGGCACACTTAACGATACTATTAAACGTACTCCTTATGCAAAATTTGAAGCAACTCAGAGCAAAACTCTGGCTTTTGAAGCCATATAAGTGCAAATCGGACAAAAGATATATATGGGAGCTATATCTAAATCTAAACTGATTTCAACCAAATTCAGCACTATTAACAATACTATTAAATGTACTGCTTGTGCAAAATTTGAAGCAAATCAGAATAAAACTCTGGCTTTTGAAGCCATATACGTGTAAATCGGACAAAAGATATATATATATATATATATATATATATATATATATATATATATATATATATATATATATATATATATATATATATATATATATATATATATATATATATATATATATATATATATATATATATATATATATATATATATATATATATATATATATGGGAGCAATATCTAAATCTGAACAGATTTTTTTTTTTCAAAATCAATAGCGATTATCTTTGAGTCAATGTAAAACTTTGTGCCAAATTTGAGGACGATCAGACTTAAACTGCGAGCTGTACTTTGCACACAAAATTACATATACAGACAGACGGACATCGCTAAATCGACTCAGAATTTAATTCTAAGACGATCGGTATACTAAACGATGGGTCTCAGACTTTTCCTTCTTGGCGTTAAATACAAATGCACAAGCTTATTATATCCTGTACCATAGTAGTGGTGAAGGGTATAAAAAGACCGTATATAATTCTGCTTGACAAAATTTTCTATACAAATAAAATATTGAAAAAAAATTCTATAGAAATTAAATTTTGACAAAATTTTCTATAGAAATAAAATCTTGACAAGAATTATTTTCTATAGAAATAAAATTTTGGTAGATTATTCTTGGCTCTAGTGGCAACCATTATTATTAACCGATATAGACTAATTTTTATGTGATTGGGGATCGCTTATATATATATATAGACCGATATGGACCAATTTTGGCATGGTTGTTAGCGGCCATATACTAGGTTAGGTTAGGTTAGGTTAGGTGGCAGCCCGATGTATCAGGCTCACTTAGACTATTCAGTCCATTGTGATACAACATTGGTGAACTTCTCTCTTATCACTGAGTGCTGCCCGATTCCATGTTAAGCTCAATGACAAGGGACCTCCTTTTTATAGCCGAGTCCGAACGGCGTTCCACATTGCAGTGAAACCACTTAGAGAAGCTTTGAAACCCTCAGAAATGTCACCAACATTACTGAGGTGGGATAATCCACCGCTGAAAAACTTTTTGGTGTGCGGTCGAAGCAGGAATCGAACCCACGACCTTGTGTATGCAAGGCGGGCATGCTAACCATTGCACCACGGTGGCTCCCGGCCATATACTAACACCTCGTTCCAAATTTCAACCGGATCGGCTGAATTTTGTTCCTCCAAGAGGCTCCGGAGGTCAAGTTTGGGTAACGGTTTATATGGGGCCTATATATAATTAAGGACCCATATGGACCAATTTTTGCATGGTTGTTAGAGACCATATACTAACACCGCGTACCAAATTTCAACAGAATCGGATGAATTTTGCTCTTCCAAGAGGTTCCGGAAATCAAATTTGGGGATCGATTTATATGGGGGCTATATACTATTATGGACCGATATATACCAATTTTTTGCATGATTGTTAGAGATACGAATTTCAATCGGATCGGCTGAATTTTGCTCCTCCAAGATGCTCCGGAGGTCAAATCTGGGGATCGGTTTATATGGGGGCTATATATAATTATGGACCGATGTAAACCAATTCTTGCATGGTTGTTAGAGACCATATACTAACACCACGTACCAAATTTCAACCGGATCGGATGAATTTTTCTCCCCCAAGAGGCTCCGGAGGTCAAATCTGGGGATCGGACCGATATGGACCAATTTTTTCATGGTTGTTAGGGACCATATACTAACACCACGTACCAAATTTCAACAGGATCGGTTGAAATTTGCTTCTCTAAGAGATTCCGTAAGCCAAATTTGGGGGTAGGTTTATATGGGGGCTATACGTAAAAGTGGTCCAATATGGTCCATTTGCAATACCATCCGACCTACATCAATAACAACTATTTATGCCAGGTTTCAAGTCGATAGCTTTTTTCGTTCGGAAGTTAGACAAAGTTAATATACCACCCATCCTATGGTGGAGGGTATAATATAAATATGGGAAACATTTAAATCTGACGCAATTTTTAGGCAACTTTGCAAAGGTTCATTAATGATTTATTGGTCGAAAGATATGTATTAGAAGTATAGGAAATTTGGAGTCGAGATAGCAGTGGCGGTTCTACAAGGAAAATGTGGTTATATGGAACATTTTGGCCGAAATAAGCTAAACCTGAATCTCAACCAAATTTGGTATGCATAGTTATAATATTATTTTTACTCTCTGTGCAAAATTTCAAGCAAATCAAGGTAAAACTCTGGCTTCTGGGCCCATATAAGTGCATATCGGGCAAAAGATACATATGGGAGCTATATCTAAATCTGAACCAATTTCAATCCCAAACTTTACGAAACTATCAATTGCACTCCTTGTGCAAAATTTAAAATAAATCAGGCTGAAATTTGCCTTCTGGGGCCATATTAGTAGATTTCGGGCGAAAGATATATATGGGAGCTATATCTAAAACTGAACTAATTTCTTCCAAAATCAATAGGGTTCTATTGTGATCCAAACTACATACTTGTGCCAAATTTGAAATCGATTGGACTAAAATTGCGACCTAGACTTTGATTACAAAAATGTGTTCACAGACAGACGGACATGGCTAGATCGACTCAGGGGCCGGCTCTGAGCAATATTGCCAAAGACACCATATGTATATCTTGTATCCTGCACATGGCAAAATTCTTAACTACAGTTACTTAAAACTTGCAAACTATTAAATTTTCTTATGAACAGTGACCACATAGACACATATTGTATTTCACATTAATTCTCAGGGTCGGACTCTAAGTCGATGCAGCCATGTCCTTACACTGTTAGAAAAATATGTTTTTCATATGTTCCGATATAAACAAAATGTGTTTCGGGCACAATTTTTAAACACAATATATTGGAGTGCCAACATGTAATGTTCCTAAACTAACACTAAATGTTTGGCACACATATGTAAATATGTTAAAATATATTTTGTTTGGGGCATGAATGTTTCATAAAAATAATATGTTGAATGTAAACATATATAAATTTACAAATTTCGAGTAAACATATATATGTTTACAATTTCTGCTAAAAACTGCTTTATGATAAGGCCACAAATTTGATATGCTTAAGTCTAAATATTATTTAATTTGAATATTAGAACGAGTATTCGAAGTAAAGAGAATAGACATTCGGAACCAAGAGCATAGAGATTTGAAAAAAAACAGCATGTATTTTCGCCTTGAGAGGAGAATTTTATGTATGTGTGGACACACATTTTTAACGGCCTTAAAGGTAAAAATGAAATTAAGTACAAAACACGATAAGTTTTAAAGGCATTTAAAATGTTGTTAAATGCTAGTAAAAAACGGTTCACGCCTAAATAAATTTATGTGAACATTATAAAATTATTTATGTATGTTTATAATCTTCTTTTGTTAGAGTTTTTGATTTTCTTCTAAAATTTCAAACTTTTATACCAAAAACAGTTTTTTGTTATAAAATTGTTATTTTTGCAAAAAAAACATAATAATATTTTATTCAAAAGCCATTTCGTTTATATCAAGCACTGTTCTGACTGAATTACAAAAAAAATTGGTTCGGTCGGAGCAGGAATTGAACCCACTACCCTTTGCATGCAAGGCAGACATGCTAACCACTGCTCCACGTGGCCAACAAATGTATGTTTCTTTTAAATAATGTTATGTTTGCATGGGCTCGTGGGCGCTGCAAACTATGCTATATAAATGTAACTTATAACGATAATTGTCTACTGGTGACTATAACTGCTACGTAGCCCAGTGGATAGTGTGTTGGCTTACAAACTGAATGGTCCTCGGTTCGATTCTCCGTCCAGGCGAAAGGTAAAATTTAAAAAATTTATAAAATTGAATAATTTCTTCAACATTATTTGTATTACAGAAAAAGGTACCAAGAACTAAAAATTTCGTGGAAGTGAAATTTATGTTAGGGAATGAGCACAATCTTCTTTGGGGAAAGTTCTTCCAAGCATATAATAT
The DNA here is from genome assembly GCF_050003625.1 of Haematobia irritans. Lineage (NCBI taxonomy): Eukaryota > Metazoa > Arthropoda > Insecta > Diptera > Muscidae > Haematobia > Haematobia irritans. Next base: position 255,936,813 of record NC_134397.1, on the reverse strand, counting down.
TTTTGGGATCAAAGTGCTTCCAAACATATAATATGTTCACATAAAACAAACATATTAATGTTTCGGCAGCATCCAATAATATATGTGCTTCCTGCAAAATATGTTTGGAACATATGTTAGAGAAGCGATTTTTTTTGAGGGTGTGTATGTTCGTGTGTTGAAAAAATGAACTAAAAGTCATACCGAATCTTATGTACCCATGGATTGTGTCGAAAAAACTCTTAAATTTACTTTCTTTTTTTCCTCGTTTTTTAAACTAGTTCATAATTTTTCAAATGGAACACATTATTTTGGTTTTTCAAATTTATTAAGATTTATGACGATTTTATATAAACATTTTTCATAAAATTCTAATTTAACATACTTTTGTAAATACAATAGCAAATGACCTCTGAATGAATATGGTTATAATTCTTAGCTTATATGGCTATTAAATGTAAACAACATACCATGCTGCTACGTGAATAATAGTCAAATTTTCTTATCGATGAATACAAATACGACACAAAATCAAAACAAAAAAAAAATTAATTTATGTTTCTATTAAACAAACAATTTTCTCTCATTCATTTGCATAAATTTTCAATAAACTTTATAAATGTGCAAATAACAAAGACCAACCAACACGAACAAATTATGTGAATTTTTGGAGCCAAAAAAAAAAAAAAAAACAGAGGACTAAGTATCACAAGTAAATAAATTGTAATCGCTGAAAAATATTATACACTTTAAAAAATCTATATACATATATCCCATAACAAAAAGTTTTGATTGAAATGTATATTGCTAATAATACTCTAAAACACATAGTGGTCAGGAATATACAGAAATATAGATCGATCAACTCACAATCTAGCCCATGGTGTTCATCGATCCATCCGTCCGTCCGTCTGTCCATGTATTTATTGTTCGCAGGATTGCGGTCGCAATTATTACCCGATTTTGATGAAATTTGGACGTACGCTATAAAATTTTGCAAAAAATCGGATCAAACTGAAATATGTCCCCCATATATGTATCGCCTGATTTCAACTGACCGACCATCTTCAATGCCAACGCAACATGATGTTGTAAAGCACCATTCCAGTGTGCGAAATTTCATCGAAATCGGTTCAGATTTACATAAAACTCCCATATAATTGTATCTTCCAATTTTCCCAAATTTGAGCATAAAACTCTTATTTATTAACCGATCTTACTGAAAGTTGGCTAGATCAAGTCCTCTATAGTACTTACTGTAGGTGCAAAATTTCATCGAAATCAGTTCAGATTTAGACATATATGTTTTTCTGATTTCGACAAAAATGGTCAAAATGCCAATATTTTCCTTGAAATATCGCCACTGCAAAGTCGAAAACTTATAGGGATGACTTAAATTTTCATATACTTTTAATACATAGCTATCGGCCGATAAATCATAAATACACTTTTACGAAGTTGCCTAAAAATTGCTTCAGATTTAAATGTTTCCATTTTATTTTATTAACATTGTGTTCCACCCCAGGGGTTTAGCCGATTGAAATTTTAAGTCTACAGTTTTTATACCCTCCACCATAGGATGGGGGTATATTAACTTTGTCATTCCGTTTGTAACACATCGAAATATTGCTCTAAGACCCCATAAAGTATATATATTCTGGGTCGTGGTGAAATTCTGAGTCGATCTTAGCATGTCCGTCCGTCCGCCCGTCCGTCCGTCCGTCCGTCCGTCTGTTGAAATCACGCTAACTTCCGAACGAAACAAGCTATCGACTTGAAACTTGGCACAAGTAGTTGTTATTGATGTAGGTCAGATGGTATTGCAAATGGGCCATATCGGTCCACTTTTACGTATAGCCCCCACATAAACGGACCCCCAATTTTGGTTTGCGATTGCTCTAAGAGAAGCAAATTTCATACGATCCGGCTTAAATTTGGTACATGGTGTTAGTATATGGTATCTAACAACCATGCAAAAATTGGTCTATATCGGTTCACTTTAACGTATAGCCCCCATATAAACGGACCCCCAAATTTGGCTTGCGATTGCTCTAAAAGAAGCAAATTTGATCCGATCAGGCTGAAAGTTGGTACATGGTGTTAGTATATGGTCTCTAACAACTATGCAAAAATTGGTCCATATCGGTCCACTTTTACGTATAGCCCCCATATAAACGGACCCCCAAATTTGGCCTGCGATTGCTCTAAGAGAAGCAAATTTCATCCGATCCGGCTGAAATTTGGTACATGGTGTTAGAATATGGTCTCTAACAACCGTGCAAAAATTGGTCCACATCGGTCCACAATATAAACCGATCCCCCGATTTGGCTTGCGGAGCCTCTAAGAGAAGCAAATTTCATCCGATCCGGCTGAAATTTGGTACATGGTGTTGGTATGTATTCTCTAATGACCATGCAAAAATTGGTCCACATCGACCGATAATTATATATAGCCCCCATATAAGCCGATCCCCAGATTTGACCTCCGGAGCCTCTTAGAGGAGCAAAATTCATCCTATGCGGTTGAAATTTGGTACGTGGTGTTAGTATATGGTCTCTAACATCCATGCAAGAATTTGTCCATATCGGTCCATAATTATATATAGCCCCCATATAAATCGATCCCCAGATTTGTTCTCCTGAGCCTCTTGGAGGAGCAAAATTCATCCGATCCGGTCGAAATTAGGAATTAGGTGTTAGTATAAGGCCGCTAATAACCATGCCAAAATTGGTCCATATCGGTTTATAGTTATATACATATCCGATCCCCAATCATACAAAAATATGTCCATATCGGTTCATAATCATAGTTGCCACTCGAGCCAAAAATAATATACCAAAATTTTATTTTTATAGAAAACATTGTCAAAATGTTATTTCTATAGAAAATTTTGTCAAAATTTTATTTCTATAGAAAATTTTGTCAAAATTTTACTTCTATAGAAAATGTTGTCAACATTTTATTTTGCCAAAATTTTATTTCTATAGAAAATTTAGACAAAATTTTATTTCTGTAGAAAATTTTTTCAAAATTTCATTTCTATAGAAATTTTTTTTCCAAATTTTATTTTTATAGAAAATTTTGTCAAAATTTTACTTGTATAGAAAATGTTGTCAACATTTTATTTTGTCAAAATTTTATTTCTATAGAAACTTTAAACTTAATTATATACGTATTTAATCGGCCTTTTTTAGTTTAATATATAACACGTATGGTATATATTACGGTGTTTGGAAGTTTTAAGATACCTTTCCATCGGCAAGTGTTACCGCAAGCCAAGTAATTCGATTGTGGATGACAGTCTTCAGTAGAAGTTTCTACGCAATCCATGGTGGAGGGTACATAAGCTTCGGCCTGGCCGAACTTACGGCCGTATATACTTGTTTTTTAGATGTCTAACAAATTTTGTCCAGATAGAGTGAGATTTAAATGCATATATAGGGGAATAAAAACGTTTATAAAACGCACCAAACACATTTGACGGATTTGATATGGTATCGAAAATGTGGATCTAAAAATAGTGCAGGGTATATATACTCCGCTCGGCCCGACTTTCTACTGTATTCACTTGTTTTTCTTTTTTTTTACTATTATTCCAATTTTTCATAATTTTATGTAAATAACAAAAATCTTTAAATTATGTTTGTATTTAAATTTTGTTTATTTTTTTTAATATAAAAAATTTATATTAAATAATTTAATGCAAAATATGTCTTAAATTCACTCATGCATATGTAATTCTCTCAGTGTTTACAACATTCAGCACTTTATCATATGGAAAATGAAACAATGTTTGTGAAATAAATTCAATTTAGATTATTTGTGCAAAGTGACAATTAAACATTACTATTTGTTAAAAAAGAGACAAAAATCAATTTTTAAATACATTATTTGTTGAGCCTAGATAGTCTACCCACATTGCCTGCTCGCACACAGATATAGTAAGTGAGTAGAGGAAAATATTTAATAAATAAAATTAAAATGACACCATTTTAAGAGATAATAATGTGAATTTTATATTCAAAACAGGGATTCCTAAATTCAACAAAACACGCTCAACACATTCATAAACACTAGCACGAGTCATAACATATACGCACTTACACATACTTAATGATCTTATGGAAGAATGTACTTAGCCAAACCCAGTGAGGTCAGAAAGTGGGCCTTATAAAAAAATTTAGTTTTCCTTCAATGTGAGAGCGCAATACAAAATACACTATTAACAAGAACATAAAGTGGAAAGTCGAGAGGGGCCGGATATTAGCAGCTATACTTGGTTTTACACCTACAGAGAGAGAGAGGGAGAGAGAGAGAGTATGCCACTAATATTGAGTAACAAAAGTCTAAAGTCGGGCGGAGCCGACAATATTATAACCTGCACCACTTTGTAGATCTAAATTTTCGATACAATATCAAATCTGCCAAATGTGTTTGCAGCTATTATTTTTATAGGAATTTTTTGTCGATTTTTTATATCTATAGAATTTTTTTTTTTTTGAAAAATGTTTATTTTTAGAAAATTTTGTCAAACATTAGAGAGAAACTGTAATCTACCAAAATTTGGAGAAAATTATACCAAAAACTATCAAACCTTATGTCTATAGAAAATTTTGTAAAAAAATTATTTCTATAGAAAATTTTGTCAAAATTTTATTTTCATAGAAAATGTTGTCAAAATTTTATTTCTATAGAAAATTTTGTCAAAATTTTATTTATATAGAAAATTTTGTAAAAATTTTATTTCTATAAAAAATTTTGTAAAAATTTTATTTCTATAAAAAATTTTGATAAAAATTTTATTTCTATAAAAAATTTTGATAAAAATTTTATTTTATAGGAAATTTTTGTCAATTTTTTTAATCTAAAGAAAATTTTTGAAAAAATTTTATTTTTAGAAAATTTTGTCAAAATTTTATTTCTCTCTAATCTACCAAAATTTGGAGAAAATTATACCAAAAACTATCAAAACTTATGTCAATATATTATTTCTATAGAAAATTTTATCAAAATTTTATTTGTATAGAAAATTTTGTCAACATTTTATTTCTGTAGAAAATTTTGCCATAATTTTATTTCTATAGAAAATTTTGTCAAAATTTTATTTCTATAGAAAATTTTGTTAAAAGTGTATTTCTGTAGATAATTTTGTCAATTTTTTTCTATGGAAAATTTTGTCAAAATTTTATTTCAATAGAAAATTTTGCTAAAATTTTTGAAAAAAAATAGTTCTATCGAAAACTATTACTATAGAAAATTGAAGCAAAATTTTCATTTCTAGAAAATTTCGTCAAAATTGTATTTCGATAGAAAATTTCGTCAACATTTTATTTTCATAGAAACTTTTGTCAAAATTTTATTTCTATAGAAACTTTTGTCAAAATTTTATTTCTATAGAAAATTTTGCCAAAATTTTATTTCTACAGACAATTTTGCCAAAATTTTATTTCTACAGAGAATTTTGTCAAGATTTTATTTCTAAAGAAATTTTTGCCAAAATTTTATTGTTAGAGGAAATTTTTGTCGATATTTTATATCTATAGAAAATTTTTGAAAAATTTTTATTTTTAGAAAATTTTGTCAAAATTTTATTTCTCTCTAATCTACCAAAATTTGGAGAAAATTATACCAAAAACTATCAAACCTTATGTCTATAGAAAATTTTGTAAAAAATTTATTTCTATAAAAAATTTTGTCAAAATTTTATTTCTATAGAAAATTTTGCCAACATTTTATTTTATAGGAAATTTTTGTCAATTTTTTAAATCCATAGAAAATTTTGTAAATTTTTTTTTTCTATGGAAAATTTTGTCAAAATTTTATTTCAATAGAAAATTTTGTTAAAATTTTTGAAAAAAAAAAAAAAAATAGTTCTATAGAAAAATATTACTATAGAAAATTGAAGCAAAATTTTCATTTCTAGAAAATTTTTTTAAAATTTTATTTCAATAGAATTTCATCAAATTTTATTTTCATAGAAAATTTTGTCAAAACTTTATTTCTATAGAAAATTTTGGCAAAATTTTATTTCTACAGAAAATTTGTCAAAATTTTAGTTCTACAGAGAATTTTGTCAAAATTTTAGTTCTACAGAGAATTTTGTCAAGATTTTATTTCTAAAGAAATTTTTGCCAAAATTTTATTGTTAGAGGAAATTTTTGTCGATATTTTATATCAATAGAAAATGTTTGAAAAGTTGTTATTTTTAGAAAATTTTGTCAAAATTTTCTTCCTGTAGAAAGTTTTGTTAATTTTTTTTTTATAGAGCCCCTGAGTCGATCTAGCCATGTCCGTCGATCCGTCAAATGTGGACGCACTTTTGTAAGGATAGGTCGCAAATTTATTCCAATCGACTTCAAATTTGCCAAAAGTATGTTATTTGGGTCCGAATCGAACCCTAGTATGTTATTTGGGTCAAAATCGAACCCTATTGATTTTGGAAGAAATCGGTTCAGTTTAGCTCCTATATATATAACAGGTTGGCTGATAAGTCCCCGGTCTAACAAAGAAAAACAAATTTTTTTGTCAAAATTCGTTTTTATTATTCAACATAGTTCCCTTCAAGAGCAATACAACGATTATAACGAACTTCCAATTTTTTGATACCATTTTGGTAGTACTCCTTCGGTTTTGCCTCAAAATAGGCCTCAGTTTCGGCGATCACCTCTTCATTGCAGCCAATTTTTTTTCCTGCGAGGATGCTCTTTGAGGTCTGAGAACAAGAAAAAGTCGCTGGGGGCCAGATCTGGAGAATACGGTGGGTGGGGAAGCAATTCGAAGCCCAATTCATGAATTTTTGCCATCGTTCTCAATGACTTGTGGCACGGTGCGTTGTCCTGGTGGAACAACACTTTTTTCTTCTTCATATGGGGCCGTTTTGCCGCGATTTCGATTTTCAAACGCTCCTTCTCAAGATAATCGATAAAAATTATTCCATGCGCATCCCAAAAAACAGAGGCCATTACTTTGCCAGCGGACTTTTGAGTCGACTGTCGATTGGACTCAGGAGTGTAGTGATGGAGCCATGTTTCATCCATTGTCACATATCGACGGAAAAACTCGGGTGTATTACGAGTTAACAGCTGCAAACACCGCCCAGAATCATCAACACGTTGTTGTTTTTGGTCAAATGTGAGCTCGCGCGGCACCCATTTTGCACAGAGCTTCCGCATATCGAAATATTGATGAATGATATGACCAACACGTTCCTTTGATATCTTTAAGGCCTCTGTTATCTCGATCAACTTCATTTTACGGTCACTCAAAACCATTTTGTGGATTTTTTTGATGTTTTCGTCGGTAACCACCTCTTTCGGGCGTCCACTGCGTTCACCGTCCTCCGTGCTCATTTCACCACGCTTGAATTTTGCATACCAATCAATTATTGTTGATTTCCCTGGGGCAGAGTCCGGAAACTCATTATCAAGCCAAGTTTTTACTTCTACCGTATTTTTTCCCTTCAGAAAACAGTATTTTATCAAAACACGAAATTCCTTTTTTTCCATTTTTTTCACAATAACAAAAGTTGCTTCACAAAAGACGCTCTATCTCACAAACTAATTGACTTACAGACGTCAAATTTTGACACGAATCATTTGAAGGTTGGTACTATATAAAAATAATATGCATTTAATACTAGCGACGCCATTGTTATCTCTAGATTTCAAATTTCAAGTAAATCGGATTGATAATACGGGTTTTAAAATCCCAGGAATAAATCGAGAGATCGGTCTATATGGGGGCTATACCAAAACATGGACCTATACATCCCATTTTCTAAACACCAATTTATGGTCCTAAAATACCTCTAGGTTTTCAATTTCAGGCAAGTCGGATAGTAAATACAGTTTCTAGAAGCCCAAGAAATAAAATCGGGAGATCGGTCTATATGGGGGCTATACCAAAACATGAACCGATAGGCACCATTTTCGGCACACCTTTTTATGGTCATAGAATTCCCCTAGATTTCAAATTTCAGACAAATCGGAAAGTAAATACAGTTTCTAGAAGCTCAAGAAGTAAAATCGGGAGATCGGTCTATATTGTGGCTATGCCAAAAGATAGACCGATACGCCCCATTTTTGTCATACCTTTTTATGGTCCTAAAATACCTCTAGATTTCCAATTTCAGGCAAATTGAATAAAAACTACGGTTTTTATAAGCCCAAGACACCAAATCGGGAGGTGGGTTTATATGGGGAAACCTTGGACCGATATAGCCCATCTTCGAACTTGACCTGCCTGCAAACAAAAAACGAATCTGTGCCAAATTTCAGGACGATAGCCCCATTATTGAAGGCTTTAGCGTGATTACAACAGACAGACAGACGGACATGCTTATATCGTCATAGAATTTCTCCCTGATCAAGAATATATATACTTTATATAGTCGGAAATTGATATTTCGATATGTTACAAACGGAATGACAAACTTATTATACCCCCGCCACCATTCTATGGTGGTGGGTATAAAAAAATCTGACTAATCGCATAAAATTAATTTGGTTCTTAGCACCTTTTTCTGTAAAACAAACAATGTAGAATATATTATTTGATTTTATAAATTTTTAAATTTTATCATTCGCCTGAACGAAGAATCGAACCGCTGACATACAGTTTGTAAGCCAGCAGACTATTCGCTGAGTTACGTAGTTATTATTGTCATCAACAGACAATTATTGTCATCAACAGACAAGACATACAGTTATATTTATAGAGCATATTTTTGGGCGCTCACAAGCCGATGTAAAGAAACTTTATTTAAAAGAAACATATCCTTTAGTTGGCCACTTTCTTAAAAAACATGTTCTGTAAAAGGAAATATATTCCAAAAATGTTCGCAAGATTTGGAAAAGACGTCCGGCATTACATACTACTATATTAAATTTTTATTATTAAACTTCAAAATGTGTCTTATCAAAGACTAAAGTCAGCAAAGAACAGTGCTTGATTTAAATGGACTGTGATTTTGGAATAAAAAAAATAAATATTTTGTAACAAAATATTATTTTTTTTTTTTTTGTGATAAATCTTTTCTACGAAATTCAAAATTTCTTTGCGTGTCTGAAACACCTACACAAGTCACATTGATTGTGACTTTAATATCTACAAAATGTCTTAAAAAAGAGACACTAGTGTCAACTTTAGCAATTCTGGGCAGAATCTACAGCCTCATTATTATCTTTAATTCTTCGCCCACTGGGTATCATTCATAGTCATCATTATAGAGGTGGCAAATTCCAAATGGCCACAAACACATGTCAGGTGAATTATATTGGAATTTAATTTTAAAACTTTCAAATACAAACGAGCGAAAATTTTATAAAATATTTGCTAGAATTTTTGCATGTGCGTGCGTATATATGTGTGTGTAGGTGTTTGGATTTGAGTGTCGTTTAGTGGTTAGCTGGGTCAAAAACAAATTTTATTTAAAAATGTCAATTGTTATCGCCAAGTATTATGCATGTTAAACATGCCATTCACTAATGGTGTATTGTTCGAAGTCTTTCCGGTTTGGCTTCGAACGTATTTTGGTGAACTTATTGAATGTGCGTTTATGTGAATTAGAATAATCTTGTGTATAGTCAGGCGTCAGTTTTATAGTGAACAATAGATAATAATATGAAGTAGGTTTAAAAATCCGGGATGACAATTTTGTTGATAGCACTGATGATTTTATTATCACACCCACCGTTTGAAAAATGGTATTGAAAACGATGTTAAAACTTCTTAACAATGTCTTCTAAAATGTTAGTATATGGTACATAAAATAAAGGCAAAATAAATACCTATATAAGCTTCTTTAGTACTTGATCCGTTTATATTGAGGAATCAATAAATAATTATGAACTGATACGAACCAATTTTCGCATGGTAATTAGAGGACCAAATTTCACCGGATCAAATGAATTTTATTCCTCCAAGAGGCTCCTGAAGACAAATCAGTTTATATGCAATTACACAGAAATAAAACAAACAGTTCTATGGCATGTGAAAATTGAACTAAATTCTATTCCACATTTGGAGATTGCCACAAATCGTCGTTAAACCCAATAAAATTGAATACCCTGAAGAACTTTTTAACTGTAAATCACGAAATTACACCCTCTTATAAGAAAAAAATCAAATAAACTTAAATAAGAAAACCATTGGCGCATTTCGCAAAAAATCGTAAAATTTACCTGCATGCAAATAATTTTTTTTGCAATAAAAATTAAATTAAAACAAGTAAGTAAAGCCTAAAGTCGGGCGGGGCCGACTATATTATACCCTTCACCCCTATGTAGGCCAAAATTTATGTTTACCATCTCAACTACTTCACATTTGCTGGAAGCTATATAAAGGACAAAATTTTTTTACTTCTACAAAATCTCTAGAATTAAAATTTAAATCGGATAAAGCTATCCAGTTAATTGGAGGAAAATTCCATTGAAAATCTGTCTAAAATGTATAACAGTCTACCATAACATATTTCCCCAACTCTGGTGTACGTATATATAGGCGCTATATAATCTGAACCAATTTTGACTAAATTTGACATGTATAGTTAGAATAATAATTCTGCTATCTATGCGAAATTTCACGTTAATTGGAGTATAACTTTGGCTCCCTGGTCATTTGAGTGCAAATCGCACCGAAGATCTATATGTGAGCCATATCTAAATCTGAAGCGATTTTAACCAAATTTGGCACAATTACCGATACTACTAAACGTACGCCTTGTGCGAAATTTGAAGCAAATCACGGCAAAACTCTGGCTTTTTAGACCATATAAGTCCAAATCGGACGAAAGATATATATGGGAGCTATATCTAAATTTGAACCGATTTCAATCAAATTTACCAAGCATTGGTAGAATATCAATTCTATCCTCTGTGCAAAATTTCACGGAGATCGGTAGTAAATTTTGGCCGCAGTGGTCATATGAGTCTAAATCGGACGAAAGATATATATGGGAGCTATATCTAAATCTCAACCGATTTGGCTGATATTTTGCAAGATTTTCGAGATTCATAAAATATTTGGATGTACGGTATTTCAAGAAAATCGGTTGATAAACACGCTAATTATGACCAAATCGGGGATAAATATATATGGCAGCTATATCTAAATCTGAACCGATTTTTTCCAAAACCAATAGCGATTGTCTCTGTCCCAAAAAACGGTCCCATGCCAAATTTGAGGACGATCGGACTTCAATTGCGAGCTGTACTTTGTGCACAAAATTACATATACAGACAGACGGACGGACAGACAGACAGACAGACAGAAAGACAGATAGACGGACATCGCTAAATCGACTCAGATGGGTCTACGACCACTATTTCTTGGCGTTACATACAAATGCACAAACTTATTATACCTTGTACCACAGTAGTGGTGAAGGGTATAATTATACCCTGCTCCACACTGTGGAACAGGGTATTATAAGTTAGTGCATATGTTTGCAACACCCAGAAGGAGACGAGATAGACACATGGTGTCTTTGGCAAAAATGCTCAGGGTGGGCTCCTGAGTCGATATAGCGATGTCCGTCTGTCCGTCTGTCCGTGAACACATTTTTGTAATCAAAGCCTAGGTCGCAGTTTTAGTCCAATCGACTTCAAGCTTGGCACAAGTATGTGTTTTGGCTCAGAATAGATCCCTATTGATTTTGGAAGAAATCGGTTCAGATTTAGATATAGCTCCCATATATATATTTCGCCCGATATGGACCTATATGGCCCCAGAAGCCAGAGTTTTAACCTAATTTGCTTAAAATTTTGCACAAAAAGAACAATTAGTACTATAGTCAAGTGTGCCAAATTTTATTGAAATCGGTTCAGATTTAGATATAGCTCCCATATATATGTTTCGCCCGATATGGACTAATACGGTCCCAGAAGCCAGAGTTTTACCCCAATTTGGTTGAAATTTTGCACAGGGAGTAGAATTATAATTGTAGCTTAGCGTGCCAAATTTGGTAGAAATCGGTTCAGATTTAGATATAGCTCCCATATATAGCTTTCGCTCGATTTACACTCATATGACCACAGAGGCCAATTTTTTGCTCCGATTTAGTTGAAATTTTGCACAGGGCGTAGAATTAGCATTGTTGCTATGCGTGCCAAATTTGGTTGAAATCGGTTCAGATTTAGATATATCTCCCATATATAGCTTTCGCCCGATTTACACTCATATGACCACAGAGGCCAATTTTTTGCTCCGATTTAGTTGAAATTTTGCACAGGGAGTAGAATTAGCTTGTACCTATGCGTGCCAAATTTGGTTGAAATCGGTTCAGATTTAGATATAGCTTCCATATATATTTTTCGCCCGATATGGACTTATATGGCCCCAGAAGCCAGAGTTTTGGCCCAATTTGGTTGAAATTTTGCACTAGGAGTACAATTAGTAATATAGTCATGTGTGCCAAATTTGATTGAAATCGGTTTAGATTTAGATATAGCTCCCATATATATGTTTTTCTGATTTCGACAAAAATGGTCAAAATACCAACATTTTCCTTGTAAAATCGCCACTGCTTAGTCGAAAAGTTGTAAAAATGACTCTAATTTTCCTAAACTTCTAATACAAATATATCGAGCGATAAATCATAAATAAACTTTTGCGAAGTTTCCTTAAAATTGCTTCAGATTTAAATGTTTCCCATATTTATACCCTGCTCCACACTGTGGAACAGGGTATTATAAGTTAGTGCATATGTTTGCAACACCCAGAAGGAGACGAGATAGACACATGGTGTCTTTGGCAAAAATGCTCAGGGTGGGCTCTTGAGTCGATATAGCGATGTCCGTCTGTCCGTCTGTCCGTGGACACATTTTTGTAATCAAAGTCTAGGTCGCAGTTTTAGTCCAATCGAATTCAAATTTGGCACAAGTATGTGTTTTGGCTCAGAATAGATCCCTATTGATTTTGAAAGAACTCGGTTCAGATTTAGATATAGCTCCCATATATATATTTCGCCCGATATGGACTTATATGGCCCCAGAAGCCAGAGTTTTAACCTAATTTGCTTAAAATTTTGCACAAGAAAAACAATTAGTACTGTAGTCAAGTGTGCCAAATTTTATTGAAATCGGTTCAGATTTAGATATAGCTCCCATATATATCTTTCGCCCGATATGGACTAATACGGTCCCAGAAGCCAGAGTTTTATCCCAATTTGGTTGAAATTTTGCACAGGGAGTAGAATTAGCATTGTAGCTATGCGTGGCAAATTTGGTTGAAATCGGTTCAGATTTAGATATAGCTCCCATATATAGCTTTCGGCCGATTTACACTCATTTGACCATAGAGACCAATTTTTTGCTCCGATTTAGTTGAAATTTTGGACAGGGAGTAGAATTAGCATTATTACTATGCGTGTCAAATTTGGTTGAAATCGGTTCAGATTTAGATATATCTCCCATATATAGCTTTCGCCCGATTTAACTCCGATTTAGTTGAAATTGTGCACAGCGAGTAGAATTAGCATTATTGCTATGCGTGTCAAATTTGGTTGAAATCGGTTCAGATTTAGATATAGCTCCCATATATATCTTTCGCCCGATTTACACTCATATGACCACAGAGGCCAATTTTTAACTCCGATTTAGTTGAAATTTTGTGCAGGGAGTAGAATAAGCATTGTTGCTATGCGTGCCAAATTTGGTTGAAATCGGTTCAGATTTAGATATAGCTCCCATATATATGTTTTTCTGATTTCGACAAAAATTGTCAAAATACCAACATTTTCCTTGTAAAATCGCCACTGCTTAGTCGAAAAGTTGTAAAAATGACTCTAATTTTCCAAAACTTCTAATACATGTATATCGAGCGATAAATCATAAATAAACTTTTTCGAAGATTCCTTAAAATTGCTTCAGATTTAAACGTTTCCCATATTTTTTTACTAAAATTGTGTTCCACCCTACACTGAAAAAAAAGCATACTCGGTTCCAAAGATTTTGTCTTTACTTTAAAAAATTTGGTATTGATTCCGAGCCAAAGAAGCGGAGAATACAAGTAAGGATACTTTTAAGACACAATTCTCTTTTAAATTTAGGTTTTGTGTACTTGCTTCTAGGAAGCAAATTTTAATTTTTCGCTTTCTCAGCTTTTTTTCTTCATGTGCTATCAAAGTCCTTTAAAAACAAGTTAACGACGACTTTATTTTCCAAATTAAGACTCGACTTCTAGTAGAAATTATGCTGTGTTTCAAGTAAAAAATGTTTTTAAAATAAAGTGTTGAAAAACATGTCCTATATTTGAACGATTTTTTGCTTTGTAGTCAAGATGCAAAAAGACAAGAAATTTAAAGACAATTTCATTAAACTTAAAGAATTTTTCTGAATAAATTTTTTCTTTCATGTTAAGATACCCATTTTTAAGTCAAATCACTTAATTATAAGGACAATACGACTTCATGGAAAAGTTTATCGACTTTTGGACAAGGAAAATAACTTTATTTTAGAGAAATGCGTCTTCTATGCTAAGCAAAATTTGTATTCGTATTTTAAAGACATGAAATCTTTGACCTCACGACAATATTTTTTTCAGTGTAGTGCATTAGCCGACTTAAATTTTGAGTCTATAGATTTTGTAGAAGTCTATCAAATTCTGTTCAGATCTAGTGTTATTTAAATGTATGTATTTGGGACAAACCTTTATATATAGCCCCCAACATATTTGACGGATGTGATATGGTATCGAAAATTTAGATCTACAAAGTGGTGCAGGGTATAATATAGTCGGCCCCGCCCGACTTTAGACTTTCCTTACTTGTTTTTTACTAAAATTGTGTTCCACCCTAGTGCATTTGGCAACTTAAATTTTTTTGAGTCTATAGATTTTGTAAAAGTCTATCAAATTTTGTCCAAATCGAGTGATATTTAAATGTATGTATTTGGGACAAACCTTTATATATAGCACCCAACACATTTGACGGATGTGATATGGTATCGAAAATTTAGATCTACAAAGTGGTGCAGGGTATAATATAGTCGGCCCAGCCCGACTTTAGACTTTCCTTACTTGTTAGCGTTGGTTTAACTACGGATTTTTTTTCGTGTATGTATTGATATGGAAAATTGTTTGCATGTTGGTTAGAAGGAATATACCAACATCGGCTACCATATTTCACCCGCATCGGATGAAATTGACTTCTCCTAATGGGCTTTGAAGTCAAATCTGGAGATTGGCGTATATCGTGCTGTATATAATTATGATCCCAATTTAAGTCAAGTTTTATATGGTTATAAGAAGGCATATACTAACATCGCATACCAAATATCAAGTGAATCGAATGAAATTTTGTCTTGAAAAAGGCTCCAGAAATAATATTTGCAGATCTGTTGATATGGGGACTATACCTTCGAGTTGCAATACGATCGACCTACATCAATGGCATGACAATGTCATTGATGATGGTTAGGTTAGGTTAGGTGGCAGCCCGATGTATCAGGGTCACTTAGACTATTCAATACATTGTGATACCACATTGGTAAACTTCTCTTGTATCACTGAGTGCTGCCCAATTCCTTGTTAAGCTCAATGACAAGGGACCTCCTTTTTATAGCCGAGTCCGACAAGCGTTAGAATCCATTAAAAATTATAAAAATTATTTATTTGACAAAATATCACAGAATTTGTTTTACATCAAAAACATTGGATTCGGATCACACCTAAAAAAGTGATGCAAATTCAAACAATTCTGTTGCAGTACTTTCCTAGTTCCCATTGCTAACTCTTCTTTATTATTTTTGTGACTATTAACGTTTAGAATTCTGTTCAACAGTTCTCCCTCTCTCTCTCTCTCTCTCTCTCTTTCTGTAGCTGTCCTTATTTTGCTAGATCCTACTTGTTCTTAAAATTTCTATCCAGCTTTCTATTGTCTATTGGATTTGAGGCGGTGTATTTTCGAGTGCAGTGCATTTATATGCGTGTGTGTTTTTGTTTTTTTTGAGTTTAAATTACACAAAAATAAAAATTCCCTCCTCTTGGTTGATGATTATAAACAAGATTTATGTGTTTTTATTTCGGTATTTGTGTCAGATACTTAACATATTTCCCAGCCATTGTTAACGGCTTGCTCTTCAACATCATTTGAATTGGGTCGCTGAGTCGTATGCTAAATGACCGGGTTTTGTGTTGGATTGTTCGTTTTGTTCGACTAACAAAACAATTCAGCCAAAAAATAATTGCAATCACCCCATGCTGTATATTGTAATGAGTTTTTGACCACCAAATATGTACACATACGCACATACACACACATACCCATTAGGATATGAAGGAAAACGGGAATGAATGCAAATAGAAACAAACACATGTGTCAAATTTGCTGTTTCCTGGATAATATGCCAACTGACCATATAGTCATATGTCAAACGGTTTAACAGTTGAAAAGCAAATGACTGTAAGACATATTATTCGGAAAGGACAAATTATAAATTATAACATAAAAGTACAGTGTGACTGATATCTAATATCTACACAAAAAAAAATTCTGTTTCAATCACGAAATTAATTGAATCAATTAATTTTTTAATTGAAATGTCTTCAATTACGAAAATGATGGTATCAATCACAGTTTTAATTGGGCATAGAAAAAAATTCTTGATTAAAAAATTAAATGATGTCAATTTTCAATTAATTTTTTAATTGATTCAATTAAAAATTTAATTGATTTTGAATGCAAACCGCATTTAATTTTTTATTTAAAAAGGTAACTATTTTAATTACTTTCTGAATTGGCTTAGAGTTTTTATTTTGATTAAGAAATGTTCATCACTTTTTATACCCTCCACCATAGGATGGGGGTATATTAACTTTGTCATTCCATTTGTAACACATCGAAATATTGCTCTAAGACCCCATTAAGTATATATATTCTGGGTCGTGGTGAAATTCTGAGTCGATCTGAGCATGTCCGTCCGTCCGTCCGTCTGTTGAAATCACGCTAACTTCCGAACGAAACAAGCTATCGACTTGAAACTTGGCACAAGTAGTTGTTATTGATGTAGGTCGGATGGTATTGCAAATGGGCCATATCGGTCCACTTCTACGTATAGCCCCCATATAAACGGACCCCCAAAATTGGTTTGCGGTTGCTCTAAGAGAAGCAAATTTCATCCGATCCGGCTGAAATTTGGTACATGGAGTTAGTATATGGTCTCTAACAACCATGCAAAAATTGGTCCACATCGGTTCATAATTATATATAGCCCCCATATAAACCGATCCCCCGATTTGGCTTGCGGATTGGTTTGCGGTTGCTCTAAGAGAAGCAAATTTCATCCGATCCGGCTGAAATTTGGTACATGGAGTTAGTATATGG
The DNA here is from genome assembly GCF_050003625.1 of Haematobia irritans. Classification (NCBI taxonomy): domain Eukaryota; kingdom Metazoa; phylum Arthropoda; class Insecta; order Diptera; family Muscidae; genus Haematobia; species Haematobia irritans. The sequence continues at coordinate 255,919,513 of NC_134397.1, read as the reverse complement.
TCTCTAACAACCATGCAAAAATTGGTCCACATCGGTTCATAATTATATATAGCCCCCATATAAACCGATCCCCCGATTTGGCTTGCGGAGCCTGTAAGAGAAGCAAATTTCAATCAACCCGGCTGAAATTTGGTACATGGTGTTAGTATATGTTCTCTAATGACCATGCAAAAATTGTTCCACATCGGCCCATAATGAAATATATATAGCCCCCATATAAACCGATCCCCAGATTTGACCTCCGGAGCCTCTTAGAGGAGCAAAAGTCATCCGATCCGATTGAAATTTGGTACATGGTGTTAGTATATTGTCTCTAACAACCATGCCAAAATTAGTCCATATCGGTCCATAATTATATATAGCCCTCATATAAGCCGATCCCCAGATTTGACCTCCGGAGCCTTTTAGAGGTGCAAAATTCATCCGATCCGTTTGAAATTTTGAACGTGGTGTTAGTATATGGTCTCTAACAACCATGCAAGAATTGGTCCATATCGGTTCATAATTATATATAGCCCCCATATAAATCGATCCCCAGATTTGTCCTCCGGAGCCTCTTGGAAGAGCAAAATTCATCCGATCCGGTCGAAACTTGGAACATGGTGTTAGTATAAGGCCGCTAATAACCATGCCAAAATTGGTCCGTATCGGTCTATAGTTATATATAGCCGATCCCAATCACACAAAAATTGGTCCATATCAGTTCATAATCATGGTTGCCACTCGAGCCAAAAATAATCTACCAAATTTTTATTTTTTAGAAAACATTGTCAAAATGTTATTTCTATAGAAAATTTTGTCAAAATTTTATTTCTATAGAAATTTTTTTTCAAATTTTATTTCTATAGAAAATTTTGTCAAATCTTATCTCTATAGAAAATTTTTTCTAAATTTTACTTCTTCATAATCATGGTTGCCACTCGAGCCAAAAATAATCTACCAAAATTTCATTTTTATAGAAAATTTTGTCAAAATTGTATTTCTATAGAAAATTTTGTCAAATATGTATTTCTATAGAAAATTTTGTCAGAATTTTATTTCTATAAAAAATTTTGTCAAAATTTTATTTCTATTGGAAGAGCAAAATTCATCCGATCCGGTCAAAACTTGGAACATGGTGTTAGTATAAGGCCGCTAATAACCATGCCAAAATTGGTCCGTATCGGTCTATAGTTATATATAGCCGATCCCAATCACACAAAAATTGGTCCATATCTGTTCATAATCATGGTTACCACTCGAGCCAAAAATAATCTAATAATTATTTTTTAGAAAACATTGTCAAAATGTTATTTCTATAGAAAATTTTGTCAAAATTTTATTTCTATAGAAATTTTTTTCCAAATTTTATTTCTATAGAAAATTTTGTCAAATCTTATCTCTATAGAAAATTTTTTCCAAATTTTACTTCTTCATAATCATGGTTGCCACTCGAGCCAAAAATAATCTACCAAAATTTCATTTTTATAGAAAATTTTGTCAAAATTGTATTTCTATAGAAAATTTTGTCAAATATGTATTTCTATAGAAAATTTTGTCAGAATTTTATTTCTATAAAAAATTTTGTCAAAATTTTATTTCTATGGAAAATTTTGTCAAAATTTTACTTCTATAGAAAATGTTGTCAAAATTTTATTTTGTCAAAATTTTATTTCTATAGAAACTTTAAACTTAATTATATACGTATTTAGTCGGCCTTTTTAGTTTGATATATACCACGTATGGACTATGTGGTATATATTACGTTGTTAGGAAGTTTTAAGATACCTTTCCATCGGCAAGTGTTACCGCAACCCAAGTAATTCGATTGTGGATTACAGTCTTCAGTAGAAGTTTCTACGCAATCCATGGTGGAGGGTACATAAGCTTCGGCCTGGCCGAACTTACGGCCGTATATACTTGTTTTAACTGACTTAGTCTTCCGAATTTGTTTAGAACGTTAATTGTATCAATTAATTTTTTAATTAAATATTTTAAAATTTTCAATCATTGACTTAATTAACTTAATGTTTCTATCTTGATGAAAAAGTTAATTGTTTTCTCCTTTAAATTTGGGTTTTGTGTACTTGCATCTAGGAAGCAAATTTTAACTTTTCGTTTTTCAGCCTTTTTTCTTCATATGATATCAAAGTCCTTTAAAAACGAGTTAACGACAACTTTATTTTCCAAATTAAGACTTGACTTCCAGTAGAAATTATGCTATGTTTCAAGTAAAAACGTCTTTAACATAAAGTATTGAAAATAATGTTCTATATTTAAATGACTTTTTGCTTTGTAGTCAAGATGCAAAAAGACAACAAATTTAAAGACAATTTCATTATATTTCTGAATTAATAAAGTCAAGTTGACCTTAGCCGAAGCATTTTGTCTTTCATGTTATGATACCCATTTTCAGTGAAATCCCTTAATTATAAGGACAATACGACTTCATTGAAAAGTTTATCGACTTTTGAAGAAGGGAAAAAAACTTTATATTAGAGAAATGCGTCTTCTATGCTAAGCAAAATTTGGATTCGTATTTGAAAGACATGAAATCTTTGACCTCACGACAATATTTTTTTGCAGTGTAGAACAAAGGAAGTCAATGAATTCTCTCCACTTTACACGGTTCGTAGCTAATTCTTTGACTTGGTTCTAGGTTATGTTACGAGATATACACATCTTTAACCATCCAAGTCCATATATTCAGAGGCCGTCCCGGATTAACATGTCCCTGGGGATTCCACTCAAAACTTCTCTGGCAATATTATCACATGGTCTTCTCAGAATACACCCAAGTTTTAGTACTTGGGCATAATCGGATGTAAATTCTAAGAGTCGGATTCGCAAAAAAAGTGTTTCTAAATCAATCATGAAATTAATTGATCCAATTAATTATACCCTCCACCATAGGATGGGGGGTATAATAACTTTGTCATTCCGTTTATAACACATCGAAATATTGCTCTAAGACCCCATAAAATATATATATTCTGGGTCGTGGTGAAATTCTGAGTCGATTTGAGCATGTCCGTCCGTCCGTCTGTTGAAATCACGCTAACTTCCGAACGAAACAAGCTATCGACTTGAAACTTGGCACACATAGTTGTTATTGATGTAGGTCGGATGGTATTGCAAATGGGCCATATCGGTCCCCTTTTACGTATAGCCTCTACAGGCCCTCTACGAGAAGCAAATTTCATCGGATCCGGCTGAAATATGGCATATGGTGTTAGTATATGGTCTCTAACAACCGTGCAAAAATTGGTCCACATCGGTCCATAATTATATATAGCCCCCATATAAGCCGACCACAGATTTGGCTTCCGGAGCCTATAAAAGAAGCAAATTTCATCCGATCAGGCTGAAATTTGGTACATGGTGTTAGTATATGGTCTCTAACAACCATGCAAATTGGTCCACATCGGTCCATAATTATATATAGTATATAAACCAGGGTCTGAGGGTTTCAAAGCTGCTCTAAGTGGTTTCAGTGCAATTTGGAACGCCGTTTGGACTCAGCTTTAAAGAGGAGGGCCCTTGTCATTGAGCTTAACATGGAATCGGGCACCGTTCAGTGATAAGAGAGAATTTCACGAATGTGGTGAAAGTGGGCCTGATACATCGGGCTGCCACCTAACCTAACCTAACCATAGTATATAAACCAACCCCCTGATTTGGCTTGCGTAGACTCTAAGAGAAGAAAATTTCATCCAATCCGATTGAAATTCGGTACGTGGTGTTAGTATATAGTCTCTAATAACCATGCAAAAATTGGTTCATATCGGTTCATAATTATATATAGCCCCCATATAAACCGATCCCCAGATTTGGTTTCCGGAGCCTCCAAGAGAAACAAATTTCATCCGATCCTGCTGAAATTTGGTACATGGTGTTGGTATATGATCTCTAACAATCATGCAAAAATTAGTCCACATCGGTCCATAATCATATATAGCCCCCATATAAACCGATCCCCACATTTGGTTTTAGAGCCTCTTGAGGAGCAAATTTCATCTGATTAAGTTTAAATTTGGTACATTGTGCTGGTATAGTTATATATAGCCCTTAGATAAACCGAAGACGATGTTAAGTAGTTTATTTTCATTACTTTTCATGTGACTTACTCTTCAGAGTTTGATTAAAAAGTTAATTATATCAATTAATTTTTAATTAAAATTTTCAAATTTTCAATCATTGTCTTAATTAACTTAATGTTTCTATCTTGATTAAAAAGTTAATTGTATCAATTAATTTATTAATTGAACAAAAAAACAAGTAAAGAAAGTCTAAAGTCTGGCGGGGCCGAATATATTATACCCTGCACCACGTTGAAGATCTAAATTTTCGATACCCTATCACATCCGTCAAATGTGTTGGGGCTATATATAAAGGTTTGTCCCAAATACAAAAAATATGGGAAACATTTAAATCTGAAGCAATTTTAAGGAAACTTCGCAAAAGTTTTTTTTTTATGATTTATCTATTTATAATTTTCCGCTCGATATATATGTATTAGAAGTTTAGGAAAATTAGAGTCAATTTTACAACTTTTCGACTAAGCAGTGGCGATTTTACAAGGAAAATGTTGGTATTATGACGATTTTTGTCGAAATCAGAAAAACATATATCTGAACCGATTTCAACCAAATTTGGCACGCATAGCTACAATGCTAATTCTACTCCAGTTGCAAAATTTCAATTAAATCGGAGTGAAAGATTGGCCACTGTGGTCATATGAGTGTAAATCCGGCGAACGATATATATGGGAGCTATATCTAAATCTGAACCGATTTCAATAAAAATTTGCACACTTGACTACACTACTAATTGTACTCCTAGTGCAAAATTTCAACCAAATTGGGGTAAAACTCTGGCTTCTGGGACCATAAAAGTCCATATCTGGCGAAATATATATATGGGAGCTATACCTAAATCTGAACCGATTTCTTCCAAAATCAATAGGGTTCTATTCTGAGCCAAAACACATACTTGTGCCATATTTGAAGTCGATTGGATTAAAACTGCGACGTAGACTTTGATTACAAAAATGTGTTCACGGACAGACGGACATGGTTATATCGACTCAGCAGCCCACCCTGAGCATTTTTGTTAAAGACGCCATGTGTCTATCTCGTCTCCTTCTGGGTTTTGCAAACAGATGCACTAACTTATAATACCCTGTTCCACGGTGTGGCGCAGGGTATAAAAATCAACTAGAATCAACTTTTTAATTGGTAATATTTTTGTGATATTTTATTTTTTTGTGCGTATATACCGAACTACTACATCTCTTGATGATCCTGTCATTATTAACTTGCTCTCCAAATAGTTTCATTGGAATATTCCTCGTCATAGAGCTATTACTAAGTAACCCTTACACTTTAGACTTTCAGGTGGATTTGGGGGAAAATAATAAATAATTTTATGAAATTAATAATGTTGATGTGGATAGAACACAACATGTTCACGTAAAAATTTTCCCTGTTCACCGTTCACAAAAATAACATTTATTTCTTGAAACATATTTGGGGTGATCATATTCCTTCTATATGTTACGTATATTTTAATTTATTGCTTTTGATATTAATTCTTTGGCAGTTAGTGCTATTTCCATTTTATTGGGTTAGTATGTTTGCATATTGCAAATTTATTTTCACACTTTCTATCATGATTAAAATAATTTATTTTTACCAATATACCATTATTTATCGCTTCCAATTTATACAGTCGAATATTATACATATACATATTTTTAAATATTGAATTTATTTAGTACATATTCGGCACATTTAAATAATTAGAATTTAAAAACAGAATTAAATTTGCAGATTAACCAAGTCTACGACTATGACTATCAAAAACAAGTACACCCAGAGGAGGAATACGAGCATGTTGCCTATAAACAAGCGTAGGTAATTGGAGTAAACAATTAGACGTTAGAAACAAACACAAGATGCATTAGAACGCATTCTGAGGAAAAGAATAAAATACATGAAGTATGTGAGATCTGAACCAGTCGGTCAAAAGGACACATCAACGCGTTATATAATAAATTGGTATTAAGGCATGGTACACCCACAGAAAAAATCATGAACGGCGTGATCGTTTCAAAACGATCCGTACATGAAAGTGAATCAACACACTTGTGTTGTCAAATTCACAACAGACGGAGTTCATCTGACAACGTTAAAATGACACCATGTGTTGTCAAACCAACAACCAGCGTTCATGATCTGACAACGTAATGGTTACGAATTTATAAACAAAATTAAAAAAAGATTTTTTCCGCTACCGTGACTCGAATCTGAACAAACGCCTTAGCACATTGCACCACCGGCGGAGTTCCCATAACGATGTATAACGATTATTTTAAGACTTTTTATGGCCAAAGAAAAACGAATGCCGTTCATGAAATTGTGAACGCCCGTGGACGAATTCGTGAACTTTTCGTTTTGATTTTTTGTGAACGTTTCCGTTTTATTTTGTCACCGCTTGTTCACGATTACAGAACTTAATTTTTTCTATTAGTGTAGTAACGTAAAATTCGTAGTATTTCGTATCCTCCTAGAGGTGTGCGACCACTGTAGCCACGTGTTCTACTCACTCTCTCCTATTACACGGCTAGATCACTCTAGCGATGAGTTCCTTCACTTTGCCGTATTTTGTATACCCTCCGCCATATGTTAGTATGGGGGGTTATTAACTTTGTCGTTCCCCTTCTAACACATCGAAATATTGGACTAAGACCCAATAAAGTAAAGTTCGGATGGTATTGCAATTTATATATACCATCCGGTTGAAATTTGGTACGTGGTGTTAGTATATGGTCCTTAATATTCATGCAAAGAGTGGTTCATATCGGTTCATAATTATATATATAACCCCTTGGACAAACTTCAAGTTTGTCAACTATTTTGAATTTCTAAAAATGAACTCAGTTGAATTCTTGTTAATGAATTTCAATAAAATCATAATTAAATTAATATTTTGAATTGTCAAATTGCTGAATTAAAATCTATTGTGAATTATTGCATATTAAAATTTAGTAAATTAAGTTAGCTGGTTTTAAGTTTCTTTTCTATCGCTCACTGCTAATTTTCCTGCCGCATAATAAAGTTGAGCCTCTCTTCTCATTTCTATTTCCTTTTTATCCTCAACAAATTTGTTGTTGTAAATTAAAACTCATTGGTTGTTCATCCTTTTATACCCTCCACCATAGGATGGGGGGTATATTAACTTTGTCATTCCGTTTGTAACACATCGAAATATTGTTCTAAGACCCCATAAAATATATATATTCTGGGTCGTGATGAAATTCTGAGTCGATCTGAGCATGTCCGTCCGTCCGTCCGTCCGTCTGTTGAAATCACGCTAACTTCCGAACGAAACAAGCTATCGACTTGAAACTTGGCACAAGTAGTTGTTATTGATGTAGATCGGATGGTATTGCAAATGGGCCATATCGGTCCACTTTTACGTATAGCCCCCATATAAACAGACCCCCAAATTTGGCTTGCGAGGCCTCTAAGAGAAGCAAATTTCATCCGATCCGGCTGAAATTTGGTACATGGTGTTAGTATATGGTCTCTAACAATCATGCAAAAATTGGTCCACATCGGTCCATAATTATATATAGCCCCCATATAAACCGATCCCCCGATTTGGCTTGCGAGGCCTCTAAGAGAAGCAAATTTCATCCGATCCGGCTGAAATTTGGTACATGGTGTTAGTATATGGTCTCTAACAACAATGCAAAAATGGGTCCACATCGGTCCATAATTATATATAGCCCCCATATAAACTGATCCCCCGATTTGGCTTGCGAGGCCTCTAAGAGAAGCAAATTTCATCCGATCCGGTACACGGAAATTTGGTACACGGTGTTAGTATATGGTCTCTAACAACCATGCACAAATTGGTCCACATCGGTCCATAATTATATATAGCCCCCATATAAACCGATCACCAGATTTGACCTCCGGAGCCTCTTGGAACACCAAAATTCATCTGATTCAGTTGTAATTTGGTACGTGGTGTTAATATATGGCCTCAAACTCCCATGCAAAAATTGGTCGAAATCGGTCCATAATTATATATAGCCCCCATATAAACCGATCCCCAGATTTGACCTCCGGAGCCCCTTGGAAGAGCAAACTTCATCCGATTCGGTTGAAATTTGGTACGTGATGTTAGTATATGGTATCCAACAACCATGCAGGAATTGGTTCATATCAGTCCATAATTATATATAGCACCCATATAAACCGACCCCCAGATTTGACCTCCGGTGCCTTTTGGAGTAGCAAAATCCATCCGATCTGGTTGAAATTTTGTACGTGGTGGTAGTATATGATATTTAACAACCATGCCAAAAGTGGTTCATATCAGTCCATAATCATATATAGCCCCCATATAAACCGATCCCGAGATTTGGTTTTGGAGCCTCTTGGAGGAGCAAATTTCATCCGAGTTAGTTGAAATTTGGTACATTATGCTAGTATATGGCCGTTAACAACCATGCCTAACTAGGTGCATATCGGTCTATAGTTATATATAGCCCTCAGATTAATCGATCCCCAATCACACAAAAATTGGTCCATATCAATAATTGTATATAGCCCCCATACAAGCGACCCCCATATTGCAATTCTGGCTCCCTACGTACCGTGCAAAAGTCCATATTGATTCGTAATTATTTGTAGACTTACATACACATACTTTTTTTGTCTAATGTATACCACGTATGGACTAACACACAATTTAGAAAATGAATTAAGATACCACAACCCAAGTAATTCGATTGGCGCAATCCATGGTGGAGGGTACATAAGATTCGGCCTGGCCGAACTTACGGCCGTTTATACTTGTTATTTCTTACATCACTTTCCGGTTGGGTTTCGTTTTAATTTTAATTTATTATTTCTCTTTAATAATAAATTGGCCTTCACAAAAGATGCAGTCCACTTCTCATACTCTTCAGGGATTCCATCATTATTCCACTCATCCCCGCTATTGTTGGTATCCCCCCCACACACCTGTGCACCACCATATAAACCTTGAAGGAACAAATTTCATCCGATCCGGTTAAAATTTGATACGTGACCTAACACGGTCCCTAACACTCAAACAAAAATTGGTTCATATTGATCTATAATTATATAGGCCTCATATAAACCGATCCCCAGATTTGAATTGCGGAGCCTCTTGCTGGAGCAAATTTCATCCGATTCGATTGAAATTTGGTACGCGATGTTCCCTAATATTCATGCAAAAATTGGTCCATATCGGTTCATAATTATATAAAGCTCTCATATAAACAGATCTTCAGTTTTGACCTCAAGAGCCTCATGCAGGAGCAAATTGCATCCGATTGGACTGCAATTTCGTACGTTGAGTTAACAACCATGCATAAATTGGTAATATTGGTTCATAATTATATATAGCCCATAATTACATATAGTTTAATTATTGTAGACTCTCCTATAACAAGTTGGCTGATAAGTCCCCGGTCTAACAAAGAAAAACAAATTTTTTTGTCAAAATTCGTTTTTATTATTCAACATAGTTCCCTTCAAGAGCGATACAACGATTATAACGACCTTCTAATTTTTTGATACCATTTTGGTAGTACTCCTTCGGTTTTGCCTCAAAATAGGCCTCAGTTTCGGCGATCACCTCTTCATTGCAGCCAATTTTTTTCCTGCGAGGATGCTCTTTGAGGTCTGAGAACAAGAAAAATTTGCTGGGGGCCAGATCTGGAGAATACGGTGGGTGGGGAAGCAATTCGAAGCCCAGTTCATGAATTTTTGCCATCGTTCTCAATGACTTGTGGCACGGTGCGTTGTCTTGGTGGAACAACACTTTTTTATACCCACCACCATAGAATGGTGACGGGGGTATAATAAGTTTGTCATTCCGTTTGTAACGCATCGAAATATCGATTTCCGACTATGTAAAGTATATATATTCTTGATCAGGGAGAAATTCTAAGACGATATAACGATGTCCGTCTGTCCGTCTGTCTGTCTGTCTGTCTGTCTGTTGTAATCACGCTACAGACTTCAATAATGAAGCAATCGTGCTGAAATTTTGCACAAGCTCGTCTTTTGTCTGCAGGCAGGTCAACTTCGAAGATGGGCTATATCGGTCCAGGTTTTGATATAGTCCCCATATGAACCGACCTCCCGATTTGGGGTCTTGGGCTTATAGAAATCGTAGTTTTTATCCAATTTGCCTGAAATTTGAAATCTGGAGGTATTTTACGACCATTAAGAGATGTGCCAAAAATGGTGAGTATCGGTCCACGTTTTGGTATAGCCCCCATATAGACCGATCTCCCGATTTTACTTCTTGGGCTTATAGAAACCGCAGTTTTTATTCAATTTACCTGAAATTTGAAATCTAGAGGTATTGTAAGACCACAAATACGTGTGCCAAAAATTGTGAGTATCGGTCCATATTTTGGTATAGCCCCCATATAGACCGATCTCCCGATTTTACTTCTTGGGCTTATAGAAACCGCAGTTTTTATTCAATTTATCTGAAATTGGAAATCTAGAGGTATTGTAGTACCACAAATATGTGTGCCAAAAATTGTGAGTATCGGTCCATATTTTGGTATAGCCCCCATATAGACCGATCTCCCGATTTTACTTCTTGGGCTTATAGAAACCGCAGTTTTTATTCAATTTACCTGAAATTGGAAATCTAGAGGTATTGTAGGACCACAAATACGTGTGCCAAAAATTGTGAGTATCGGTCCATAATATGGTATAGCCCCCATATAGACCGATCTCCCGATTTGGGGTCTTGGGCTTATAGAAACCGTAGTTTTTATCCGATTTGTCTGAAATTGGAAATCTAGAGGTATTTTAGGACCATAAAGAGGTGTGCCGAATATGGTGAGTATCGATCCATATTTTGGTATAGCCCCCATATAGACCGATTCCCCAATTTTACTTCTTGGGCTTCTAGAATCCGAAGTTTTTATCCTATTTGCCTGAAATTGGAAATCTAGAGGTATTTTCGGGTCACAAAGAGGTGTGCCGAAAATGGTGAGTATCGGTCCATATTTTAGTATAGCCCCCATAAGAACGATCTCCCGATTTAACTCCTTGGGTTTCTAGAAACCGTAGTTTTTATCTGATATGCCTGAAATTGTAAATATTCTGGTATTTTAGGCTCACAAAAACGTGTATCGGATTAAGTTTTTATCGGTCCATTTGATAATGCCTCCATATAGACCGACTTCACTTCTTGAGGGTGTAGAAGGCGCACTGATCATGAAAATTGCTTGAAACTCAATGTAAAATTTCCAGATTTTACTTCTACAGATTTAAGATTTCAAATCAAGACGTTATTTTATAATTTTCTTGCACACTTACAAGACATGTTAATGATTCCTCTAAACCTTAAACAAAAATGGTTCTTATAAATCCAGAATCTGATATAGTCCTCATAGGTGAAATCTTTAAATTTATCTTCGGGTTGTGTCCTCAAGTCCTCAAGCCCTCCTGAAATTTCAAAGGAAACCCTAATATTTGGTTCATGGTGGTGGGTATTTAAGATTCGGCCCGGCCGAACTTACTGCTGTATATACTTGTTCTTCTTCATATGGGGCCGTATTGCCGCGATTTCGACATTCAAACGCTCCAATAACGCCATATAATAGTCACTGTTGATGGTTTTTCCCTTCTCAAGATAATCGATAAAAATTATTCCATGCGCATCCCAAAAAACAGAGGCCATTACTTTGCTAGCGGACTCAAGCAGACTCAAGTCTTTCCGCGCTTCGGAGACGGTTCACCGGTCGCTGTCCACTCAGCCGACTGTCGATTGGACTCAAGAGTGTGTTTCATCCATTGTCACATATCGACGGAAAAACTCGGGTGTATTATGAGTTAACAGCTGCAAACACCGCTCAGAATCATCAACACGTTGTTGTTTTTGGTCAAACGTGAGCTCGCGCGACACCCATTTTGCACAGAGCTTCCGCATATCCAAATATTGATGAATGATATGACCAACACGTTCCTTTGATATCTTTAAGGCTTCTGCTATCTCGATCAACTTCATTTTACGGTCATTCAAAATCATTTTGTGGATTTTTTTTTATGTTTTCATCGGTAACCAACTCTTTCGGGCGTCCACTGCGTTCACCGTCCTCCGTGCTCATTTCACCAGGCTTGAATTTTGCATACCAATCAATTATTGTTGATTTCCCTAGGGCAGAGTCCGGAAACTCATTATCAAGCCAAGTTTTTGCTTCCACCGTATTTTTTCCCTTCAGAAAACAATATTTTATCAAAACACGAAATTCCTTTTTTTTCATATTTTTCACAATAACAAAAGTTGCTTCACAAAAGACACTCTATCTCACAAACTAATTGACTTACAGACGTCAAATTTTGGCACGAATCATTTGAAGGTTGGTACTATATGCATTTAATACTAGCGACGCCATCTATGTGTCAGACTGGGGACTTATCAGCCAACCTGTTATATACCGGTCAAAAACTGAATTATATAGGTGTGAAATCTGCCTCATTTGTCCAACATATACCCCATATGGACTAACTGACAATTTAGAAGACAATGTTATGAATATTAAATATACCTTTCCATCGACAAGTGTTACCACAACCCAAGTAATTTGATTGTGGATTACAGCCTTTAGTAGAATTTTCTACGCAATCAATGGTTGAGGGTACATAAGATTCGACCCGGCCGAACTTACGGCCGTATATACTTGTTTCCTATTATCCTGCTATAGGTGTGCGATCACTCTAGCCACGTTTTCCTCCACTTCACCGTATAGGTCTCGATACACCGCATCCAGAGATCCCCGAACCGTCGTACTAGAAGCCTGGTAAAATTTAAACAAAATATGAAGTCGTGAATGCGTAAAAATATAAAGTATGCGAGTATTAGGGAAAATAATTACAATTTGTAACAATTTGCCGTAGAGTAGTTTACAATTGTTATTTTTTTCGGTGTATAAACAATTCTAAATTTCCAAATACACTGTCGTTCAGAAAAAAATATTCCAGTTTGTTAAAACTAATTTTATAATTGTATCAAAGATATTTGTTCTTAAATTATTAAATATTTATGAATCAATAAAATATCATATATTCACATTTCTTTGCATTTCCATTGCTTTCAAGAAATAAATGAATCTTTTTAAATTGACGTTAACCTAAATCCTATTTAAATTTTAAGTCCTTAAAAAAAACAATTAGCCATAAATATAGAAAGATAGCTCGTAATTTCTTAAAATAAACACAATAAATATTTTATTACTCTAACTATTGTATTGGTATTTTATTGACTAACACACACAAACACATACGCCCGCCCAAGTATTAGCAAATATGTATGAGTGTGAAAAAACAACGAGATTTGAATATTTATTAGTCATTTGAACATAATTTATTGGTCATTAACATAACGGCCAAATAGATTTTATTTGAACAGATTAGAAGATTTATTAGGTGATGTAGTTGATAATTTTCAAAATTTTTGTTTTTATTCTACATAGAGCTCTGGTATTGGTGAAATTAATTGCTTTGTGTATTTCTTTTGTATAATGCCTATATTTACAAGCAAATAAAATCTAAACAGAGTTAATCCTTAACAAATAATTGGTTTTCACAAATACAATTTCCACAAATAAATATGATAAGATTTAAAAATAAAGTATTGGGAAGAGATAATGGCTGTTCACAGGACAATGGGAGCAGTAGTACTGATTGCTTAGAATTTTACTGACAGAAAAATGCCTTAAGTGCAAAATTTCAAGGGATTGAGGAGGGTTTTAGTGGTCATTGTGTGGTTGAAATGAAAAGAGGAAGCTGTTTTTTGCAAATGGCAAACAAAGCTATCTCACTCTGCCGAAAATTGCTCTGCGTTAGTTTGTTAAAAATTTATTTCTATACAAAATTTCGTCAACATTCTAATTCTATAGATATTTTTTTTTAAATTTTTTTCTATAGAAAATTTTGTTAAAATTTTTATTTCCCTTTCAAAATTTTATTTCTATAGAAAATTTTGTCAAAATCTTATTCCTATAGGAAATTTTGTCAAAATTTTATTTCTATAGAAAATTTTGTCAAAATTTATTTCTATAGAAAATTTTGTCAAAATTTTATTTCTAAAGAAAATTTTGTAAAATTTTTATTTTTATAAAAAATTTTGTTAAATTTTTATTTCTATGGAAATTTTTATCAAAATTTTATTTCTATAGACAATTTTGTATAAATATTATTTCAAAGATGTTTTTTTTAAATTTTATTCTATAGAAAAATTTCTCAATATTTTATTTCTTTAGAAAATTTTATTTCTATAGAAAATTTGGCAACATTTCATTTCTTTAGAGAATTTTGTCAAAATGTAATTTTTTAGAGAATTTTGTCAAAATGCTATTTCTATAGAAGATTTTGTCGAAATTTTGTTTCTATAGAAAATTTTCTCAATTTTTATTTCTATAGAAAATTTTGCCAAAATTTTATTTCTATAGAAAATTTTGCCAAAATTGTATTTCTTTAGAAAATTTTGCAAAATTTTATTTCTATGGAAAATTTTGTCACATATTTATTTCTATAGAATAGTTTCTCAAAATTTTATTTCTATACAAAATTTTGTAAAAATTTTATTTTTTTAGAAAATTTTGTCACATATTTATTTCTACAAAATATTTTCTCAAAATTTTATTTCTATTGATTAGTTTCTCAAAATGTTATTTCTATAGAAAATTTCGTCAAAATTTTATTTCTATGGAAAATTTTGTCACATATTTATTTTTATAGAAAAGTTTCTCAAAATTGTATTTCTAAAGAAAATTTTGTCGAATTTTTATTTCTATAAAAAAATTTCTCAAAATCTGGTTTCTATAGACATTTTTATCAGAATTTTATTTTTATAAAAAATTTTGTCAAAATTTTATTTTCAAAGATTTTTTTTTTTAAATTTTATTCTAAAGAAAAATTTCTCAATATTTTATTTCTTTAGTAAATTTTCTTAAAATTTTATTTCTATAGAAAATTTGGCAACATTTCACTTCTTTAGAGAATTTTGTCACAACGTCATTTCTTTAGAGAATTTTGTCAAAATGTTATTTCTATACAAGATTTTGTCAAAATTTTGTTTCTATTGAAAAGTTTCTCAATTTTTATTTCTTTGGAAAATTTTGTCAATATTTTATTTCTATAGAAAATTTTGTCAAAATTTTATTTCAATAGAAAATTTTGCCAAAATTGTATTTCTTTAGAAAATTTTGCAAAATTTTATATCTATGGAAAATTTTGTCACATATTTATTTCTGTAGAATAGTTTCTCAAAATTTTATTTCTAAAGAAAATTTTGTAAAAATTTTATTTTTATGGAAAATTTTGTCACACATTTAATTCTATTTGTAAAGAAAATTTCTCAAAATTTTATTTGTAAAGAAAATTTTATCAAAATTTTATTTCTATAGAAAATTTAGTCAAAATATTAATTTTTTTGAAAATTTTTCAAAATGTTATTTCTGTACAAGATTTTGTCGAAATTTTGTTTCTATTGAAAATTTTCTCAATTTTTATTTCTATAGAAAATTTTGCCAAAATTGTATTTCTTTAAAAAATTTTGCAAAATTGTAATTTATGGAAAATTTTGTCACACATTTATTTCTATAGAAAAGTTTCTCAAAATTTTATTTGTAAAAAAAAAATTATCAAAATTTTATTTCTATAGAAAATTTAGTTAAAAAATTATTGTTATAGAAAATTTTTTCAAAATTTTATTCTATAGAAAATTTTGCCAAAATTTTATTTTCATAGATTTTTGTTTTTTTTTCAAATTTTAATCTATAGAAAAATTTCTCAATATTTTATTTCTTTAGAAAATTTTCGTAAAATTTTATTTCTATAGAAAATTTGGCAACATCTCATTTCTTTAGAGAATTTTGTCAAAATTTCAATTCTTTAGAGCATTTTGTCAAAATTTTATTTATAGAAAATTTTGTCAGAATTTTACTTCACTACAAAATTTTGTCAAAATGTTATTTCTATAGGAAATTTTGTCGAATTTTTATTTCTCCAAAAACAATTTGTCAATATTTTATTTCAATAGAAAATTTTGTCAAAATTTTATTTCCATAGAAAATTTTCTCAACATTTTATTTCTAAAGAACATTTTGTCAAATTTTTATTTCTATAAAAAAAATTTCTCAAAATTTGATTTCTATGGAAAGTTTTATCAAGCAGAAAATGCTGATGAGGAATTTGGTAATTCCATCCAACCATCTTGCAGTCTATATGGCTTTGCCCAAATAAATTTGACAAACATTATTTTCCTCTGTTGGTTAAGCTACACTTGCAGTTTAGTCAACGCATGGTTTTAAGCTGAAATCAAAAACAACTATAATATATAGAAAATTTTGTAAAATTTTTATTCCTATAGAAAATTTTCTTAAAATTTTATTTCTATGGAAAATTTTCCTAAAATTTTATTTCTGTAGAAAATTTTCTTAAAATGTTATTTCTATAGAAAATTTTGTCAAATTTTTATCGTAAACAATTTTCTCGAAATTAATTTTTATAGAATTTTTTTTCAAAATTGTATTTCTATAGAAAATTGTATCAAAGTTTTATTTATATAGAAAATTTTGTGAAAATTTTATTTCTATAGAAAAATGTTTCAAAATTTTTTTTGATAGAAAATTTTCTTAAAAATTTATCTCTATAGAAAATTTTGTCAACATTTTATTTCTTTAGAAAATTTTGTAAAAATGTTATTTCTATACAAAATTTTCTCAAAAGTTTATTTCTATAGAAAATTTTGTCAAAATTTTATTGTGTCAAAATTTTATTTCTAAAGAAAATTTTCTCAAAATTTTATTTCTATACTAAATTTTCTCCAAATTGTATTTTTATACAAAATTTTATTACTATAGAAAATTTTGTAAAAATTTCTTTAGAAAACGTTGTCAACATTTTATTTCTTTAGAGCAGCTTGTCAACATTTTATGTCTTTAGAGAATTTCGTCAAAATTTTATTTCTATAGAAAATTAACAAAAGTTTATTTCTATTATAAATTTTGTCAAAATTTTATTTCCATATAACATTTTGTCAAAATTTTATTTCTAAAGAAATTTTTGTCAAGTTTTTATTTATTAAAAAAATTATCAAAATTTTATCTCTATAGAAAATGTTATCAAAATTTAATTTCTATAGAAAATTTAGCCAAAACTTTATTTTTATAGAAAATTTTTTCAAATTTTATTCTATAGAAAATTTTATCAAATTTTTATTTCTATAGAAAATTTTATAAATTTTTATTTCTATAGCGGGGAGCGACCATCGGCCGGTACAGCGGCTCAGATTCATGGCCACCAGGCCATGAAGGAATATGTTGGAATATGTGACTGACATCTTATAACTCAATTCGGAGTGGCTTATCATCGGATGGCTGGAGGGCTCTAACTATAGCCAGTTGTGAATTTCCTGTCATATAAAATTCCTGTCATACA
The DNA here is from genome assembly GCF_050003625.1 of Haematobia irritans. Classification (NCBI taxonomy): domain Eukaryota; kingdom Metazoa; phylum Arthropoda; class Insecta; order Diptera; family Muscidae; genus Haematobia; species Haematobia irritans. The sequence continues at coordinate 255,902,021 of NC_134397.1, read as the reverse complement.
AAATTTTCTATAGAAATAAAATTTAGACAAAAATTTCTATAGGCATAAAATTTGAATTTTCTATAGAAATAAAATTTTGACGTTCGGAAGTTAGGGTGATTTCAGACGGACGGTCAGATATCGCTATGTGACAGAATTTGTTTTAGCGATAATATGTTGACAAAATTTTCTATAGCAATTATATTTTGACAAAATTTTTTTATAGAAATAAAATTTTGACAAAATTTTCCATAGAAATAAAATTTTGACAAAATTTTCTATAGAAATAAAATTTTGACAAAATTTTCTATAGAAATAAAATTTTGACAAACTTTTCTATTGAAATAAAATTTTGACAAAAATTTCTATAGAATTAAAACTTTGACAAAATTTTCTATAGAAATATTATTTTGACAAAATTTTCTATAGAAATAAAATTTTGACAAAATTTTCTATAGAAATAAAATTTTGACAAAATTTTCTATAGAAATAAAATTTTGACAAAATTTTCTATAGAAATAAAATTTTGACAAAATTTTCTATAGAAATAAAATTTTGACAAAATTTTCTATAGAAATAAAATTTTGACAAAATTTTCTATAGGAATAAAATTTGAATTTTCTATAGAAATAAAATTTTGACGTTCGGAAGTTAGGGTGATTTCAGACGGACGGTCAGATATCGCTTTGTGACAAAATTTGTTTTAGCGATAATATGTTGACAAATTTTCTATAGCAATTATATTTTGACAAATTTTTTTTATAGAAATAAAATTTTGACAAAATTTTCCATAGAAATAAAATTTTGACAAAATTTTCTATAGAAATACAATTTTGACAAAATTTTCTATAGAAATAAAATTTTGACAAAATTTTCTATAGAAATAAAATTTTGACAAAAATTTCTATAGAAATAAAACTTTGACAAAATTTTCTATAGAAATAAAATTTTCTATAGAAATAAAATTTTGACAAAAATTTCTATAGAAATAAAATTTTGACAAAATTTTCTATAGAAATAAAATTTTGACAAAAATTTCTATAGGAATAAAATTTGAATTTTCTATAGAAACAAAATTTTGACGTTCGGAAGTTAGGGTGATTTCAGACGGACGGTCAGATATCGCTTTGTGACAGAATTTGTTTTAGCGATAATATGTTGACAAATTTTCTATTGCAATTATATTTTGACAAATTTTTTTTATAGAAATAAAATTTTGACAAAATTTTCCATAGAAATAAAACTTTGACAAAATTTTCTATAGAAATACAATTTTGACAAAATTTTCTATAGAAATAAAATTTTGACAAAATTTTCTATAGAAATAAAATTTTGACAAAATTTTCTATAGAAATAAAATTTTGACAAAAATTTCTATAGAAATAAAATTTTGACCAAATTTTCTATAGAAATAAAATTTTGACAAAAATTTCTATAGAAATAAAATTTTGACAAAATTGCCTATAGAAATAGTTTTGACAAAATTTTCTATAGAAATAAAATTTTGACAAAAATTTCTATAGAAATAAAATTTTGACAAAATTTTCTATAGAAATAAAATGTTGACAAAATTTTCTATAAAAATAAAATTTTGACAACATTTTCTATAGAAATAAAATTTTTACAAATTTTTCTATAGAAATAAAATTTTGACAAATTTTTCTATGGAAATAAAATTTTGACAACATTTTCTATATAAATAAAATTTTTACAAATTTTTCTATAGAAATAAAATTTTGACAAATTTTTCTATGGAAATAAAATGTTGACAAAATTTTGCAAAATTTCACAGCACATAGGCTTATGTGGCCATAAGAGTGTAACATGGATGAAAGATATATTGCAAAATTTGTGCAAACCTTGAAACAAATCAAGGTGAAACTCTGGCCTCTAGGACCAATTAAGTACATATTTATAAAGCCATTACACTAACACTCATGAATTTAACTTTCTGAATACAAAAGATCAAAGAGCTTTTTAAATGAACTGTAACTGGATTAATTATGTCAGTTTTCAGTTGAGCGGTTTAGAAATGATGGAAATATGAAGTTGTTTGTAATACATATCAGCCACTCTGTTTAGTACATATATTAATGAAATTGCCACATTATTCGATAAAAATGTCAGATCATTACCATTGGCAAAGTGGATAATTTAATTCTATTTTCGACGATTAAATGTGGTCCCCAAACCACACAACATTGGAAAATCTCCAGCCTTATTAACATTCCATCTCATCCAAGGAATACACATGGTTCGTGTAATACCTACACATGGCAAATGTTTATTTCCATTGGTATTCACATTAGGCAATTGCGTGTTCTCTTTTGCCACACGCTCCAATGCATATTTTAGCAAATTTGTAATTCATCTGCTACAACAAATTCATATCCACCAAAACAGAAATTAACTACGAAAAGGCCCAATTGAGACACATTTGTCGCTGAAGCTGAAGCACCAAAGGAACATGAACTAAATTGCGAAATGTAATCGCGTTCACATTTAATTTTACATTTCCCGCTAAAGTGATTATTTTGCCACAATGCCAACGCCACCGCAGCCACCACCACCGCTATCATCATCACCACGAAGCCACAGAGAGCTGTAGAGTCTACCATTGTGCGAAATGGGAACGGGCCCTCTACCAAGCAACCAAACTTGAAATAATAAACGATGGCATTAATGTTGTTGTAACCAAATACAAATGGCCCATCGTTGGAGCATATGGATTTCATTTAGTCCTGATATTTTCACCATTCAGCAGTTACATTTCCACTCTAGTGACTTTGGCCGCCGCCGCCGCCGCTGATTCGATGGTGACCACTGTTAAGGCTGCAAAGAAAGTCTTCTTTTTGTAGTTGTTGTGATGACGAACGATGGTCATAAGTGAAACGGAATGGTACTCTCGGGGATTGTACACTCAAAAAAAAAATGAAGTCTGTCTGTCCATCTTGATGTTGATCACTAGATGGGAGCCGGAATATTTATCCACAATTCGAAAAATTTGATACTGACTGGTTTTTACACAAGGTTAGGTTAGGTTGGAAGTCCGATATTCTAGGTTCAGTTATGGCGATTTCGATTGGGAAAAAAGATGCAACATTCTCGAAATTGATTGCAAAATATCAAGGACACTATCTTAGATTTTGGATCCGGTATCTCTCACAATATTATGAATTAACAATAACTTTGGAATGACAATTTCATTTGGGCGAAAAAACAATGAGGGAAAAAGTAGTGTAACACCAAGGCAACATATTTTTTGCGAAACGAAAACGCCCTTAGACTATTCAGCCCATTGTGATACCACAGTGTTGAACTTTTCTCTTATCACTAAATTCTGTCCGATTCCATGTTTAGCTTAAGGACTGGGGGCCTCCTTTTGTTATAGCAGAGTCTGAAAGGCGTTCCACATTGTGGTGAAACCACTTAGAGGAGCTTTGAAATACTCAGAAATGTCACCAGCATTATTGAGAGGGGATACTCGACTGATGAAATTTTTTTGGTGTCTGGTCGAAACTGGGATTGAACCAATGACCACATACAAAGAAGACATACCACTCGAAAATTTGATTTGATAATAAAAATCTATGATAGTTATAAGGAACCATTTTCTTTTAATAGCGTCATTGTACAACTCCTAGTACATCGAAGATTCAGGCGAAGGAAGAAAAGAAAGCGATGTGCTCGCCACGATGGCTTAGTGGAAACTCTCTGTTTATTATTAAATTTACAATAAATTATATACTAGAAAGTAAAATACTTCTTAATCTAATTATAGCTAAATGTTTGCTGTTATCTCTTCGTGTGGAAAACCCTTCACATGGATTTTATTACTATACGCATGTGTAGTATCCTAATCTGTTTGTTATCAGCCCTAATGATTCTATTATATTTAGGTAGATCGCTGATAACACTTCTGCCTACAGACAAGATACATGCGCATTTGTTCACATAGATAACAGCCAACAATGTTTGGGTACAACAAACTTTGCTGGTGGCAATTTGGAAATATAAAAGATCACTGTGCAGAACTGTACATACTGCCGGCCTTAAAAGATCCTAATCTTTTAAAAATATTATTCGATTATATAAAATGAATTACAATGTATGAATTTTAACTAAATTTGGAGTACATAAATAATTACAATTTACGTTTTTTAAATTGGGATATAATTGCAGCAACCAGCCAGAAATGGATTCTATTTTCCATCGATAATATAATTTGAAGACGATTATTCCGCCTACATATTCCTTACCTCGTGATAACCATATATAATAATGATGAAGACCTTTGCTATTTAAGACCAAAACCTCCAATTGATCTAGCTCTTTTGTCATGTGGATTCCTTTGTCGTTAATTAATCTCAAATTTGTAGCAGTAACCAAAGCATCTTCTGATTTAATTGGCTCTTCGTCTATCTCAGCTCGACCAGTCTTCTTATCCTTAGTCATTTTGTGTATAGTTTCGACAGTTTCCTCATCGGGTTTATTTGTCTTAGATAATCCGTTCCACTTGTTCGCCATCTCAGATTCTTCAAGCGCTTCTTGTTTTGGAAGTGCTTTTTTTAAATTTTGGACCCTTTGTTGGAAAGTCCACTGATTTCGCTGCAGTGGATGTTGATGTTATCCCACTAGTTGTTGTTTGGGACTTCTCATGTTTGGCAACTATAACTTCCTTCTTTTTCTGTGGTTTGTTCAATATTTTTACCACGGACATCTTTGAGTTGATACTCGTATCAGGTTTTGAAACAACGTTAATACTGCCATCACTATCACACAACACATCGCTTTGCACCTTTCTTCCTTTCGATGCCTTTATATCTTTTGGGACCACTGTCTTTGTCTCTGACATGTCGTTATTATTCTCATCCAAACCATTAACAGTTTGGATGAACCATGTTATGTTATGGAGCAGCCAGTCGGAAACTGAGAATATTGCAGATTTGCAGGTGATAGGGAGTTTATGAGCCCTTTGTAGCTTATTGGTTTCCAGATGGCTTCGTGTGTCAATATTTTGTTGTGTTGCTTTTTCCCTTTGATAGGATCGGCTGCGGTAGTTGTCTTTCGGATCAGTAGTATACTTCAACTTCGGAAGTCTTCTGGAAATCCCTTATTATTTATTCTACCAATAGGCCTAGAGGTTTCAGTAGGGGACAATAGTATCGATTACCTCAAAGAGACAACGGTAGGCTCGAATATATCTGTGAAGAAATTTTAATCGCTAAGCTCTAATTGGGAGAACTTTAGCAACAAAAACAAGTATATACGGCCGTAAGTTCGGCCAGGCCGAATCTTATGTACCCTCCACCATGAACCAAATATTATTCAGGACATTTCCCGAAGATAAATTTAAAGAGGACTATATTAGATTCTGGATTTATAAGAACCATTTTTGTTTGAGTTTTAGAGGAATCATTAACCACTCTTGTAAGTGTGCAAGAAAATTACAAAATAACGTCTTGATTTGAAATCTTAAATCTGTAGATTTTCACCAGAGAAGTAAAATCTGGAAATTTTACATTGAGTTTCAAGCAATGTTCATGATCAGTGCACCTTCTACACCCTCAAGAAGTGCAGTCGGTCTAAATGGGCCGATAAAAACTTAATCCGATACACGTTTTTGTGAGCCTAAAAGACCAGAATATTTACAATTTCAGGCAAATCAGATAAAGGAGTTAAATCGGGAGATCATTCTTATGGGGGCAATACTAAAATATGGACCGATACTCACCGTTTTCGGCACACCTCTTTATGGCCCGAAAATACCTCTAGATTTCCAACTTCAGACAAATTGAATAAAAACTTCGGATTCTAGAAGCCCAAGAAGTAAAATCGGGAAATCGGCCTATATGGGGGCTATACCACAATATGGACAGATACTCACCATTTTTGGCATACCTCTAGATTTCCAATTTCAGGCAAATTGGATAAAAACTACGATTTCCATAAGCCCAAGACCCCAAATCGGGAGGTCGGTTTATATGGGGACTATATCAAAACCTGGACCGATATAGCCCATCTTCGAACTCGACCTGCCTGCAGACAAAAGACGAGTTTGTGCAAAATTTCAGCACGATTGCTTCAATATTGAAGACTGTAGCGTGATTACAACAGACTGACGGACATCGTTATATCGTCTTAGAATTTCTCCCTGATCAAGAATATATACTTTATATAGTCGGAAATCGATATTTCGATGTGACAAACTTATTATACCCCCGTCACCATTCTATGGTGGTGGGTATAAAAATATCGGTAGGAGATTAGTTAGTCCGAAGCTCTTAATAGGGCCGAAGATTTGAATGGGGAACTCTAGGTCTTCATAGACTTAATATACCAAATAAAAGTCCAAAGATCCAAGTAGACGAATTGTAGATCTTAAAGTTTTAAGTAGGCGATTTGTACATTCGAATGTCTCAGTAAGAGAACTGTAGAGTCGAACGTCTCAAACGGGGAATTCGAAAGGAACTGTAGTCCCGAAAGTTAAGTTATAGACTCAAAGGTCTCATTAGAAAAGTTATGGAATTGAAGTTCTCAGTAGGAGGAAATTTAGTTCGCTAGTGGATTAAAAAGTCTCAAAAGGAGAACTTTAACGTTTAACATGTTGGCTGATAAATACCCGGTCTAACAAAGAAAAACACATTTTTTTTTGTCAAAATTCGTTTTTATTATTCAACATAGTTCCCTTCAAGAGCGATACAACGATTATAACGACCTTCCAATTTTTTGACACCATTTTGGTAGTACTCCTACGGTTTTTCCTCAAAATAGGCCTCAGTTTCGGCGATCACCTCTTCATTTCAGCCAAATTTTTTACCTTGCGAGCATCCTTTTGAGGTCTGAGTACAAGAAAAAGTCGCTGGGGCCACATCTGGAGAATACGGTGGGTGGGGAAGCAATTCGAAGCCCAATTCATGAATTTTTGCCATCGTTCTCAATAACTTGTGGCACGGTGCGTTGCCTTGGTGGAACAACACTTTTTTCTTCTTCATATGGGGCCGTTTTGCCGCGATTTCGACCTTCAAACGCTCCAAAAACGCCATATAATAGTCATTGTTGATGGCTTTTCCCTTCTCAAGATAATCGATAAAAATTATTCCATGCGCATCCCAAAAAAACAGAGGCCATTACTTTGCCAGCGGACTTTTGAGTCTTTCCACGCTTCGGAGACGGTTCACAGGTCACTGTCCACTCAGCCGACTGTCGAGTGGACTCAGGAGTGTAGTGATGGAGCCATGTTTCATCCATTGTCACATATCGACGGAAAAATTCGGCGAGTTAACAGCTACAAACACCTCTCAGAATCATCAACACGTTGTTGTTTTTGGTCAAATGTGAGCTCGCACGGCACCCATTTTGCATAGAGCTTCCGCATATCCAAATATTGATGAATGATATGACCAACACGTTCCTTTGATATTTTTAAGGCCTCTGCTATCTCGATCAACTTCATTTTACGGTCATTCAAAATCATTTTGTGGATTTTTTGATGTTTTCTTCGGTAACCACCTCTTTCGGGCGTCCACTGCGTTCACCGTCCTCCGTGCTCATTTCACCACGCTTGAATTTTGCATACCAACCAATTATTGTTGATTTCCCTGGGACAGAGTCCGGAAACTCATTATCAAGCCAAGTTTTTGCTTCCACCCTATTTTTTTCCTTCAGAAATCATTTGAAGGTTGGTACTATATAAAAATAATATGCATTTAATACTAGCGACGCCATCTATGTGTCAGACCAACCTGTTAGATCCGAAGGTCTTAGTAGCGAGATTGTAGAATCGGAGAACTAAAGGATTAAAGTTCTAAATAGGGGAACTGTAAATATTCAGTATTTAAAGTCCGAAAGTATTAGTAAGATTTGTACGATTGTATATTCGAAATCCCAATGGGGGGAATTTTAGAATAAAAATCACAGTGGAAGATCTATTGAACCGAAGATCTCAAGCCCAAAAGCCTCAGTAGGGCTACTGCGCACTCGAAGATCTGAGCAGGTCCCAAGAACTGAATGCCCAATTGTCTCAAAAGGAAACCTTTAGGTCTAAACGTCTTATTAGCGAAATTGTAGAATCGAATAGTTCAGTATGAGTACTATATGATGAAAGTTATTAATAGGGGAAACGTAAACCCAAAACATTCAGTAGTTAAGGTCCGAAACTATCTCAGCGGAGGAATTGTAGAATAAAGTTCACAGTAGAAAACCTTTAGAACCAAAGGTAGAGGACGGAAATGTAGGATCGAATATCTCATTAGAAAAACTTTAGCCCCGAAAACCTCGGTGGGGCAACTGTGGGCTCGAATGTCTCAGTTTAAGAACTAATTACAGTATCGTTCTCAGTAGATGAACGAAAGGCTCAAAGATCTCAGCAAGGTCTATATATAGGTAACCTTCTCAGTTTAGGAATTGTAGACTCGGTCGGGCGACTATAGACCTTAAAATCGCAGCAGAAATGTCAAAATGTCAGTAGTGAACTATATGCCCGGGGATCTCCATAGCAGAACTTTAGGTTTGAATGTCTTATTAGGGGAACTGTATAGCCGAACATCTCAGTATGGGAACTATGGACTCCAAGGTATCAGCAGTAACTGTAAGTGTAAAACTGAAAGTATCCAAATTTTAGGTTCGAAGGAATTATAGGTTAGAATGTCTCGACAAAGTAAATGTCGATAGCCTGCTTAGTTGGGGAATTGTGGACACCAAAGTATCAAAAGTCGAACTATAGACCCTAAAGCCAAGTACAGACAGAAGAACTGTAGGCCCAAAGAAAGCAGTAGGAAAACATATGCACAGATATTTCAATTGGATAACGTCTAAGAGTCGAACATCTCATTAGGGAATATGTATGCGCGAATGTCTTAATAGAATAACTGTAGGCCCAAAGTCTCAGTGCCCAATGATATCGGCAAGTTAAATGTAGGTACTCTGGTTAGTTGGGGATCTGTAGACTCGAAGGTATCAGTAGGGAAACTTTAGACCTTAATATGGATGAAAAAGAAATGTAGGCCCAAAAAGGTCTCAGTAGGATCTATATACCCGGCGTTCTTCATAGGAGAACTTTAGTTTCGATTATCTTACTAGGATAAGTATATATCCGAACATCTCAGTATGGTAACTATAGGCTCCAAAGTGTCAGCAGTAACTGTAAGACTGAATGTCTCAATATTTTAGGTCCGAAGGTCTTTGTTAATAAACTAGGTAACCTTCTTAGTTGGGGAACTATTAACAGCGTGGTGTCAGTATTTGAACTGTAGACCCTAAAATCACAGTAGAAAACCTGTAGTTCAAAGATAAAACGTAACACGTTTACCTGGAGGTCTCAATAAAACAACTTAAGGGTCGAACTTCTTATTAGGGGAACTGTAGGGAAATGTTAGCTCGAAGGTTCCAATGTAAGCTCAAAGGTAGACCCGAAAGTTTCACTGTGACAACTATGGTCTCGAATGTCATATTAGAAGACTTACAGATTCCAAGGTCTCAGTAGGGGAACTATAACGATCTCGGTAAGGTAATTTTAGGTACTCTGGTCAGTTGGGAGCTGTATACTCGAAGTTCTTACTAGGGCAAGTGTAGACCTTAATATCAGTGCAAAAGAAATGTAGGCCCAAAGATGTCAGTAGGTAAATATTTACTCGATGCTCTCAATATGAGAACTCCACTTCCGAATGTCTTATTATGGGAACTGGTAATGTCTTATTAAACCAATATCTGGGTATGGGAACTATGTACTCGACAGTGTTAGCAGGGAAGGTTAGGTTAGGTTAGGTGGCTGTCCGATGTATCAGGCTCACTAAGACTATTCAGTCCATTGTGATACCACATTGGTGAACTTCTCTCTTATCACTGAGTGCTGCCCGATTCCATGTTAAGCTCAATGACAAGGTACCTCCTTTTTATAGCCGAGTCCGAACGGCGTTCCGCATTGCAGTGAAACCACTTAGAGAAGTTTTGAAACCCTCAGAAATGTCACCAGTATTACTGAGGTGGGATAATCCACCGCTGAAAAACTTTTTGGTGTTCGGTCGAAGCTAGAATCGAACCCACGACCTTGTGTATGCAAGGCGGGCATGCTAACCATTGCACCACGGTGGCTCCCGTTAGCAGGGAAACAAAAGCCAGTATCTCGCAGTTGAAAAGCTATGTGATCCATATTCTCGATAGGGAAACTGTAAGAATGAAGGCCTCAATATTTTAGGTCCGAAAGTCCAGAAGTGTCCATAGGAGAATTTTAGAAAGTGCCAGTAGTAGAATTGCGTATTAAGAGAACCATATACCAGAAGATCACAGAAGGATAACTTTAGAACCGAGCGTCTCAAACGGCGAACTGGAACCAAGAAGGTTAGTAGGGAAAATGTGGGCTCGGAGGTATCAGTAAAACAGCTATAGAATCGAAGTTCTCAATATGGGAATTGTACGTTCGAAGGTTTCAGCAAGGTACCTACCTACCCTGATCAGTTGGTAGATCTCCGTAGAGGAATTGTAGTCCATAAGGTTACAGTAGAAGAATTGTAGATCCAAAGGTTAGAGTCTTGTATGCCCGCAAGTCTCAGTAGAAGATCATTTAGCAGAGGAACTAGAGAACCGAACATCTCATTAAGTCAGCTGTGGGCTCGAAAGTTCCAGCAAAGAAACTCCTGCGAGTGCCCAGTAGTTCACATTATCCCTATGTTATCTTTGCGATCGCTAAGTCCCCATTTCTCGTTTACCTAATATTATTTTTTGCATTTCCCCTATTGAACGGTCTATACTTCTTGAGTGTATTCTCCCAATCCACCAACGCATGAATAGACCAAGCGAGTGTTGAATGAAGGTGGGATTATTCATTCGGTTTGGAAGAAAATATGACACGCACCCGTGCAACATTTCAAATAATTTAATTATTGCAATTTTTCATTTGCGACAGTGACGACGAATGTAAAGACCATTGCTCATGATTCTTAAATGAAAGAAGGCATTGTTAACATGAAGGAAATGGCTGCAAAGACATATTACAAGCTTCAAAGTGGGTGAAGTCAATGTGGGTCCTTAGAAACATTATCCAAAGCCAAAAACATTTATAATATTTTTGTCGTTGTTTTATTGTTGGAAGTTATTTAACTTTATTTTCTTGGTATTTATTCATAAAAAAGAGCAAAAAAATAAAATTAATGTAAAATTAGCATTTTTACAAATAAGCTCATATTATAAGTTTGATGGCAGCAATTTGTTGACCAACAATCACTCGTAATGAATGTAAGTATCAGACGGTCGTAGACGACTAAATTATACACTTCACATATACATATATATATTTTTAGGTCATTCAATGAATATGAGGCAGCGCTTGAGTTCTGGTGGCATATCATTTGTATATGTTCTCATATGACCCCGTTTATGTTGCTATTCGAGTCAAAAATAATCTATCAACATTTGGAGAAAATTTACCAAAAACCTAACAAACACAAAATTCTATGGAAAGTTAATTTCTATAAAAAATTTTGTCAAATTTTATTTCTATAGAAAATTTTGTCAAAATTTAATTTTTATAAAAATTTTGTCAAAATTTTATTTCCAATTTTTTTTTTAAGAAAATTTTGTCAAAATTTTATTTTTATAGAAAAGTTTATTTCACAAAATTTTGTCAAATTTTATTTCTTTAGTAGATTTTATCAAAATTTTATTTCTATAGAATATTTTGTCAAAATTTAATTTTTATAGAAAAAATTGTCAAAACTTTATTTCCAATTTTTTTTCTATAGAAAATTTTACCAAAATTTTATTTCTATAGAAAATTTTGTCAAATTTTATTTCTTTAGAAAATTGTGTCTAATTTTATTTCTATAGTAAATTTTGTCAAAATTTTATTTCCAAATTTTTTTCTATAGAAAATTTTGCCAACTTTTATTTCTATAAAAAATGTTGTCAAATTTTATTTCTATAGAAAATTTTGTAAAATATTATTTCTATAGTAAATTTTGTCAACATTTTATTTCAATAAAAAACTTTGTCAAAATTTTGTAAAATATTATTTCTATAGTAAATTTTGTCAACATTTTATTTCAATAAAAAACTTTGTCAAAATTTTATTTTTATAGAAAATTTTTTCAAAAATTTTATTTCTATAGTAAATTTTGTCAACATTTTATTTCTAAATTTTTTTCTATAGAAAATTTTGCCAACTTTTATTTCTATAGAAAATTTTGTCAAATTTTATTTCTATAGTAAATTTTGTCAACATTTTATTTCTATAGAAAACTTTGTCAAAATTTATTTCACAAAATTTTGTCAAATTTTATTTCTATAGTAGATTTTGTCAAAATTTTATTTCTATAGAATATTTTGTCAAAATTTTATTTCTATAGAATATTTTGTCAAAATTTAATTTTTATAGAATAAATTGTCAAAACTTTATTTCCAAAATTTTTTCAATAGAAAATTTTACCAAAATTTTATTTCTAAAAAAAATTTTGTCAAATTTTATTTATTTAGAAAATTTTGTCTAATTTTATTTCTATAGTAAAGTTTGTCAAAATTTTATTTCCAAATTTATTTCTATAGAAAATTTTGCCAACTTTTATTTCTATAAAAATTTTGTCAAATTTTATTTCTATAGAAAATTTTGTAAAATATTATTTTTATAGTAAATTTTGTCAACATTTTATTTCTATAGAAAATTTTTTCAAAAATTTTATTTCTATAGTAAATTTTGTCAACATTTTATTCCCAAATTTTTTTCTATAGAAAATTTTGCCAACTTTTATTTCTATAGAAAATTTTGTCAAATTTTATTTATATAGAAAATTTTGTCAAATTTTATTTATATAGAAAATTTTGTCAAATTTTATTTATATAGAAAATTTTGTCAAATTTTATTTCTATAGTAAATTTTGTCAACATTTGATTTCTATAGAAAACTTTGTCAAAAGTTTATTTCACAAAATTTTGTCAAATTTTATTTCTATAGTAGATTTTGTCAAAATGTTATTTCTATACAATATTTTGTCAAAATTTAATTTTTATAGAAAAAATTGTCAAAACTTTATTTCCAAATTTTTTTCTATAGAAAATTTTACCAAAATTTTATTTTGTCAAATTTTATTTCTTTAGAAAATTTTGTCTAATTTTATTTCTATAGTAAATTTTGTCAAAATTTTATACCCAAATTTTTTTCTATAGAAAATTTTGCCAACTTTTATTTCTATAAAAAATTTTGTCAAATTTTATTTCTATAGAAAATTTTGTAAAATATTATTTCTATAGTAAATTTTGTCAACATTTTATTTCTATAGAAAACTTTGTCAAAATTTTATTTTTATAGAAAATTTTTTCAAAAATTTTATTTCTATAGTAAATTTTGTCAACATTTTATTCCCAAATTTTTTTCTATAGAAAATTTTGCCAACTTTTATTTCTATAGAAAATTTTGTCAAATTTTATTTATATAGAAAATTTTGTCAAATTTTATTTCTATAGTAAATTTTGTCAACATTTTATTTCTATAGAAAACTTTGTCAAAAGTTTATTTCACAAAATTTTGTCAAATTTTATTTCTATAGTAGATTTTGTCAAAATGTTATTTCTATAGAATATTTTGTCAAAATTAAATTTTTATAGAAAGAATTGTCAAAACTTTATTTCCAAATTTTTTTCTATAGAAAATTTTACCAAAATTTTATTTCTAAAGAAAATTTTGTCAAATTTTATTTCTTTAGAAAATTTTGTCTAATTTTATTTCTAAAGTAAATTTTGTCAAAATTTTATTTCCAAATTTTTTTCTATAGAAAATTTTACCAAAATTTTATTTCTAAAGAAAATTTTGTCAAATTTTATTTCTATACAAAATTTTGTCAAATTTTATTTCTATAGAAACTTTTGTAAAATATTATTTCTATAGTAAATTTTGTCAACATTTTATTTCTATAGAAAACTTTGTCAAAATTTTATTTTTATAGAACACTAGCGTAACCCGGCCCGCTTCGCTGCGCCTTCCGAAGCGTATTTGGAGGAACATTTTGCGTTAACTTAGTCAACTATATCCTTCGTGCTGAAAACAAATTCGAAAAGATTTGAATTCTTTTAAACAAATCGGACTACTTGATTTTTCGTTTATAGGTACAAATATGGCGGTAGAGGGTGTACCCTTTCCTCCAAATTTTTTTTAATAATGTTCTGTATTCAAGTAGTTGGACAATCTTCTATATTTCTTGTGAATTTTAAGTGTGGTTTGTCAAGGAAAGGTATCCTTTTCCTCAACAAATCTGAAAATTAAGCACTATATTATCCAATAAATCGGAAAAAGCAAACGTAGTAAAAAATTTTACCACATTAACATTTGCTAAAATGTTGGAAAATGATGTACCCTCTACGTTGGCTACCAATTTCATGTAAATTTAAGTTCTTTACTAAAAAGAAGTCTGGCAGAAGCCTGTGCAAAAATCATAAAATTATGTACCGAGTTCCAATTTATGGACAACCCTCTACTTTCAATTTAAGAAAAAAAAACGGACAAAAGGGCACCCTCTCCCCACCTTCGCACCACTCCGACCTGATATCGGACTATCACGTACCCTATATTAATTTCGCAACTACTCAATGGTCCCTATAAATTCTATCGAAGTAAATCGATAGAATTTACTTCGATAGAATTCCCACGTTCCCTGTAAATTTCAAGTAGATCGGCGATGTTTAAATTTTGCTCTATTGTTTTAAAGGGACGTCACTTTCCCCGATACAATATCGACAAACACCGTAGTGAATAGCACCTAACCTTCCCTGAAAATTCTTTAAACCTTCCTTCAAGTGTGGGGCAAGGAAGGTTGCCTCTTCGTTCATAACCTTCCCCCACTGCTTTTGTAAATTTCAAGAAAACTTGTTTTTTTTTAATATCATGTATTTGGCCAGAAGTTCAATGATGTTCGGTTCAGTTTATTAAGCTAATTAGACCAATGTTGTTTTGTTTGTAAATAAAAGAATGTTTTTATTACATTTTGCCCAACGTTTCGACAATTCCTTGTTGTCTTCTTCAGGGGCTTCGTCTATTTGAATAAAATATATTACAGTTTTTATTATTAAACAAAAATCACGATAAACTTACATAGATATTGTTTTAAGTTTGTTTTTACATTGAATTTACACGTTACATACAAATATAAACATATAAAGACAACAAACGCAGCTTAAAACTATATCACAGATGGTGTTACGATATTGCAACGCTGTAGCAAGTACTTATATTGTCTGTATCTTCTTTGACATTCATTGTTCTACTTATTTTTTGTTGTATCCTCAGACTTTCTATCGTTAAACGTTTTCTCTCTCTCCTCTCTTTATCCAAAATCTTAACTCCGTCAAAATCAGCTGTGTGTCCAGTTTTTAAAATGTGTTGTGAGAGTGCTGTTTTTTCATTTTTCTTTGCGATGTCCGTTTTGTGTTCGTTGACTCTTGTTTGCAGAGCTCGTCGTGTTGTACCTATGTACACAAGATCACAGCTTTGGTTGCTACTTCCATTACACCCAATTTCGTAAACAACATTGCATTGTTGTTCCTTTTCTATTGGTGTTTTCAAGTTGGGGAATGTTATGTTTAATGTACGATAGGGTTTGTAGGCAAAACATATGTTTGTATTGTTTATGACGTTCTTAAGGTGTTTATTGTCTATTAGCCCTGGTATGTAATGTACACTTTGAAAACATTTCTTAATCTGATATTCATTATTAGCTGTAACATTTATAGATTGTGTTTGTTTTTTGTTAATGATTTTTCTCTTCGCGTTTTCAATGAGTTCTAAGGAAAGTTTATATGGAAAGCTGTTGGACGTTAAAATATTTAAAATTTCTTTTATGTTTTTTTCGTGATATTGTTCATCGCTGATGGATAAAATTCTTGTGATTTGGCTTTTTGCCGTATTAATTATTTGTGATTTCGGTTGCGTGGAATGGTAATTCATAATCCTGCCTGATGATGTCGCTTTGGTATACCAATCGAAGGTTATGGAATTGTGTATGTGATGAAGTTTTGCATCTAGGTAGGCCAGTTGATTGTCATCTTCGGTCTCCATTGTGAATTGGATTTTTGGGTGATAAGCGTTCAACTTGTTTAGAATTTCTCTAGCGTCGTCCTTTCTAATAATAGCTAAAATATCGTCTACATATTTTACGATGTATTTAATATTTATGTCATTATCTTCCAGCGTCTTTAGCGTATCGTCAATTAGATGGTCTAGTACTATGTCAGCTATAGTTGGTGAGAGCGGATTTCCCATTGGCATTCCGAAGACTTGATTATATATTTTATTTTCATACACGAAGTAATTGTTATCCATAAGGCAGAATTTGAGAATGTTGTGGAATGTGTTCTTTGGTATTTGTGTGAAATTTTTTATCCTTTCCCAATTTTGCATTATGAGTCGAATGGCAGTGTGTACAGGAATATTTGTAAAAAGAGATATTACGTCAAATGACACCAAAATTTCGTCATCATTCAAATGAATATTCTGAAGATTTTGTTTAAGTTCCAAGGAATTCTTAACGTTAAGTTTTTTGGAAACCAATTGTCTCAATATATCGCCAATATATTTGGATAGATTGTAACACGGAACATTCATGGACGATACAATAGGTCTTAGGGGTACATTGTCTTTATGAATTTTGGGTAATCCGTATATACGAGGGGCCGAAGCAGCTGAGCAGTACATTGTTTTCTTTTGATATGCGTCAATGTATTTGTTTTTGAATAGTTCAGAAACAATTGAATTATTGTTTCTAACTAATTTATTGGTTGGATCTGCCCTAGTACACTTATATGTATTTTTGTCTTCCAGCATTTTGTTCATCTTTTCTTCATAGTCCCGTTTGTACATTGCCACTGTTTTGTTCCCTTTATCCGATTGAATAATTGTAATTTCCCTATGTTGTCTCAAAAATTTGTTAGTTTGTTTAAGTATTGCCAAAATGAATTTTTCTTTTTCAGTGTATTTCATCCTTCTTTTATAATTATTTATACGGTTAGCTATTTTTGCTCTACATGTCTCCTTTTCCTCATCATCTTCAATGTTTTGGATACATTGTTCAATATCTGCTATAGTGTGAAGTATTGAGAATTGTCTTTTGTCAATAGGAAGAGCAAACTTTTTACCCAAAGACAATAGCCATTTGCACTCCGCAGGGAATTCTACTTCCGTAAGATTCTGAAACCAGTGTTCATTATATTTAAATCCAAACTGTTGAAATTGTTTTTCTTTCAGTGTATGTATCTTCCTTCTATGTACTTCACTTATATTTGTTACAATTCCTTTTGTCCTCTCATTCTGTTTTTTAATAAAGGAGAAATGATCCTCCTCTGTCAACATAGTTTTCATTCCATTCTCCATTCTAAGAATTTTCTTACGTGAAATTTTGATGTTGGAGTTAGTATCTGCTATCTCTAGATTTAATATTTTTCTATGGAAATTCTGCTCTATTTTTGCTAGTTTGTGACTTATATTATTGGATTGAAAGAGTTGTTTTACCTTCGATGTAGTGAATTTTGTATGGTTCGGGATAAGTCCATAACTGCGGCAGGTTAGAAGAAATTTTAGTCGTTCTTGTTGTTGTTTAAGTCTCTTGCATTCGTTGCTGTAGTCTTTCATAGCGCGGCATACTCCGTCGTCATATTTTAAAGCTATGTGTTGGAAGTAACCTCTCATTATGTAACTATCGATGTTTTTGTTGTTGTTCTGCTTCCTATTCAAAGAGATGAATGTATTTCGGCAGGCTATCCGATAGAATTATTAATATCATGTATTTGGCCAGAAGTTCAATGATGTTCGGTTCAGTTTATTAAGCTAATTAGACCAATGTTGTTTTGTTTGTAAATAAAAGAATGTTTTTATTACATTTTGCCCAACGTTTCGACAATTCCTTGTTGTCTTCTTCAGGGGCTTCGTCTATTTGAATAAAATATATTACAGTTTTTATTATTAAACAAAAATCACGATAAACTTACATAGATATTGTTTTAAGTTTGTTTTTACATTGAATTTACACGTTACATACAAATATAAACATATAAAGACAACAAACGCAGCTTAAAACTATATCACAGATGGTGTTACGATATTGCAACGCTGTAGCAAGTACTTATATTGTCTGTATCTTCTTTGACATTCATTGTTCTACTTATTTTTTGTTGTATCCTCAGACTTTCTATCGTTAAACGTTTTCTCTCTCTCCTCTCTTTATCCAAAATCTTAACTCCGTCAAAATCAGCTGTGTGTCCAGTTTTTAAAATGTGTTGTGAGAGTGCTGTTTTTTCATTTTTCTTTGCGATGTCCGTTTTGTGTTCGTTGACTCTTGTTTGCAGAGCTCGTCGTGTTGTACCTATGTACACAAGATCACAGCTTTGGTTGCTACTTCCATTACACCCAATTTCGTAAACAACATTGCATTGTTGTTCCTTTTCTATTGGTGTTTTCAAGTTGGGGAATGTTATGTTTAATGTACGATAGGGTTTGTAGGCAAAACATATGTTTGTATTGTTTATGACGTTCTTAAGGTGTTTATTGTCTATTAGCCCTGGTATGTAATGTACACTTTGAAAACATTTCTTAATCTGATATTCATTATTAGCTGTAACATTTATAGATTGTGTTTGTTTTTTGTTAATGATTTTTCTCTTCGCGTTTTCAATGAGTTCTAAGGAAAGTTTATATGGAAAGCTGTTGGACGTTAAAATATTTAAAATTTCTTTTATGTTTTTTTTTTGCAGTTTTAGAGGAGGACCTCCTCCCCGACCAAATATCGAAAAGTGATGTAGCGTATCTTTTGTAAACGTCCCAGAAAATGTCAAACAAATTATAAGCCTAAAGGGTCGGCCTCCCTTCCGTCCAAATATCACAAAATCAGGTATCAACTATTAATATCGTAACCTCTCCCCAGTCCTCAAGTAACTCGGTGAAGTTTAATTGTTTCTCTGTATGTACTTAAGAGAAGCGGATGTCTCCCTAAGCCCTTTTATTTTTATTAAAAAATCAGGAAAGTGATATAAATTTCATAACCCGTTTTTCCGTAAATTTCAGTCGGGGGAGTTTAGTTTTGTTTGTACTTTCAAAAAAAAAAAAAAAAAACAAAAATCGGCAAAGGGGAGGTCCCCCTCCCCGACCAAATACCGAAAAATAATGTAGCGGATTTTTGTCTAGATGCCAAGCCCAACATTCAATGAAAATTTCAAACAAATCGCATAATTTTGTTCCAAGTTTCAAAAAGTAGGGCAAGGGGGAGGTCCCCCTCCCCATCCACATATGAAATCATCAGGTACCCCATATTAATTCCATAACCTCACCACATGTTTTCTGTAAATCTCAGATAATTTAGAGAATTTTATTTTTTTCACTGTACTTTAAAAAAGTCGAACAAAGGGGAGGCCCCCCTCCGCCTCCAAAATATCGAAATAAAAAGTAGCGGATCTTTGTCTAGATGCCAACCCCAATCTTCAATGAAAATGTCAAGCAAATCGGTCAACTTTGGTCTAATTTTCAAAAAGTCGGACAAAGGGGAGGTTCCTCTCCGCGACCATATGTCAAAAAATGAGGTACCCTATTTTCAGCACATGAGTGCCCCCCACGATCTCTGAAAGTTTCAAGTAAATCGGTTCAGCCGTTTTCGCGCCAACCCGGAACATACAAATAAACAAACAAACAAACAAATAAACAAACATAATTTGAATTTTATATATATAGATTTTGTCAAAATTTTATTTCCATAGATAATTTTGTCACAGTTTTATTTCTGTAGAAAATTTTGTCACAATTTTATTTCTATAAAAGATTTTGTCAACATTTCATTTCAATGGAAAATTTTATCAAAATTGTAGTTCTATAGCAAATTTCGTAAAAATTTTATTGCTATAGAAAATTGTATCAAAATAGTAATTATATAGCAAATTTTGTAAAAAAAAATTATTGCTTTATATATAGGGCCACACACTAAAGCGAATTTAGGTTACATACAGCTTCTTAAATTTAATATACCCTATTCTGGAGGAAATATTATAAAATTATATGTGAATGTTTTACACGAACTCAAAGTCATAAGAATCCCAAAGGTTCTGTTTCCTGTGTCGTTTTGTGGGAAATCAGAAACAAACTTCCAGCTTTCAGTGAATTGTTTTTAGAATAATTTTAATTTTTTTATTTCTAGTTTTTCTTGCAGGATTTCATTTTGGAAAACATGCAATCATGCAAACATGCCAACTTTTAAAGAATACGTAATTAATCACAACAATTGAGAAGATGATGGTAAAAACATGACCCCCGAACTTCTCCTCCCCCTCAAGGACCCCAACACATTGTGGTAAAATTATTTTCTAATTTAAGTTCATTACTTCAACCTCATACCATGGAATGTTGCAGAGATATCAGGCCTATATCTTACAAAAGATGTGAGGCTTTACTTTCAAAGTCATCCGCAGGGATAACAAACAAAATATTAAAGCATAATGTTGAACGCATTAGCGTAACAATTTAATTTAATGTCCTACTAGTTTGGTAGATGGCGGAAGAGGAGATAGCCACTATACCATAGAAAAGATGAATGAAGAAAACAAAAAACAACAGTCGAATAAAATTAAAAAAAAAAAAACAAGGAAATGTAAAAAAACTCACTTAAACTTAAGAATAACAATTGAAAAATACATGGTCAGAAAAATAGATTTTTTTCTTAAAAATCACAAAAAACGGAAATTAGAAAACACGAGGGCTGTGTTTCATATGACCCACAAAATTCTCTGAAGCAAAGCTAAACACCCACATCAACTGTTACTCCTTGGAGGAATCAATTAGAAAACATTGTTCATGTTTTGTTGTTGTATGTGTTTCTCGTCTTTTTTTGAGAGATTTTTTGTTTTGTTGTTCTTGTATCCTGCCATTGTTGTTACTTCGTCCTTGCTTCTTGTCGTTGTTCCTTTTATTGTTTTGTCCACTTTCAACAACATTTGAATGACCCATACACCTTTTGTTGTTGAGGAAATGAAATATTAGAGTGTACCGCATTAGAAATTAAACAAAAAAGTAGGAACCCCTCATCCACCCTTATCATATTAATATATTGTTTCTTTATATCGAAGGAAGACCAATTCGAATATTTAGGTATAAACCGATTAGGACAACATTTTTTATACTTCTACAAAATCTCTAGACTTAAAATTTAAATCTGGCTATATGTATGTATTACAGGTATGGGGAACTTTGAGACGTTTTATAATTATTGTTTTGCAAAATCTTCCTCTACAATAACAAAATTTTGTAAGGAAATAAAATTTTGAAAATTTTTTCTATAGAAATTAAATTTTTAAAAAAATTTCAATAAAAATGAATTTTGAAAAAAATTTCTATAAAAAATAAATTTTTACAAAAATTTCAATAAAAATTAATATTGAAAAAATTTTCTATAAAAATTAAATTTTGACAAAATTTCCTATAGAAATAAAATTCTGGTAAAATTTCCGATAAAAATAAAATTTTGAAAAATTTTTCGATAGAAATAAAATTTTGACAAAATTTTCTATAGAAATAAAACTTTAACAAAATTTTCTATAGAAATAAAATTAACATAAAGTTTTGACAAAATTTTTTATAAAAATAAAATTTTGACAAAATTTTCTATAGAAAAAAAAAATATGACAAAATTTCCAAAAGAAATAAAATTCTAAATTTTTACTACTTTGACACGATTTCCACGGGGTTTTTCGTTTAATTATTTTTCCGTTTCATTTGATATTTAGCTACCAAAAGTTATTCATAGTTTAAAAATGATGTTAAAGTTGAAAAGTCGTGATATATAAGTGAACTCAAAAAATTTAATTATTAAATTGTTGTGCAAAATGAATTTATTCAACAATTTCCATATCCGATAGAAATAAACTTTTGACAATATTTTCTATAGAAATAAAATTTCGACAAAATTTTCTATAGAAATAAATTTTTGAAAAAATTTCCTATAGAAATAAAATTTTGACAAAATTTCATATAGAAATAAAATTTTGACAAAATTTCTATAGAAATAAAATTTGGAAAAAGTTCTCTATAGAAATAAAATTTTGATGAATTTTTTATAGAAATAAAATTTTGACAAAATTTTCGGTAGAAATAAAGTTGTGGCAAATTTTGCTATAGAAATGAAACATTGACAACATTTTCGTTTATTATTCTTCCCCGTTACAATTAATATTTAGCTACAAAAAATTATTCAAAGTTTAAAAATTATGTTTGTTTAAAAATTATGTTTATGTTTAAGTTGTGGTGTGTCAGTGAACTTTTAAAATGTAATTTTTAAATTATTGTCTAAAATGAATTTGTTTAAAAAATAAAAATACTAAAAAAAAATTCTGATAAAATTTCTGATAGAAATAATATGTTGACAAATTTTTCGACAGAAATAAATTTTTTAGAAAATTTTCTATAGAAATTAAGCATTAAGACATTTTTCCGTATAAATAAATTTGGACAACATTTTCTTTAGAAATAAAACATTGAAAAATTTTTCGATAAAAAAACCAGTAACGAAAGTCTAAAGTCGGGCGGGGCCGACTATATTATACCCTGCACCACTTTGTAGATCTAAATTTTCGGTACCATATCACATCCGTCAAATGTGTTGGGGGCTATATATAAAGGTTTGTTCCAAATACATACATTTAAATATCACTCGATCTGGAAGAATTTGATAGACTTCTACAAAATCTATAGACTCAAAATTTAAGTCGGCTAATGCACTAGGGTGGAACACAATGTTAGTAAAAAATATTGGAAACATTTAAATCTGAAGCAATTTTAAGGAAACTTTGCAAAAGTTTATTTATGATTTATCGCTCGATATATATGTATTAGAAGTTTAGGAAAATTAGAGTCATTTTTACAACTTGGCGACTAAGCAGTGGCGATTTTACAAGGAAATTGTTAGTATTTCGACCATTTTTGTTGAAATCAGAAAAACATATATATGGGAGCTATATCTAAATCTGAACCGATTTCAACCAAATTTGGCACGCATAGCAACAATGCTAATTATACGCTCTGTGCAAAATTTCAACTAAATCGGAGTTAAAAATTGGCCTCTGTGGTCATATGAATGTAAATCGGGCGAAAGCTATATATGCGAGATATATCTAAATCTGAACCGATTTCAACCAAATTTGGCACGCATAGCTACAATGCTAATTCTACTCCCTGTGCAAAATTTCAACTAAACCGGAGCAAAAAATTGGCCTCTGTGGTCATATGAGTGTAAATCGGGCGAAAGCTATATATGGGAGATATATCCAAATCTGAACCGATGTCAACCAAATTTGGCACGCATAGTTACAATGCTAATTCTACTCCCTGTGCAAAATTTCAACCAAATCGGAGTTAAAAATTGGCCTCTTTGGGCAAATGAGTGTAAATCGGGCGAAAGCTATATATGAGAGCTATATCTAAATCTGAACCGATTTGGCTGGTATTTTGCAAGTTTTTCGAGACCCATAAAATATTCGGATGTACGGAATTTGAGGAAGATCGGTTGATATACACGCCAATTATGACCAGATCGGCGAAAAATATATATGGCAGCTATATCGAAATCTGAACCGATTTAAACCAAATTTGGCACGCATAGTAACAATGCTAATTCTACTCCCTGTGCAAAATTTCAACTAAATCGGAGTTAAAAATTGGCCTCTGTGGACATATGAGTGTCAATCGGGCGAAAGCTATATATGGGAGATATATCTAAATCTGAACCGATTTTGCTGATATTTTGCAAGTTTTTCGAGACTCATAAAATATTCGGATATACGGAATTTGAGGAAGATCGGTTGATATACACGCCAATTATGACCAGATCGGTGAAAAATATATATGGCAGCTATATCTAAATCTGAACCGATTTGTTCCAAAATCAATAGGGATCGTCTTTGAGCCGAAACAGGACCCTGTACCAAATTTTAGGACAATCGGACTAAAACTGCGAGCTGTACCTTGCACACAAAAATACATCAACAGGCAGACAGACAGACAGACAGACAGACAGACAGACAGACGGACAGACAGACGGACAGACAGACGGACAGACAGACAGACGGACATCGCTAAATCGACTCAGAATTTAATTCTAAGCCGATCCGTATACTAAAAGGTTGGTCTGTATTACTCCTTCTTGGCGTTACATACAAATGCACAAACTTATTATACCCTGTACCACAGTAGTGGTGAAGGGTATAAAAATTTACAAAATTTCGGTAGAAATAAAGTTTTGGCAAAATTTTCAATAGAAATGAAACGTTGACAAAATTTTTGACTGAAATAAAATTTTGACAAAATTTTCTATAGAAATAAAATTTTGACAAACTTTTCTATAAACATAAAATTCTGATAAAATTTCCAATGGAAATAAATTTTTTGAGAAAAATTTTTATAGAAATAAAATCTTTGGTAGAAAATTTTTTTGACCAAATCTTCTATAGAACTAAAATTTTGAAAAAATTTTCCATAGAAATAAAACTTTGACAAAATTTTGTAACAAAATAAAGTTAAGACAAAATTTTCTCTAGAAGTAAAATTTTAATAAAAATTTCAATAGCAAAAAAAATCTGACAAAATTTCCAATGACACTATTTTCTGGAAGATCCACGGGGTTTTTCGTTTATTATTTTTCCCCGTTACAATTAATATTTAGCTACAAAAAATTATTCAAAGTTTAAAAATTATGTTTAACTTGAAAAGTTGTGGTATGTCAGTGAACTTTTAAAATGTAATTTTTAAATTATTGTGTAAAATGAATTTATTCCAAAACTAAAAATAATTAAAAAAAAATAAAATCCTGATAAAATTTCCTATAGAAATAAAATGCTGGCAAATTTATCGATAGAAATATAATTTTGAAAAAAATTTCGATAGAAAAAAATTTTACAAAATTTTCCGTAGAAATTAAATTTTTACAAAATTCTCTATAGAAACAAAACATTGACAAAATTTTCGATAGAAAAAAAAATTGACAAAATTTTCGGTAGAAATAAGGTTTGGCAAAATTTTCTATAATAAAGAAACGTTGACAATATGTTTGACTGAAATAAAATGTTGACAAAAATATTTCTATAGAAATAAAATTTTGACAATCTTTAAACATAAAATTCTGATAAAATTTCCAATGGAAATAAAATTTTTGAGAAATTTTTATAGAAATAAAATTTTGACCACATTTTTTTGACATAATTTGTTGATGAAATACATTTTGACAAAAATTTCTTTAAAAAGAAAATTCTATAGAAATATTATTTTAGCATAAATTTCAGTAGAAATAAAATTTTGACAAAATTTTCTATATAAGTAAAATTCTGACAGAAAATTCCGATACCCAGCAAAAAAATAAAAGAAGATTCTTCCAAAGGCACAACTTTAAAAGCGCTTCCAAAAAATGTACCCCCAAAGATGTTTTTTATGTCAACTACACAGGAAGTTCTTTAATTTCAATTATTTATAAATCGGTTTTTTCTTATTTTTAATATTTTTAATTTTTTTATATAAATTTAATTTGTTTCAAAAAGGTTAAAAACAAAAGTAAGCTTGAATAAAATGGTACAAATTATTGAAATTTTGTCGAAAAAAAAATCTAAATCCATTCAAGAGATATTGCGAATTTTTCAAAATATTTTTATTCAAACGTTTTGGACAAGCGATAGAATGCATTAAAAATCATAAAAAAAAATCAAACGTTTTGGACAAGCGATAGAATGCATTAAAAATCATAAAAAATTATAAAAATTATTTATTTGTCAAAATATGACAACATTTGTTAATTCACATCCAAAACACTGAATTTGAATCACAAAGTAAGAAGTGATGCAAATTCAGTGCAAAGGCTGTTGAAATGGTGGACATCCGTCCTATGACAAGCCCGTGTAAAATTCATCGCTTCTGCGCTAATTTTGCACTACTTCCGGATCCAAAAAGAACATTTGCACTACTTTTTTGGCGACGCTTTTTTTACTGGGTAGAAATAAGATTTTGACACAATTTTCGATGGAAATAAAATTTTGACAAACTTTTTTTTTTTAATTTGGTAGATTTGTGGTAAAATTTTCTTAAAATTTATATTTTCAAATTTTGCAATACATATCAATTAAGAGTATAGATAAATTGGAGACATTTTTACAATTACTTCGACTTAGTAGGGGCGATTTTAAAATGGAATTTCCAAGATTATGGGTGATTGGACAATATTTGACCAATACGGAGAAAGTTTGTTTACGCAACGAATATCCTTCCTCATCTTCAGGAGTTTTCTTCATTTCAGTTTTTTTTTTTTGTAATATATTTTTTTCATCTCTTACTTTCGTTACACCCTATATTTAATGGCCACTTCGTGTACAAGAAAATGCTTATATATTGTGAAACATGGACACGGACAAGTGTTGCAGAACGAATTCTAGTAAAAGAACAGAAAAAAAAAATAAAAACAACAGCACAAATATACGAAACAATATGGGGAACTGGGGTCTGAAGTTGTAACAATATTACCGCGAAAGGTCCAAACGAACTGATGTTATTCATAAGACATTTTAAGTGCACAACAATAAAAATTATTTATTGCTTTAACTTGTAACTCAACGCCAACAATGACCGAGGCCATTGGCAAAAAACGGCCGTAGAAAGTGGCAGGACCATAACCACCTTCACCACCATTCAGAAATAGAAACTCAGTGATTGCTATTAACATGGTTGTCATAGCATAAACGAAGTGAATTTTGCTTGAAAAATATTCCCCCAAAAATAGTGTTTTTACGAGCTACTCGAGAATTGTAACTTAGTTCAACAGATATTACGACAGTATCGAAAGACATGCACTATGGTTTTAATAAAACCGACGTTAAAAACTTTGAAGTCGACCAAATGCATTTCAATCGCTAGGAGAAGTGCCTTAAAAACACTTACAATGGTACTTTTTCTAGTCTCAGTAACGCCTGTCGTATTACTCAAAGCTTCGGATATCGAATAGATAGAGCTAAACTTGGAATTTGATAGTAAGTTGCTTAAACTGTTCAGTATTTTATAATTTGTGTATACCTTGCACCACACTGTGGAACAGGATATTATAAGTTAGTATGTTAATATGTTTGAAACACACACAAAAAGAGACGAGATATACACATGGTGTCTGTAACAATAATGCTTAGGGTCGACACCTGAGTCGATCTAGCCATATCTGTCTGTCTGTCTGTGAACACATTTTCATATGTTATTCAAAGTTGCAGTATTTGTACAATCATCCTTAAATTTTGGGTCGTAATAAAACCGTATCGATTTTGAAAGCAATCGGTTCAGATTTAGCTCATATATAGCTTTCGCCCCATGTGTACTTATATAGCAGGGAGCCACCGTGGTGCAATGGTTAGCATGCGCGCCTTGCATACACAAGGTCGTGGGTTCGATCGACCGAACCTCAGTAATGTTGGTGACATTTCTGAGGGTTTCAAAGCTTCTCTAAGTGGTTCCACTGCAATGTGTTCCACACCGTTCCGGCCATAAAAAGGAGGTCCCTTGTCATTGAGTTTAACATGTAATCGGGCAGCCAGTGTTGCCAGCATTTTTCTGGCTCTTGTCCCCAAATTATCAAGTTTTCGTCCCCAAAAATCCCCAATTTAAATTTAAATTCCTCAAAAAATCCCCAAAACATTTTTGACAATCAGTTGAAAATCAGTAATAATAATATAGCAAGCTGCAATAGAGTCTTCCAAATGCTGAACACATGAAAATGCGAGTTCGGAGTTCCTTGTATTTATGAATGAATATAGAAAACAAAATTTGAGAAAATTTTATATATAGAAAAAAAATGTTTGACAAAATGTTCTATATAGAAAAATTTTTTTTTTTGACAAAATGTTCTATATAGCAAAAAAAATTTTTGACGAAATGTTCTATATAGAAATAAAATTATGACAAAATTTTCTACCTAGAAATGAAATTTTGACACAATTTTCTATATGGAAATAAAATTGGGACAAAATTTTCTATAGAAATAAAATTTTGACAAAATTTTCTATAAAAATAAAATTTTGACAAAATTTTCTACAGAAATAAAATTTTGACAAAATTTTCTATAAAAATAAAATTTTGACAAAATTTTCTATAGAAATAAAATTTTGACAAAATTTTCTATAGAAATGAAATTTTGACAAAATTTTCTATAGAAATGAAATTTTGACAAAAGTTGCTACAGAAATAAAATTTTGGCAAAATTTTCTATAGAAATTAAAATTTTGGCAAAAATTTTTTTTAGAAATAAAATTTTGACAAAATTTTCTATAGAAATAAAATTTTGACAAACTCTTCTATAAAACTAAAATTTTGACAAAATTTTCTATAGAAATGAAATTTTGACAAAATTTTCTATAGAAATGAAATTTTGGCAAAAATTTTCTATAGAAATAAAATTTTGACAAAATTTTCTGTAGAAATAAAATTTTGACAAAATTTTCTATAGAAATGAAATTTTGACAAAGGTTTCTACAGAAATAAAATTTTGACAAAATTTTCTATTAAAATACAATTTTGACAAAATTTTCTATAGAAATAAATTTTTGACAAAATTTTCTATAGAAATAAAATTATGACAAAATTTTCTATAGAAATGAAATTTTGACAAAATTTTCTACAGAAAACCGATTTCTCGGAAATATCCCCACAAAAATCCCCAAATTTATGGAAATTCCCCATCAAATCCCCAAGTCCCCAACTCAAAAATTTCGTTCCCATTCACAAAAAATATCCCCAATTTGGGGGGAAATCCCCAATACAGGCAACACTGCGGGCAGCTCTCAGTGATAAGAGAGAGAGAGAGAAATTCACCAATGTGGTATCACAATGGACTGAGCCTGAGTCTAAGTGAGCCTGATCGGGCTGCCACACAGAAAAAAAAGTGTCTCGTAAATTTAAGAAGACTTTTACAATAATTTATTACAAGAATTTTCCAGAATTTTAGTTCATTTTTCGTATCTTCAACGAAAATTAACTACTCGAAAGGAAATTTTACAAATTCTAAGTAGCAATCGTTTAGTTCATGGCCTACAAAATACGATGGAAATTTCCTTAAAAAATTCCTTAACTGGTAGTTAAAAATTCGTTTGTCATGCTATAAAACTACTTGTGAAATGTAAAGTATTTTCTAAATAATAAGTGCAATTTACTATAAGATTTTTTTGTATGAGAAAATATGTTTTTACGAAAAATGAACTTGAAAGTGGATAGCAATTTCTTACTGACAATTCCTATAGTTAATAATTGTTGGTAAAAAATTACCCAATGAAATATTTTTAGTTCACATGTAATTAAATTTATAGACATTTTCGTCAAAAATGGTAGATAACATTTCATGAAAATTTTGTAAACTTTAAGTTAAACGTTTCATCGTTCATAAACTGGTGTGCCTTTACGCATATTATTCTTAGAGTAAATTGTCAGCAGATGCGATGAACTAATGCATAGTACAGAGATCTTTATCGGAATAGTGGAATTTGATTAATGTAAAGATGATGTTACTTGAGTTTTGCTGTGTATACATGAGCGTGGGGTTATTTTTATTTTTGTTCATTTAGTGGTTTGTGTGTGCGTGTGTTTGTTATTCGTTGATGGTTTTTGGCTGGATGAGGTGTTGTTTTCAATAAAGGCACATGTGTTTTTGTTGTTGAAGGGATGCTTTGGCTTTGCTTGGTTTTGTTTGGCATGCTTCAGTTGTACAGTTGGCGTTGGCGTGGGTTGTTGCATCTTTTAAGCAGGTATGCAACAAGGGAATATAAAGGCATGGAATATTTTGGATTTTTGAGACATATATTCGTGTTTGTTTATTAAACCTTTTAAATGAAAGTTATTAATATTTTATCGGTAGTTTAGAAAAAAGTTATTAAGAACATTTAGTAAAATATGTTGAAATTGAAGGTGTATTGAAATTTTCATTATTCAATGTAAAAAATTAAAATTCAATTCCAGATGAATTTGGAAAATTTTTGTTATATCTCAGCGTACAGTTTAGTCATAAATTGGTAAGTATTTTTTTAATATGGATTTCTTTTAAAAATAATATTTTTTATGTATATTATTATTTGTTAATTCATTTTTTTGGAAACCAGTTTAATGCTTTTCTTTGTTGTAAAAGCAATATTTAATTTCAGAGCAACTCCACATGGATACAAA
The DNA here is from genome assembly GCF_050003625.1 of Haematobia irritans. Classification (NCBI taxonomy): domain Eukaryota; kingdom Metazoa; phylum Arthropoda; class Insecta; order Diptera; family Muscidae; genus Haematobia; species Haematobia irritans. The sequence continues at coordinate 255,871,867 of NC_134397.1, read as the reverse complement.
TAAATTTAAAAAATAGAGAATTGGTAAGTTTTGCTAAAAATTGGCTTTCTTTCAACTAGAATATTTACGTTTTTATGACCTTTTTATCATTAAAATTACAGGTTTTTAATACCTTATGTTAGTATTTCTTTAATCAAATTTTTTGGAAACCAATGTTATATTTTTAATGTAAAAAACAAATATTTAATTTCAGAATAACCCCTTAAAAATTTGGAAAAATTTTTAGTACTCCTTTGCTTGTAATATAATAGTGAATTGGTAAGGATTCCTTAACTTTCTTTTAACCCTGTACAGTCATCCTTATTTTTTGTACATTAACGTCATCCTTCGTCATTTTGACTACGGCTCATTTCAAGACGCTATAATTTTCATCGTGAGCGAAAAAGTGAACCAAACTTGAATTTATTTTCTTATTCAATTTGGTTTTAAGTAGTATAACACAAAAATTCATAAAACGGTCGAATTAGTATAACTTAAATTTACCATTTCCCAATAGACTAAAATGCATTTTAAATCGAAAATGAAATTACGTGTCGTCATTTTGACGAATGATGACTGTCTAGGGTTAACCATAATATTTTTTTGCATATTATTATTTTTTTCATTAAATTTTTTGGAAACCTATTTAATAATTTTAATTAATGTAAAAAATATATATTTAATTTCAGAGTAACCTAAATAAATTTGGACAACTTTTCATATTTCCCCTCAGCGCACAATTTAATAGAGAATTGGTAAGTTTTATATTAAAACTTTGTCTTTTTCCAACTACAATATTTATTTTATTATATCCTTCACATCGATAACAACACAGTTTCATGAGTTTATATAAAATACTTCATTATTTCTCTAATTGTTTCAGGTACAAATTTTATGAGATACGTTTTCCAAAGAAAAGTTGAACTCCTTACACCATTTGATAAAATGCCCCCAAATATGGTAAGTTATAAGCTAATATAAAGAATTAAAAACTTATATTTCATTACATGGTGTTAATTTTTAACAATTTTCATTATTGCTTCCATTTTTTCCAGCAAGATATTTGAAAAAATTACCTACGATGAATAAAAAAAGGATAAGTCAAAATGTCCAAACAGCGAGTTCAAATGAACTACTCTCTGTTCCACGTGGTCATAATTTGTATTCACAAAAAACATTGTATTAAGAACTTTCATCATAAGTTTTTATAATAAAGTACTTTTGCTTAAAGAAAGTTTGATTTTAATGTATGAACATTTTTATAATAGTAAAACGATTTGTTGTTCCTTTAATTATTTAATTTCTCTGTACTGTAGAAGGATTGACTTAAAAATAGTTTAGTTGTCGACATTTTAAAGAGACTGTAAACCAATTTTCATTATCGGGTTTCCCACAAAATAAGCAAGTAAACCAAAAGAATATTGACTTTTTAACTTGGTAGGGGTATATAAATCTTATGGTGTTGTAAAAATGAACTAAAATACAATGTTATAGATGAACTAAAATTTAAGAGAATTATAAACTAGACAAGTTGAAAAAAATCTTAGGGGCTAAATCATGGTCAATATTACTACAGTTTAGTTCATTTTGCAATGGAAATGGGTTCACTGTTTTTTCAGTGCACCTAACCTCATTAACCTACTTATATGGCTCCAGAAGCCAGATATGTACGTTAAGATTTCCAAAAGGAGTACAAGTGATAGTGTCGTAAAGTGTGTCAAATTTGGTGGAAATCGGTTCAGATTTTAATATTGCTCAAATAAACACCTTTCGTCTGATTTAATCTCATATGACCACAGAGTCCAAAGTTGTAATCCGATTTACATGAAATTTTGCACAGATCAGATTTAAATAGAGGTCCCGTAGATATCCATCGACCAATTTAGACTCATATGACCACGGTCGGTTAAAATTTCACTGCGATATACGGAATAAACATTTATTATATATTCACAAAAGTTATATCGATTTAAAAGACAATGATGAAAAATAAAAATAAAATTAAAAAAAATTATTAATAATAATTGCAGGAGTATTTTTTTATTGAATATAATTTTACTTTTTTCTTTATATTTAAGAAGTCTATATTTGTAGAAATTTTAAATCACTTAAGCATCATAGATTATAAGTTAAACATTGTGTTAAGAGGCTTTATTCTTTAGTATATTTTATGTAATTTACCTCAATTGGCCTTAAGGCTTTAAATTACAAATAAAGATAATAATAATAAATTTTGCACAGAGAGCACAATTAACATATTTGCAATGTGTAGCAAATTTGGTCAAAATCGTTTCAGATTTATACAAAGTTCCCATATACAAAAATTTTCTAAGGAATAAAATTTTGATAAAATGTTATTCTTATAGAAAATTGTGTCAAAATTTTATTTCTGTGGAAGATTGTATTTCTTTAGTTAATTCTTGCAAAATTTTATTTCTTTAGAAAATTTTGTCAAAATTTTATTTTTTGTCAAAATTTTATCTGCATCTGATAGAAAATTAAAGAACAAAACAAAAGGGATACTAAGTAAACAATTCGACAAAATATTGATGTGCCCTTAGAGAACTTTAAACCACCCAGTAAAAGCGTGCGCAAAAAAATCTTGAATATGTTCTTTTAGGATCTGGGAGTGGTGAAAAATTGACTGAGAAGCAACGAATTTTTCAGTGCTACTAATATGGACTCCATGCGAAAAAGGCTTCAAAACCTAAATGAAGTAGGGCTCCAAAAAATTATATGGAAAACAACAAATCAATAACTTGATTTTATTTTTGGAACCGAAAAATTGAAATAGAATCATGTCTGGCGAATTAAAGCGAAATCACTGCATCAGATGCTTAAAAAGATTAATTGCTTCTGATCTGATTTTGCATCACTTTCGTATCCCAAAAGGACGTTTCTATTGGTTTTTTGACGTCACTTTTTGCTGACTTACTCTTATTTTTTGCTTACCAAGGGATTATAAATTCAAACAAAAAGCTCGAAAAGTCAACGTTGGTTTTGTGTAAATTCGTCTAATCGACTTCAGGTATTTTTTAAAATTGACCTTTTCATGTTGGCCAAAATGATCAAAATTTGGTATGTATTTTTCGAATATTCAAGCAAGCCTTCTCCAATATAAACCATAACATGTATATTAAATTGACTGTAATCACTAAACCTCGTTAGTAGTACAAAGTTCATTGGGTTATTAGTTGAAAAACGAAAACACGGTATCATTTTACTTTTGTTTTAATTGATGCATACGAATGACATTGCAAGACCTCAATTAGTATTTCATTCACATAGACATTATTGTATAGTTCTGTTCAAAATGGAATGATTAATTAATTCTTGTTGATTCTTTTTTTTTTTGGCCTTATCGGTTGGAAAAGCAAACAAAAAAAAAAAAGATCAATTATTGTTAATGTCGAAGACTATAGGGTATTAACAATAATATATGGCGGCCTTTGTTGTTAACTTATTTGAACCTTCTGCACAAAGGTTATTCGGTTCACCTGTTATTCCTTTTCGCTCTGATAAGTGGCATTGTCAATATTTATTTGTAGAAGTTGAATACTAATGATACAACTAATAAGATACTATTGATTTATTAAGTGAATATGTCATTGAGATGTATTAACAAAAGGGAAACTATTAATGTTTAGTATTTAATTTAAGGTGAGGGAATAACTATGGGAAAATTTTATTAACAAAAATATTTTTTTAAATCAAAATTTGTGGCGTTCAGAATTTTTGTGTGCCATTGTTAAAAATAAGAATTTATGTCAAATGCAAATTTTGTCCAAATTTTATTTCAATAGAAAATTTTGTCAAAATTTTATTTTTATAGAAAATTTTCTCAAAATTTTATTTCCATAGAAAATTTTCTCAAAATAGTATGTCTATAGAAAATTTTGTTAAAATTTCATTTCTACAGAAATTTTGTCAACAATTTTTTTCTATAGAGAATTTCGTTAAAATTTTATTTGTATAGAAAATTTTGTCAAAATTGTATTTGTATAAAAAATTTTGCCAAAATTTAATTTTTGTAGAAAATTTTGTCAACATTGTATGTCTACAGAAAATTTTGTTAAAATTTTATTTTTATAGAAAATTTTGTCAACATTTTATTTCGATAGAAAATTTGCCAATATTTTATTTCTATAGAAAATTTTGTGAAAAATGTATTTCTATAGAAAATTTTGTCAAAACTTTATTACAATAGAAAATTTTGTCAAAAAATTATTTCGTTTTGTTTTGTTATTGTTGGTTTTGTTCTTTAAACATTGTTGTTGTTTTTTTGATTTCAGAATTTTTGTGTGCCATTGTTAAAAATAAGAATTTATGTCAAATGCAAATTTTGTCCAAATTTTATTTCAATAGAAAATTTTGTCAAAATTTTATTTTTATAGAAAATTTTCTCAAAATTTTATTTCCATAGAAAATTTTCTCAAAATAGTATGTCTATAGAAAATTTTGTTAAAATTTCATTTCTACAGAAATTTTGTCAACAATTTTTTTCTATAGAGAATTTTGTTAAAATTTTATTTGTATAGAAAATTTTGTCGAAATTGTATTTGTATAAAAAATTTTGCCAAAATTTATTTTTTGTAGAAAATTTTGTCAACATTGTATGTCTACAGAAAATTTTGTTAAAATTTTATTTTTATAGAAAATTTTGTCAACATTTTATTTCGATAGAAAATTTGCCAATATTTTATTTCAATAGAAAATTTTGTCAAAAATTTATTTCTATAAAAAAATTGTTTCAAAATTTTATTTCTATAGAAAATTTTGTCAAAAAATTATTTCGTTTTGTTTTGTTATTGTTGGTTTTGTTCTTTAATCATTGTTGTTGTTTTTTTGATTTCAGCTTAAAACCATACATTGACTAAACTGCAAGTGTAGCTTTATTTTTGAATTTATTCTGATAATTGGTTGATAGTTTTGCTGCATGTAGAGGATGCTGATGAGGAATGAGGTAATTCCGAAACGTGCGTTCATCCAACCATCTTGCAGTCAATAGGGTTTGCCCAAATAAATTTGACAAACATTCTTTCCCTCTGTTGTCCAGCAAAAAAATTTGGAAGTTCTTCCAAAGGCACAACTTTAAAAGCACTTCCAGAAGATGCACTCCCAATGATGTATTTCATTTTAACTACCCACGAAGTTCTTTTAATTCAATTTTTTATAACATGATTTTTTCATACTTTTAATGGGTAATTTTAGCTTTTTGTTTCAAATAGGTAAAAACAGAGTAAGAATTCATAAAATGGTACAAATCATTTAAGTTTTGTCGATAAAAATGCTAAATACAATCTGAAAAAATTATGAATTTTTGAAAATATTTGAGGTCAAACGTTTCCGACAAGCGTTAGAATACATTAAAAATTATAAAAAATTATAAAAGTTATTTATTCGACAAAATATCACAGAATTTTTTTATTTACATCCAAAACATTGAATTCGGACCACACCTAAAGAATTGATGCAAATTCACTGCAACGTCTGTTGAAAGGGAGGCGACGCTTTTTTTGCTGCGTGGTTAAGCTACACTTGTAGTTTAGTCATTGCATGGTTTTAAGCTGAAATCAACAAAAAAACAAAATTTTATTTCTATAGAAAATTTTATCAAAAATTTATTTCTATAGAAAATTTTGTCAGAATTTTATTTCGATAGAAAATTTTGCCAACATTTTATTTCTATAGAAAATTTTGTCAAAATTTTATTTCGATCGAAAATTTTGCCCAAATTTTATTTCTATAGAAAACTTTGTCAAAATTTTTTTCTATAGAAAATTTTGTAAAAATGTTATTCTATAGAAAATTTTGTCAAAATTTTATTTCAATAGAAAATTTTGGCAACATTTCATTTCTATAGAAAACTTTGTCCAGATTTTATTTCTATAGAAAATTTTGTAAAAATTTTATTTCTATAGAAAATTTTGTGAACATTTTATTTCTATAGATAATTTTGTCAAAAATTTATTTCTACAGAAAATTTTGTCAAAATTTTGTAAATATAGAACATTTTGTCACAAATGTATTAATAAAAAAAAATGTTGTAAAGGATTTATTTCTATAGAAACTTTGGTCAAAATTTTATTTCTATAGAAAATTTTGTCAAAAATTTATTTCCATAGAAAATTTTGCCCAGATTTTATTTCTATAGAAAATTTTGTAAAAATTTTATTTCCATAGAAAATTTTGAAAAAATGCTATTTCTATAAAAAATTTTGTCAAAATTTTATTTCGATAGAAAATTTGCCAACATTTCATTTCTGTAGAAAATTTTGTCCAGATTTTATTTCTATAGAAAATTTTGTAAAAAATTTATTTCTATAGAAAATTTTGTAAACATTTTATTTCTATAGATAATTTTATCAAAAATTTATTTCTACAGAAAATTTTTACAAAATTTTATTAACACAGAACATTTTGTCAAAATTTATTTATATAGAAAATTTTGTAAAGCATTTATTTCTATAGAAATTTTGGTCAAAATTTTATTTTTAAAGAAAATTTTGTCAAAGTTTTATTTCTATTGAACATTTTGTCAAAATTGTATTTCGATCGAAAATTCTGTCCAAATTTTATTTCTATAGAAAATTGTGTCCAATTTTTTATCTATAGAAAATTTTGTAAAAATTTTGTTTCTATAGAAAATTTTGGTAACATTTTATTTCTATAGAGAATTTTGTCAAAAATTTATTTCTACAGAAAATTTTGTCAAAAATTTATTAATATAGAAAATTTTGTAAAGCATTTATTTCTGTAGAAACTTTGGTCAAAATTTTATTTTTAAAGAAAATTTTGTCAAAGTTTTATTTCTATAGAAAATTTTGTCAAAGTTTTATTTCTATAGAAAATTTCGTCAAAATGTTATTTCTATAAAATATTTCGTCAAAATTTTATTTCCCTAGTAAATTTTGCCAACATTTTATTTCTATAGAAAATTTTGTTAAAATTGTATTTCGATCGAAAATTTTGTCCAAATTTTATTTCTATAGAAAATTTTGATAACATTTAATTTCTATAGAGAATTTTGTCAAAAATTTATTTCTACAGAAAATTTTGTCAAAAATTTATTAATATAGAAAATTTTGTAAAGCATTTATAGAAACTTTGGTCAAAATTTTATTTCTATAGAAACTTTTGTTAAAATTTTATTTCTATAAACAATTGTTTCAAATAATTTTCAAATTTTATTTCTATAGAAAATTTTTCCAACATTTTATTTCGATAGAAATTGCTGTCAAAATTTTATTTCTATAGAAAATGTTGTCAAAATTTTATTTCTATAGAAAATTTTGTCAAAATTTTATTTCTATAGAAAATTTTGTCAACATTTTAATTCTATAGAAAATGTTGTAAAAATGTTATTTCTATAGAAAATTGTGTCCAAATTTAATTTCTATAGAAAATTTTGTCAACATTTTTTTCTATATTAAATTTTGTCTAAATTTTATTTCTATAGAAAATTTTGTCCAAATTTTATTTCTATAGAAAATTTTGTCAAAATTTTATTTCTATAGGAAATTTTGTCAAAATTTTATTTCTATAGAAAATTTTGTCTAAATTTTATTTCTATAGAATATTTTGTCAAAATATTATTTCTATAGAATATTTTGTCAAAATATTATTTCGATTGAAAATTTTGCCAACATTTCATTTCTATCGAAAATTTTGTAAAATTTTTATTTCTATAGAAAGTTTCGTCAAAATGTTATTTCTATAAAAAGTTTCATCAAAATTTTATTTTCCTAGAAAATTTTGCCAACATTTTGTTTCTATAGAAAATTTTGTCAAAATTGTATTTCGATCGAAAATTTTGTCCAAATTTGATTTCTATAGAAAATTTTGTCCAAATTTTATTTCTATAGAAAATTTTGTCCAAATTTTATTTCTATAGAAAATTTTGTAAAAACGTTTTATTTCTATAGAGAATTTTGTCAAAAATTTATTTCTACAGAAAATTATTTCAAAATTTTATTAATATAGAAAATTTTGTTGAAAATTTATTAATGTAGAAAATTTTGTAAAGCATTTATTTCTATAGAAACTTTGGTCAAAAAGTTTGTCAAAATTTTATTTTTATAGAAAATTTTTATAGAAAATTTTCCCAAAATTTTATTTTTATAGAAAATTTTGTCAAAATTTTATTTCTATAGAAAATGTTGTTAAAATTTTATTTCTATAGAAAATTTTCTCAACATTTTATGGCCATAGAAATTTTGTCAAAATTTTATGTACATAGAAAATCTTGTCAAAATTGTATGTCTATAAAAAATTTTGTCAAAATTTTATTTCTATACAAAATTTTGTCAAAATGTTATGTCTATAGAAAATTTAGTCAACATTTTATGTTTATTGAAAATATAGTCAAAGTTTTATGTCTATAGAAAATTTTGTCAAAATTTTATTTCTATAGAAAAAATATTTTAAAAAAAATGTATGAACTACTCCTTAGTTACAGAGACATTTTTTTGCAAAATCTACCAAAACATCATGAATTCTACAAATCTACCAAACAATAAAAACTACCAATTTTTGGTAGAATTCATCCAATTGTTGCAAACTTGAATAAAGGATTTATATTGTTATCAAATTTGTTATAGGTAAGTCTTTGATATATATGAAATGATAGAAGGCCCACTTCTCATCTCGAATTCAAAAATGATTTTTGTAAATCAAGCAACTGTTTAGTCTCTATATGTGAAAACTTACATTTATATTCGTGGTATTTTTTATCAAATCCAACTGAAGCTCAATGTGCGTATTATCATGTAATAAATTAGGACCAGAGGGTTTTAAAGAAAATTATTATATATGATCCATGGTGCACTGAAAAAAAAATATTGACTAATATGACAAATTTTACAACCAAAATTTTAGGATAAGCATTTTTTAATTAATTTTTTTAAGTTTTTTTATTTCTTTGAAATAAAGAAATTAAAATTAAACGAAATTTCGTAATCTTTGCTTTAAGAATCATTTTCGATTAATTTAAAACACGAATCATTGAAATTTTCGTATCTCTGTGAAAGCCATATGTCTTTGATTTCAATTGTAGTAAAGAAAAACATTTTTGAGTTAAATAAATAATCTTTAAAATAACTCAGATTTTAATCTCAGAATTAGAAACAAGCTAATATTTGTTTTGAGAATTTTGCATCTTTGATTTAAAGTTTTGTTATACCCACCACCATAAAATGGTGACGGGGGTATAATAAGTTTGTCATTCCGTTTGTAACACATCGAAATATCGATTTCCGACTATATAAAGTATATATATTCTTGATCAGGGAGAAATTCTAAGACGATATAAGAATGTCCGTCTGTCCGTCTGTCTGTTGTAATCACGCTACAGCCTTCAATAATGGCGCTATCGTCCCGAAATTTGGCACAAATTGGTTTTTTGTTTGCAGGCAGGTCAAGTTCGTAGATGGGCTATATCGGTCCAAGTTTTGATATAGTCCCCATATAAACCGACCTCCCGATTTGGGGTCTTGGGCCTATAAAAACCGTAGTTTTTATCAAATTTGCCTGAAATTGGAAATCTAAAGGTATTTTGGGACCATTAAGAGGTGTGTCGAAAATGGTCCGTATCGGTCCATGTTTTAGTATAGCCCCCATATAGACCGATCTCCCGATTTTGCTTCTTGGGCTTCTAGAAACTATATTTTCTATCCGATTTTTCTGAAATTAAAAATCTAGAGTTCTTTTGGGACCATGAAAAGGTGTGCCGAAAATGGTGCCCATCGGTCCATTTTTTGGTATAGCCCCCATATAGACTGATCTCTCGATTTTTACTTCTTGGGCGTCTAGAGACTATATTTTCTGGCCGATTTGTTTGAAATTGAAAATCTGGAGGTATTTTAAGATCACAAATATGTGAGTAGCAAATGGTGCCTATCGGTCCATGTTTTGGTATAGCCCCCATATACATAGATCTCCCGGCTTTATTTCTTGGGCTTCTAGAATCCGTAGTTTTTATCCGATTTGCTGGAAATTAGTAATCTATAATAAAATTTTAGACAAACGAAATTTCTCTTTCTTATAAAGTGTTTTCGTTTATTCAACGATTGCCTCTAAAATTTGTGTCAAAAGAAAACTTTGCTTGTCTAAAATTACGTTCCACAAAAAAGAAACCACTTCTTTCAGGGTATAGCAGGCGCACTGATCATGAAAATTGCTTCAAACTGAAAGTAAAAGTTCCAGATTTTACTCATCGTATTTAATAAATGCGGAAAAATCTGCAGATTTAAGATTTTAAATCATGGCGTAATTTCAACATATACACGATATGTTTATATTTTCTCTAAAACTCAAACAAAATTGGTTCTCATAAATCCAGAATCTTATCTGGTCTTCATAGTTAGAATCTTTAAAGTTCGTCTTCGGGAGCTGGCTCGTTTGGGAGAAGATTTGTCATCAAACCCCTACAATTCTATATATTCTATATATTATACTTGATTCATGGTGGTGGGTATTTAAAATTCGGCCCGGCCGAATTTACTGCTGTATATACTTGTTTTTTTTAATATATGAAAACATTTTGTGCTCGGTTTTAATTTGGATTTTAAATTGACATTTTTTTTGTACATGAATATCTTTGTTGATATCTTTGGCTCGCAATCAATACCAAAATCCTTAAAGGAAGGTCAAAATCTTTGAATTGAATTCGGCCCAGCTGAAGTTTCTGCCGTATATACCTAATTTTCGTCTACTAACTCATCGATGTCACCTACATTTGAGTATGACAATAACTACGATTTTTATTTATGTATAATAGTAACTTAGAAAAAAAAAGAGCACAAATGCATATCAATTTGATTGTGTTTAGTGTTTCATTTTATTTATCCTCAATATGTTCTTTATTTTTTCTTTTCGAATTGTAATTTGACCCCATAATGCAATATTTGACGTTCGTCTTCATTGTTTGAATGTGTCACCGCAAAGTACTTACCCGTAACAATAAAACCTAATCGTGTGTTAGAAATATGTACACTTAAAGAAAGTATATCAAAACATATAATAGAAATATTAATAATTAGTTTAGTTAAAATACAAGTCTATATGGCCGAAAATTCGACAAGGCCTAATATTGTGTACACCCACCATGGATTGCGTACAAATTTCCACCAAAGGCTGTCACCCACAATCGAATTACTTGGGTTGTGGTAACACATGTCAAGGTGTCTTACAATTTAACACTGTCTTCTAGATAGAGTTAGTCTACTATAGACTCCGTATGGGTCTATAGTAGACAAAAGAAGGCAAATTAAAATATGCCATATATAAGCAATATAATTTTTGTTCTGTTTATATAGAGGAGTCAAGTCAAATAACTATGACCTGATATGAACCAATTTGTTCATCCTTAAGGGTTGAGGGTATAAAAGTATTTAGCGCTTTACTTTATTGCATTACACACACGGTTGCCATAGTTGGTAGAATTCTACAAAGAAATTTAGACTTTTTAAATGAATGGTAAATTTATAGAATTCTTGGTGTTTTGGCCGATTGTGCAAAATATTAATCCAAAATAATAGGTACTTAAATTTTTTATAGAAATAAAAATTTGAGAAAATTTTCTAAAGACATAAAATCTAGACAAAATCTTCTATAGAAATAAAAGTTTGAGAAAATTTTCTTAGAAATACAAATATGAGAAAATTTTCTTAGAAATACAAATTTGAGAAATTTTCCTTTGAAATAAAATTTTGACAAAATTTTCTATAGAAATAAAATGTTGACAAAATTTTCTACACAAATTAAATTTAGACAACATTTTCTATAGAAATAAAATTGTGAAAAATTTTCTATAGAAATAAAATGTTGACAACATTTTCTATTGAAAAAAAATTTTGACAAAATTTTCTATAGAAATAAAATTTTTACGAAATTTTCTATCGAAATAAAATTTTGATAAAATTTCCTACAGATATAAAATTTTGATAAATACACAAATAAAATCTAGACAAAGTTTTCTATAGAAATAAAACTTTGACACAATTTTCAATAGAAATAAAATTTTTACAACATTTTCTATGGAAATAAAATTTTAACAAAATTTTCTATGGAAATAAAATTTTGACGAAATTTTCTATAGAAATAAAATTTTGACAAAATGTTCTATACATATAAAATTTTGACAAAATTTTCTATAGAAATAAAATTTTAAAAAAAAATTCTACACAAATAAAATTTTGACAAAATTTTCTATAGAAATAAAATTTTGACAAAATTTTCAATAGAAATAAAATTTTTACATTTTCTATAGAAATAAAATTTTGACAAATTTTTCTATGGAAATAAAATGTTGACAAAATTTTTTGTAAAAATAAAATGTTGACAAAACCTTCTACTGAAATAAAATTTTGACGAAATTTTCTATAGATATAAAATTTAGACAAAATTTTCTATAAAAATAAAATTTTGAGAAAATTTGCAACAGAAATAAAATTTTTACATTTTCTATAGAAATAAAATTTTAACAAAATTTTCTATAGAAATAAAATTTTGACAAAATTTTCTACACAAATAAAATTTAGACAAAATTTCCTATAGAAATAAAACTTTGACAACATTTTCTACAGAAATAAAATTTTTACAAAATTTTCTATAGAAATAAAATTTTGACAAAATTTTCTATAGAAACAAAATGTTGATAAAATTTTATATAGGAATATTTTTTTTTAATTTCTGGTGTATTGGTAGAGTTCCTGATGTTTTGGTAGATTTTGCAAAACATTCCTCCAACTAAGAGGTACTTAAATTTTCTATAGAAATGGGCAAAATTTTCTTAGAATAAAATTTTGACAAAATTTTTTATAGAAATAAAATTTTGAGAAAGATTTTTCTAAAAATAAAATTTTGACAAAATAAAAAAAAAAACATTTATAGAAATAAAATTTTGAGAAAATTTTCTGTAGGAATAAAATTTTGAGAAAATCTTCTATAGAAATAACATTTTCTGTAGAAATAAAATTTTGACAACATTTTCCTCTAGAAATAAAATGTTTACAAAATTTTCTATAGAAATAACATTTTAACAAAATTTTCTATAGAAATAAAATTTTAACAAATGTTTCTAAAAAAAAAAATGTTTGGCGAAATTTACTATAACAATAAAATTTTGAAAATTGTCTATAGGAATAAAATTTTGAAAAAAAATCAATATAAATAAAAGTTTGAAACTTTTTTCTTAGAAATAAAAGTTTGACAAAAGTTTCTATAAAAATAACTATAACTGTAAAATTATGACAAATTTTATATAGAAATAAAATTTATACAAAATTGCTAGAGATATAAATTTTTTCAAATTTTTATATAGGAATATTTTTTTTTTACTTTCTGGTATATTGTTAGAGTTCCTGATGTTTTGGTAGATTTTGCAAAACATTCCCCCAACTAAGAGGTACTTAAATTTTCTATAGAAATGGTCAAAATTTTCTTGGAATAAAATTTTGACAAAAATTTTTATAGAAATAAAATTTTGAGAAAGATTTTTCTAAAAATAAAATTTTGACAACATTTAAAAAAAAAATCTATAGAAAAAAAATTTGAGAAAATTTTCTAAAGAATCAAAATTTTGACAAAATTTTCTATAGAAATAAAATTTTGACAAAATTTTCTATAGAAATAAAATTTTGACAAAATTTTCTATAGAAATAAAACTTTGACAACATTTTCTACAGAAATAAAATTTTGACAAAATTTTCTAAAGAAATAAAATTTTGACAAAATTTTGACAAAATTTCCTATAGAAACAAAATGTTGATAAAATTTTGTATAGGAATATTTTTTTAATTTCTGGTATATTTGTAGAGTTCCTGATGTTTTGGTAGATTTTGCAAAACATTCCTCCAACTAAGAGGTACTTAAATTTTCTATAGAAATTGGCAAAATATTCTTAGTATAAAATTTTGACAAAATTTTTTATAGAAATAAAATTTTAAGAAAGATTTTTCTAAAAATAAAATGTTGACAAAATTTTAAGAGAAATTTCTATAGAAATAAAATCTTGAGAAAATTTTCTATAGGAACAAAATTTTGAGAAAATTTTCTATAGAAATAAAATTTTCTGTAGAAATAAAATTTTGACAACATTTTCCTCTAGAAATAAAATGTTGACAAAATTTTCTATAGAAATAAAATTTTAACAAAATTTTCTATAGAAAAAAAATCTTGGCGAAATTTACAAGAACACTAAAATTTTGAAAATTGTCTATAGGAATAAAATTTTTGAAAAAAATCAATATAAATAACAGTTTGAACATTTTTTCTTAGAAATAAAATTTTGATAAAAATAAAATTTTGACAACATTTTCTATAGAAATAAAATTTTGACAAAATTTTCAATAGAAATAAAATTTTGAAAAAATTGCTGGAAATTATGACAAATTTTCCATAGAAGTAAAATTTTGACAAAGTGTTCTATAGAAATTTTCTATAGAAATAAAGTTTTGACAAAATTTTCTATATAACAGTTCGGCAAAATTTTGCTATAAAAATAAAATTTTGACAACATTTTCTATAGAAATAAAATGTTGACAAAATTTTCTATAGAAATAAAGTTTTGACAAAATTGCTAGAGATATAAAATTATAACCAATTTTCTATAGAAATAAAATTTTGACAAAATTTTCTATAGAAATTTGCAATAGAAATGAAGTTTGGACAAAATTTTCTATAGAATAAAATTTTGACAAAATTTTCTATAGAAAGAGTCAATATCTTTAAAACATTTAATTTTCGAGTTAGGTCATACTAAGAAAAGTCAATTGTGAGTTAGTTCTCCTTTTTTGTAGAAGTAGTAACTTTCCCTCTGTGGGGAGCCACCGTGGTGCCCGCCTTGCATACACAAGGTCGTGGGTTCGATTCCTGATGCGACCGAACACCAAAAATTTTTCAGTGGTGGATTATCCCACCTCAGTAATGCTGGTGACATTTCTGAGGGTTACAAAGCTTCTCTAAGTGGTTGCACTGCAATGTGGAACGCCGTTCGGAATCGGCTATAAAAAGGAGGTCCCTTGTCATTGAGCTTAACATAGAATCGGGCAGCACTCAGTGATAAGAGAGAAGTTCACCAATGTGGTATCACAATGGACTGAATAGTCTAAGTGAGCCTGATACATAGGGCTGCCACCTAACCTAACCTTCCCTCGTTGGTTCAAGATAAAATCGTTAAAAAATTTAAGATTCTACTCATTCAAAATTCTGGGGATATTTGTCCAAACAAAAAATAGTCGTAAACAGGAGAGATTATAGTATATAATATTACAAATACTGACATAAATTTTTAAAATAAAATAATAAAACATTTCTTTGGAATAAAACATTTTTTTATAACAACAACACAAATTTGAACAAAATTTAAATTTGGTAGTTTTATTGGTAAAATTTTTGGTAATTTTTTTCTCAAATTTAGGTAGATTATTTTTGGCGCAAGTGGCAACAGTGATTACATGTCAGCCTCGCTGTAAATGCAGTGGCACTTTGTGCTACTATTGGTACCATTTTTAGAATTTCCAAAGGTAGCACTGATGTATGAAATGAAAAGAAAAGAATTTCATTGAAATATATTTGGATTTTATTGACACTTATTATGGTGATATCTAGCCCCTGTCAGTTTATTAGTTTTGTAATATTTCTCAATTTGCAATTTTTCTTGGTGTATCCACAACCTATCATGGCATAGTGAGAACGAACGAATTCAATCATTTCAAAAGACAATTTATATTCTATTTGGAATGAAAAGTGTTTCGAAAGTAATTTCGATTTATTGCTTTGTGGCAGTAGAAGATGACATTTTTCATGTTCCTGCCTTAGGTCTTAGCTCGATATAGAATTTATTTGGTCTTCGTTTTTTCCTTTCCAATACCTTGCAAATATGGTCAGAGAGAGAGAGAGAGAGAGGGCGAAGAGGGTATTTACAGAAGGGCAATAAATGCAAATGTGCAATTTGTGTCATATTGCTTGACTTCGTGACATCAGGAAAAGTTCACTTTGGGTCTTCTGACGTCTGATGACGAGTGTCATGAAAAAGAAATTTAAAACTATGTTCAATGCTCTATTTGAGGTTAAACTTTTCGAAACATCCGTTCAAGCTATCAGGCAAGCGATGAATAGTATGAACATAGGTGAAATGTGAACCAAATTATCAAATGACATGCAATTGCATGGCAAACATTGGCATTTGTGGGGGGGCAAACACTGAAAACAATCCATATGAGAAAATATTGGCTTGAGAAAAGTGCTTGGAGTGGTAACTAAAATTTTCTATAACATACTCGTCCATATATAATACCCCAAATGGTCGAAATTGGTTAGGTAGCATATACGAGACTTTTATATATTTAATACTGAACTGATGTGTACACAATATTCTATATCGAAGTATCGGAATATCGTTATTATTAAGTTAATTTTAAAGCCGGACGTCGATCACACGAAAGACTACATTAACTACATTAATACCCCTTTAATTATACATAACAAATAAGGAAAGTCTAAAGTCGGGCGGGGCCGACTATATTATACCCTGCACCACTTTGTAGATCTAAATTTTCCATACAATATCACATCCGTCAAATTTGTTGGCGGCTATATATAAAGGGTTGTCCCAAATACATACATTTAAATATCACTCGATTTGGACAGAATTTGATAGACTCTTACAAAATCTATAGACTCAAAATTTAAGTTGGCTAATGCACTAGGGTGGAACACAATTTTAGTAAAAAAAAAAATATGGGAAACATTTAAATCTGAAGCAATTTTAAGGAAACTTCGCAAAAGTTTATTTATGATTTATCGCTCGATATATATGTATTAGAAGTTTAGGAAAATTAGAGTCATTTTTACAACTTTTCGACTAAGCAGTGCCGACTTAAAAAGGAAAATGTTGGTATTTTGACCATTTTTGTCGAAAACAGAAAAAAAAATATATATATATGGGAGCTATATCTAAATCTGAACCGATGTCATCCAAATTCGGCACGCATAGCTACAATGCTAATTCTACTCCCTGTGCAAAATTTCAACTAAATCGGAGTAAGAAATTGGCTTCTGTGGTCATATGAGTGTAAATCGGGCGAAAGCTATATATGGGAGCTATATCTAAATCTGAACCGATTTCAACCAAATTTGGCACGCAAAGCTACAATACTAATTCTACTTCCTGTGCAAAATTTCAATTAAATCGTTGCAAGAAAATTGGCCTCTGTGGTCATATGAGTGTAAATCGTGTGAATGCTATATATGGGAGCTATATCTAAATCTGAACCGATTTCAACCAAATTTGGCACGCATAGCTACAATGCTAATTCTACTCCCTGTGCAAAATTTCAATTAAATCGTTGCAAAAAATTGGCCTCTGTGGTCATATGAGTGTAAATCGGGCGAAAGCTATATGGGGGATATATCTAAATCTGAACCGATTTCAACCAAATTAGGCACGCATAGCTACAATGCTAATTCTACTCCCTGTGCAAAATTTCAATTAAATCGTTGCAAAAAATTGGCCTCTGTGGTCATATGAGTGTAAATCGGCTGAATGCTATATATGGGAGCTATATCTAAATCTGAACCGATTTCAACCAAATTTGGCACACATAGCTACAATGCTAATTCTACTTCCTGTGCAAAATTTCAACTAAATCGGAGCAAAAAATTGGCCTCTGTGGGCAAATGAGTGTAAATCGGGCGAAAGCTATATATGGGAGCTATATCTAAATCTGAACCGATTTGGCTGATATTTTGCAAGAGACTGTTAAAATATTCGAATGTACGGAATTTGAGGAAGATCGGTTGATATACACGCCAATTATGACCAGATCGGTGAAAAATATATATGGCAGCTATATCTAAATCTGAACCGATTTTTTCCAAAATCAATAGGGATCGTCTCTGAGCCGAAACAGGACTCTATACCAAATTTTAGGACAATCGGACTAAAACTGCGAGCTGTACTTTGCACACAAAAATACATCAACAGACAGACGGACAGACAGACAGACAGACAGACAAACAGACAGACAGACAGACAGACAGACAGACGGACGGACATCGCTAAATCGACTCAGAATTTAATTCTAAGACGATCGGTATACTATTTCTCGTGCCTTAAATGAATTTAATAATATCTCCAATTGTTATGAACTTGATTGTAGTTTAAGTTTATCAAAGTATTTAGAAATTCTAGAATTCATATATTTTTGATTTTGATATATGTATAATTTTTAAGTTTTTTTGTCTGTAAGGAATTCTTGTAATCCAAAGACAATGAATAAATAAATGAATAAACGATGGGTCTCAGACTTTTCCTTCTTGGCGTTACATACAAATGCACAAACTTATTATACCCTGTACCACAGTAGTGGTGAAGCGTATAACAAGTATATACAGTAGTAAGTTCGGCCGGGCCGAATTTGAAATACCCACCACCATGTCTCATATATAAAGTTTCCTTTGAAAACTCTTCGTCGGTGCGGGTACCTTGACATATATTATGTAGGATTTAAGGGGGTTTGATGACAGATATTCTTCCAAGCAGATCAATTCAACCAGTACACTTCCCGAAAATAAATTTAAAGATTCTACGTATGAAGACTAGATCAGATTATGGATTTATAAGAACCAATTTTTATACCCTCCACCATAGGATGGGGGTATATTAACTATGTCATTCCGTTTGTAACACATCGAAATATTGCTCTAAGACCCGATAAAGTATATATATTCTGGGTCGTGGTGAAATTCTAAGTCAATCTGAGCATGTCCGTTCGTCGGTTGAAATCACGCTAACTTCCGGACGAAACAAGCTATCGACTTGAAACTTGGCACAAGCAGTTGTTATTGATGTAGGTAGGATGGTATTGCAAATAGGCCATACCGGTCCACTTTTACGTATAGCACCCATATAAACGGACCCCAAATTTGGCTTGCGGGGACTCTAAGAGAAGCAAATTTCATCCAATCCGACTGAAATTTGGTACATGGTGTCAGCATATGATCTATAACAACCATGCAAAAATTGGTCCACTTCGGTCCATAATTATATATAGCCCCCATATAAACCGATCCCCAGATTTGACCTCCGGAGCCCCTTGGAAGACCAAAATTCATCTGATTCAGTTGAAATTTGGTACGTGATGTTAGTATATGGTATCCAACAACCATGCAGAATTGGTTCATATCAGTCCATAATTATATATAGCCCCCATATAAACCGATCCCCAGATTTGACCTCCGGTGCCTTTTGTAGAAGCAAAATTCATCTGATCTGGTTGAAATTTGGTACGTGGTGGTAGTATATGATATTTAACAACCATGCAGGGATTGGTCCATATAAGTCCATAATCATATATAGTCGCCATATAAACCGATCCCGAGATTTGGTTTTGGAGCCTTTTGGAGGAGCAAATTTCATCCGAGTCAGTTGAAATTTGGTTCATTGAGCTAGTATATGGCCGTTAACAACTATGCCTAACTAGGTCCACATCGGTCTATAGTTATATATAGCCCTCAGACAAAAAATTGGTACATATCAAGTTCATAATTGTATATAGCCCCCATATAAGCGACCCCCATATTTCAATTCTGGCGCTCTACCACGTATGGACTAACTCACAATTTAGAAAACGATGATAAGAAGTTTTAGGATAACACAACCCACGTAATTCGATTGTGGATGACATTCTTTCGTAGAAGTTTCTACGCAATCTATGATGGAGGGTTCATAAGATTCGGCCTGGCCGAACTTACGGCCGTATATACTTGTTTTAGTGTAATTGGTATTTTTAACTTTTTTGCGTCAAATATGTTAAAAATAGAGTAAGAATTAATAAAATGGTAAAAATTATTTAAATTTTGCCGAATAGAATTAGAATATATTACAAATCATAAAAAAATTATAAAAAGTATTTATTTGGCAAAATATCACAAAATTATTTATTTCAAATTCAAAACACCGAATTATATAGTTGGCCCCGCCCGATTTTAGAGTTTCCTTCCTTTCCTTGTTTTGTATTAGGTCTTCTGTTTAAATTCCTATTAATTAATTCTTTGCATATACCCCACAAAATATGGAGCCAAATGCATAATTACAATTCTCCATGGCCTAATAGTTTTTTTCCATTTCATGGCTAAGCTAAAAATGGGTGAAATATAGCCCAAAAGAAAATGCATTTTATTTAAATGCTAAAAAGAACCTTGAAGCGACAACAAAGGAACTAAAACCTTGAAGCAAAAAACAAAATCACCAATTATAAAAGCCAATGTGATTTCGATTCTCTCACACATTTGCAAAACTTTTCGAACAATTGCACAATTAATATTGAAAAAAGGAAAGTTATGAAACGAACTCAAGCAAAGTCAGAAATGGAGAAATTGGCGAAAAAATGTCAAAACGTTCAACATTTCTTATTAAAATTAGTTTTCGTTTACCCTTTTGTAATAAGTTGTCTTTGCATCATTGTAACCAAACGCCAGTTCTTTGCTGACTGTTGCAATTTTTCGCAAGCCCGATGTAAGTAAAAGTTAATTCTTCCTTCACAATTATTAATAAATTGGAAATACGCAAATTCGATACAGTGGGTAAATAGTGAACAATTATTTGGGAATTTTTATAGTTGTACGACAAATATTTTCAATTCTCACTTCTGATGAAATTCTTTTGGACAAGTCTTAGAAAATACACTTTTCCAATATTTTGTATATTTATATGTGCACCCAGAAAAGATCACCCAAATCATCAAGAATAAATTGTTAAATTTTGGATGGTGAAAACTGATCATGTTTGTCGCAAACATTTTATTTTCTCGAAAATTATGTATCTGATATCGGATACCACTTTTGATAAAAAAAAAAACATTTTTGATAAAAAAAATCCAGAAATAAAATTTTGATCTTGAAATATGTTTGGGGTTATAGTATTCCTTCTCTGCGTGGCCAAAAGGAATAGAAAATCAATAAACAATTTAAAAAAATTAATTAAAGATTTGACATCCGCCGGAATATGAACCTTTGCCAGTTGGAAAAATTATCTTTATACCAAAATATATACCGAAAATAACAAAATAAAAACTAATGCCCTGGGGTAAAAACTGGTACACATCTGTCCATAATTATATATATCCCCCATATAAACCGATCCCCAGATTTGGCTTGTGGAGCCTGTAAGAGCAGCAAATTTCATCCGATCCGGCTGAAATTTGGTACTTGGTGTTAGTATACGATCTCAAACAACCATGCAAAAACTGGTACACATCTGTCCATAATTATATATATCCCCCATATAAACCGATCCCCAGATTTGGCTTGTGGAGCTTCTAAGAGAAGTAAATTTCATCCGATCCGGCTGAAATTTGGTACAGGGTGTCAGTATATGATCTCTAATAACCATGCAAAAATCGGTCCACATCGGTCCATAATTATATATAGCCCCCATATAAACCGATCCCCCGATTTGGCTTGCGGAGCTTCTAAGAGAAGCAAATTTCATCCTATCCGGCTGAAATTTTGTACATGGTTTAATTATATAGTCTCTAATGTTCATGCAAAAATTGGTCCACACCGGTCCATTACTATATATAGCCCCTGTGGCGACACTCGTTTTTAAATTTGTTTTTTTTTTAAATCTAATTTGTTTTGTGTTTTTTGTCAAATTATTTTTATACCCTCCACCATAGGATGGGGGGTATATTAACTTTGTCATTCCGTTTGTAACACATCGAAATATTGTTCTAAGACCCCATAAAGTATATATATTCTGGGTCGTGGTGAAATTCTGAGTCGATCTGAGCATGTCCGTCCGTCCGTCCGTCTGTTGAAATCACGC
Organism: Haematobia irritans; assembly: GCF_050003625.1. NCBI lineage: Eukaryota > Metazoa > Arthropoda > Insecta > Diptera > Muscidae > Haematobia > Haematobia irritans. The sequence goes on along the minus strand of NC_134397.1, from coordinate 255,850,059 downwards.
TAACTTCCGAACGAAACAAGCTATCGACTTGAAACTTGGCACAAGTAGTTGTTATTGATGTTGGTCGGATGGTATTGCAAATGGGCCATATCGGTCCACTTTTACGTATAGCCCCCATATAAACGGACCCCCAAATTTGGTTTGCGAGGCCTCTAAGAGAAGCAAATTTAATCCGATCCGGCTGAAATTTGGTACATGGTGTTAGTATATTGTCTCTAACAACCATGCAAAAATTGGTCCACGTCGGTCCATAATTATATATAGCCCCCATATAAACTGATCCCCCGATTTGGCTTGCGAGGCCTCTAAGAGAAGAAAATTTCATCCGATCCGGCTGAAATTTGGTACATGGTGTAAGTATATGGTCTCTAAAAACCATGCAAAAACTGGTCCACATAGGTCCATAACTATATATAGCCCCCATATAAACCGATCCCCCGATTGGGCTTGTGAGGCCTCTAAGAGGAGCAAATTTCATCCGATCCGGCTGAAATTTGGTACATGGTGTTAGTATATGGTCTCTAACAACCATGCACAAATTGGTCCACATCGGTCCATAATTATATATAGCCCCCATATAAACCGATCACCAGATTTGACCTCCGGAGCCTCTTGGAAGACCAAAATGCATCTGATTCAGTTGAAATTTGGTACGTGGTGTTAATATATGGCCTCAAACTCCCATGCAAAAATTAGTCGAAATCGGTCCATAATTATATATAGCCCCCGTATAAACCGATCCCCAGATTTGACCTCTGGAGCCCCTTGGAAGAGCAAACTTCATCCGATTCGGTTGAAATTTGGTACGTGATGTTAGTATATGGTATCCAACAACCTTGCAGGAATTGGTTCATATCAGTCCATAATTATATATAGTACCCATATAAACCGATCCCCAGATTTGACCTCCGGTGCCTTTTGGAGAAGCAAAATTCTTGAAATTTTGTTGAAATTTGGTTGAAATTTTGTACGTGGTGGTAGTATATGATATTTAACAACCATGCGAAAAGTGGTCCATATCAGTCCATAATCATATATAGCCCTCATATAAACCGATCCCGAGATTTGGTTTTGAAGCTTCTTGGAGGAGCAAATTTCATCCGAGTTAGTTGAAATTTGGTACATTGTGCTAGTATATGGCCGTTAACAACCATGCCTAACTAGGTGCATATCGGTCTATAGTTATATATAGCCCTCAGATTAATCGATCCCCAATCACACAAAAATTGGTCCATATCAATAATTGTATATAGCCCCCATATAAGCGACCCCCATATTGCAATTCTGGCTCCGTACGTACCGTGCAAAAGTCCATATCGATTCGTAATTATTTGTAGACTTACCTACACATACTTTTTTTGTCTAATGTATACCACGTATGGACTAATACACAATTTAGAAAACGAATTAAGATACCACAACCCAAGTAATTCGATTGACGCAATCCATGGTGGAGGGTACATAAGATTCGGCCTGGCCGAACTTACGGCCGTTTATACTTGTTTCTCTTCAATTTTTAGATTTTCAAAGTATTGCTGTCAATTTCTAAAAAAAAATAATTTTAAATTTTGATAAATAGCGTGCATTATTTGAACCACCTACATTGGTAACCCCGACATAAGAACACTATGACTGAAGAAAATACTGGAAGAGAAGGCTCAGACCTTCAAAACTCTTTAGCTTTTCAACAGGCACAACCTCAGATTTCCTCCGCAACCAGCGTAAAAATTCCACCATTTTGGAAGCAAAACCCTAAACTCTGGTTCATTCAAGTTGAAGCGGCATTCAAAGTCAATCGAATTACAAGAAGTGAAACTAAATACGACCATATAATTTATAATCTAGACCTGGAAACACTAGAATTCGCGTCAGATATTATAATGGCTACTACATTCGAGGGATGTAAGTACGAGGTTTTAAAAAAGAAACTTATTTCCGCATTCACAGAATCCGATGAAAAGAAACTCAGGCATCTTTTATTGGGACATGCCATTTGTGATCAAAAACCCAGCCATTACTTACAAATGATGCGCAATGCGGAAACTGGTCATGTTAGTGAATCAGTTTTAAGAGCGTTATTCTATGAACAGATGCCAGAGAAAATTAAAATAATTCTCACTGGCAACAAAGGTAATTTGGAACAAGCAGACAAAATAATGGAGCAACTAAATCCATCAATATTTGGAATCGAGAACAATCATTCCTACGATATGTCTGCTATATTAAATAAAATCGACGCCCTTGAAAAACGTTTCGATCAGGTTCGACCCCGTTCACCAGACTTTTTAAGATCACGAAATAGATCTCGAAGTAAATCCAGAGGCCGAAAGGAGTATTGCTGGTATCATAACAACTTCAAGGATAAGGCGCTCACCAGATTTGACTTCCGAAGCCTCTTGGAAGACAAAAATTCATCTTATTCAGATGAAATTTACTACGTGGTGTTAACATATGGCCTCAAACGCCATGGTCGAAATCGGTCCACAATTATATATAGCCCCCATATAAACCGATCCCTAGATTTGACCTCCGGTGCCTTTCATAATTGTATATAGCCCCCATATAAGCGACCCCCATATTTCAATTCTGGCTCTCTACGTATCGTGCATAAGTCCATTTCGATTAGTAATTATTTGTAGACTTACCTAACAGGTTGTCTTATAAGTCCACGGTCTAACAAAGAAAAACACATTTTTTTTGTCAAAATTCGTTTTTATACCCTGTTCCACACTGTGGAACAGGGTATTATAAGTTAGTGCATATGTTTGCAACACCCAGAAGGAGACGAGATAGACACATGGTGTCTTTGGCAAAAATGCTCAGGGTGGGCTCCTGAGTCGATATAGCGATGTCCGTCTGTCCGTCTGTCCGTGAACACATTTTGTAATCAAAGTCTAGGTCGCAGTTTTAGTCCAATCGACTTCAAATTTGGCACAAGTATGTGTTTTGGCTCAGAATAGATCCCTATTGATTTTGGAAGACATCGGTTCAGATTTAGATATAGCTCCCATATATATATTTCGCCCGATATGGACTAATACGGTCCCAGAAGCCAGAGTTTTACCCCAATTTGGTTGAAATTTTGCACAGGGAGTAGAATTAGCATTGTAGCTATGCGTGCCAAATTTGGTTGAAATCGGTTCAGATTTAGATATAGCTCCCATATATAGCTTTCGCCCGATTTACACTCATATGACCACAGAGGCCAATTTTTTGCTCCGATTTAGTTGAAATTTTGCACAGGGAGTAGAATTAGCATTGTAGCTATGCTTGCCAAATTTTGTTGAAATCGGTTCAGATTTAGATATATCTCCCATATATAGCTTTCGCACGATTTACACTCATATGACCACAGAGGCCAATTTTTAACTCCGATTTAGTTGAAATTTTGCACAGGGAGTAGAATTAGTATTGTTGCAATGCGTGCCAAATTTGGTTGAAATCGGTTCAGATTTAGATATAGCTCCCATATATATGTTTTTCTGATTTCGACAAAAATGATCAAAATACCAACATTTTTCTTATAAAATCGCCACTGCTTAGTCGAAAAGTTGTAAAAATGACTCTAATTTTCCTAAACTTCTAATACATATATATCGAGCGATAAATCATAAATAAACTTTTTCGAAGTTTCCTTAAAATTGCTTCAGATTTAAACGTTTCCCATATTTTTTTTACTAACATTGTGTTTCACCCTAGTGCATTAGCTGACTTAAATTTTGAGTCTATAGATTTTGTAGAAGTCTATCAAATTCTTCCAGATTGAGTGGTATTTAAATGTATGTATTTGGGACAAACCTTTATATGTAGCCCCCAACACATTTGACGGATGTGATATGGTATCGAAAATTTAGATCTACAAAGTGGTGCAGGGTATAATATAGTCGGCTCCGTCCGACTTTAGACTTTCCTTACTTGTTATTATTCAACATAGTCCCCTTCAAGAGCGATACAACGATTATAACGACCTTCCAATTACCCATTACCTTGCCAGCGGACTTTTGAGTATTTCCACGCTTCGGAGACGGTTCACCGGTCGCTGTCCACTCAGCCGACTATCGATTGGACTCAGGAGTGTAGTGATGGAGCCATGTTTCATACATTGTCACATATCGACGGAAAAACTCGGGTGTATTACGAGTTAACAGCTGCAAACACCGCTTGAATCATAAACACGTTGTTGTTTTTGGTCAAATGTGAGCTCGCGCGGCACCCATTTTGCACAGAGCTTCCGTATATCCAAATATTGATGAATGATATGACCAACACGTTCCTTTGATATCTTTAAGGCCTCTGCTATCTCGATCAACTTCATTTTACGGTCATTCAAAATCATTTTGTGGATTTTTTTGATGTTTTCGTCGGTAACCACCTCTTTCGGGCGTCCACTGCTCATTTCGCCACGTCCTCCGTGCTTATTTCGCCACGCTTGAATTTTGCATACCAATCAATTATTGTTGATTCCCCTGGGGCAGAGTCCGGAAACTCATTATTAAGCCAAGTTTTTGCTTCCACCGTATTTTTCCCCTTCGGAAAACAGTATTTTATCAAAACACGAAATTCCTTTTTTCCGTTTTTTCACAATAACAAAAGTTGCTTCAAAAAAGACGCTCTATCTCAGAAACTAATTGACTTACAGATGTCAAATTTTGACACGAATCATTTGAAGGTTGGTACTATATAAAAATAATATGCCTTTAATACTAGCGACGCCATATATGTGTCAGACCGTGGACTTATCAGCCAACCTGTTATACATATCTTTTTTGTCTGGTATATACAACGTATGGACTAACTCACAATTTAGAAAACGATGTTAAGAAGTTTTAAGATACCACAACCCAAGTAAGTCGATAGAGGACGACAGACTTTCGTAGAAGTTTCTAAGCAATCCATGGTGGAGGGTACGTATATACTTGTTTTTCAATTTCGCACCATTTCGGATCAAAAAAGAACATTTTCATTGCTTTTTTGCTACGCCTATTTTGCTGGAAACAAATAAAACAATGAACATTTCCGATGCATTTTTCGGTTAATGTGGAATTTTCCATGAATTGCTCTCAATTCATGGAAAATTGAGGACAGGTCTAAAGGCATTCTGGGACTGGGACAATAAAAAAGCTGGAGTTACTACCTACCATTAATATCCAATTCTGACTTTTTCAGGTACACAGAAAAAAATATCACCAAAATATTTCCAATTAAAAAGTTAATTGAAGTTGAAAATTTTTTCAATTAATAAATTAATTGATACAATTAACTTTTTAATCATGATAGAAACATTAAGTTAATTAAGTCAATAATGGAAAATTTTAAAATTTTTAATTAAAAAAATAATTGATACAATTAACTTTTTAATCAAATTCGGAAGACTAATTCAGTTAAACAAAGTGCTGATTTTTTTTCAAATTTTTAATTAAAAGTGTATTTCAAACAATCATTTGTTAATCCAAATAAAAACTCTAAGCCAATTCAGAAAGTAATTAAAAATATTTACCTTTTTTAATTGATAAATTAATTGAGTTTTGCAATCAACATCAATTAAATTTTTAATTGAATCAATTAAAAAATTAATTGAAATTTGCTGAAAAAATCAATTAAATTTTTAATCAAGAATTTTTTTATGCCCAATTAAAACTGTGATTGATACTATCATTTTCGTGATTGAAGACATTTCAATTAAAAAATTAATTGGATCAATTAATTTGGTGATTGAATCAGAAAAATTTTTTTTGTGTGTATATAATAAGTGTACAATAACACGGGCATTGCCAATTTTAAATATTGGTCAGGGCCATATTGGCGACTAAGACAAGCACCACTATATTCAAATATATACACACATACTCGTTTTCTCAAAATATCATCCCACTGTGTGCAAATTTTTTAACGGTTAAATGCCACAATGCTCAGAAGAAAAACTTTCTTTCCAACGGCGTGAAAACTTCATTACTGTTCATTCTCTCAAGTATTTAATAAAATCATAAGGGGAGAGTGAGCACAAAAAATGAAAAAAACAAAAAAAAAAAATACAAAGAACTCAATGTGGTAGATGGCAGCAATTGTGAGAACAGAAGTCCCCCATCTGCTAGCTGATATAGTGGCAGTAGCAGTTTGTAAGCCTTGAAACTTTTTTTTCTCAATTTTGTTCTGATAGAATAATTAATAAAATATTCTTTTCTTTTTGAGCAGCACACAATGAATGCAAAATGGAAAATAAAGTTGATTTTTTCCATAACTCTTTGGTTATGCATTGGAGGTTTCTTGCTTCTTTTTTTCCGCATCTCTTTATTCGAACTTAATGGAAATTTGCTGGTGGCATTTCTATAAATTAATTTCAATAATATTGCCTCTACGCGATCTCCACGAATTGTATGGGAAGGAGTATGAATGTATGCGTTCATTTATTTAAATAACCAAGGATTTTTTTCTCTTCATTTCATTTATGTTTCCATTTCCAATTGTTAGTTGTATACCCTACATCACTATGTGGTCAAGCTATGTGGTTAGCGTGGGTCGAAAGCGCTATAGGCAAGCCAATTAGGGGCCTAAACGCCAGTTTATAGGGCAGATATAGGAGATTTCTTCAACATTGGGGACATTCCTTCCTTGGTAGGATACGTTTTGCTGTTAGGTTATCGGATAGGATTTATCAGTTGCACATATTTCGATGCTATAGTAACAAGATATGTCAGCTATAGTCCATTTATGTGTTTATAGATGGTACGATACAATTAGTACGGCAATGGTGGTTTGTACTAGTTGGTGGTTGTGAGGGGGTGTTAGGATATATATGTATATATATTTTGTTGTTAGGTTTTTCGGCTTAGTGCAGATAGGGACATTTGGCATGCTGGCGGGACATGTGATAAGTCCTCCCATTATTATGGTTTGGTCGAGTGATGTGGTGTCATGATTAGAGACGATCTGCGGTTTCTCTTAATGGTATTTTGGTCAGGTGATATATTACCGTGGGAGTTACTGACAGGATAGGATAGGTGGATGGGATACAGATTTGAGACACTTTGATCATTTGGACTGGTTTATGTTCAAGTGGTTGAGGTCCTAGCAATTCATTCCGATTGAATATGAATGACAATTTGTTGTCTAAGGGAGTTTTCGTTTCGCAACAAAAATGTTGCCTTGGTGTTACTCTACTTTTTCCCTCATTGTGTTTTCGCCCAAATGATAGTGTCATTCCAAAGTTATTATTAATTCACAACATTTTGAGGGGTACAGGAACCAAAATTTATGACAGTGTCCTTCACATGTGGCAATCAATTTCGAGAATGTTGCAGTTTTTTTCCCAATCGAAATCGTCATAAGAAAATCGATATTGCTGATTCTATATAATATTGTTGTTGATTTAGAACAAATGAACAACTGAAGGCGGTATGAATGTGGGCCTCAGGAAAATGAGCCCCAAAACCCAAATGAAACAGGGCCACAAATGTGGGGCAATGCTTCATAATGACTATGAGCCCCACGAAAACGAACTCCAACAAAATGTAATTGAAACATTAAAATTGACCCTAAAATGAAATTAGAGCCACAGTTGGTAGAATTCTACCAAAAATGGTAGATTTTATAATCTACTAAAAGATTAGTACAATTCTCGATGTTTTGGTAGATTTTGCAAAATATTCCTCCCCAACCAAGAGGTACTTCACAAGTTTTCTATAGCAATAAAATTTTGAAATAAATTTATATAGGAATAAAATTTTGACAAACTTTTATATAGAAATAAAATTTTGAATAAATTTTCTATAGAAATAAAATTTTCACAAAATTTTCTGTAGAAATAAAATTTAAAAAAAAATCTATAGCAGAAAAAATATGAAAAAAAATTCTATAGCAATAAAATTTTGACAAAATTTTGTATAGAAATAAAATTTTGACAAAATTTTTTACAGAAATAAAATTAGGACAAAATTTTTTGTAGACATAAAATTTTGACAAAATTTTCTATAGAAATAACATTTTGACAAAATTTTTTATATAAACAAAATTTTGACAAAATTTTCTGTAGAAATAAAATTCTAACAAAATTGTCTATAGAAATAAAATTTTAACAAAGTTTTGTATAGAAAATGTAGATAAAATTTTCTATAGAAATAAAATTTTAACAAAATGTTCTATGTAAATAAAATTTTGGCAAAATTTTCTATAGAAATAAAATTTTAACAAAATTTTCTGTAGTCATTTCAACAAAATTTTCTATAGACATACAATTTGGACAAAATTTCATATAGAAATAAAATTTTCTATAGACATAAAATTAAAAAAATATCTATAGCAATAAAATTTTGAAAAAAAATCTATAGCAATAAAATGAAAAAAAACTTCTATCGCAATAAAATTTTGACAAAATTTTCTATTGAAATACATTTTTTTATAGAAATGACAAACTTTTCTATAGAAATAACATTTTGATAAAAATTTTTATATAAATAAAATTTTGACAAAATTTTCTGTAGAAATAAAACTTTATCAAAATTGTCTATAGAAATAAATTTTAACAAAGTTTTCTACAGAAGATGTAGACCAAATTTTTTATAGACATAAAATTTTGAGAAAATTTTCAATAGAAATAAAATTTGGACAACGTTTTCTTTAGACATAAAATGTTGGCAACATTTTGTATACAAACAAAATTCTGACCAAATTTTGTGTAGGCATGCATTTCGACAAAATTTTCTATAGAAATAAAATTTTGACAAAAATTTGAACAAAATTTTTTATAAACATAAAATTGTGACAAAATTTTTTATAAACATAAAATTTTGACAAAAATGTCCATAGACATAAAATTTTGGACAAAATTTTCTGTAGACATAAAATTTTGACAAAATTTTCTGTAGAGATAACATTTTGACAAAATTTTTTATATAAATAAAATTTTGACAAAATTTTCTGTAGAAATAAAATTTTGACAAAATTTTCTATAGAAATAAAATTTTGTTAAAAAGACAAAATTTTCTATAGAAATAAAATTTTGACAAAATTTTCAATAGAAATAAAATTTGGAATAAATTGTCTATAGAAATAAAATTTTGAATAAATTTTCTATAGAAATAAAATTTTAACAAAATTTTCTGTAGTCATTTGAACAAAATTTTCTATAGAAATACAATTTGGACAAAATTTCCTAGAGAAATAAAATTTTATATAGACATATAATTAAAAAAAATCTATAGCAATAAAATTTTGAGAAAAAAAATCTATAGCAATAAAATTAAAAAAAACTTCTATAGCAATAAAATTTTGACAAAATTTTCTATAGAATAAATTTTCTACAGAAATTAAAAAATTTCCTATAGAAATAACATTTTGATAAAATTTTTTATATAAATTAAATTTTGACAAAACTTTCTGTAGAAATAAAACTTTAACAAAATTGTCCATAGAAATAAAATTTTAACAAAGTTTTCTACAGAAAATGTAGACCAAATTTTTTATAGACATAAAATTTTGACAAAATGTTCAATTGAAATAAAATTTGGACAACGTTTTCTTTAGACATAAAATGTTGGCAAAATTTTGTATACAAACAAAATTCCGACCAAATTTTGTGTAGGCATGCATTTCGACAAAATTTTCTATAGAAATAAAATTTTGACAAAACTTTGAACAAAATTTTCTATAGACATGAAATTGTGACAAAATTTTTTATAAACATAAAATTTTGACAAAATTGTCCATAGACATAAAATTTTGGACAAAATTTTCTGTAGACATAAAATTTTGACAAAATTTTCTATAGAGATAACATTTTGACAAAAATTTTTATATAAATAAAATTTTGACAAAATATTCTGTAGAAATAAAATGCTAACAAATTGTCTATAGAAATAAAATTTTAACAAAGTTTTGTATAGAAAATGTAGACAAAATTTTCTATAGAAATAAAATTTTGGCAAAATTTTCTATAGACATAAAATTTTTACAAAATTTCTCTGTAGTCATTTGAACAAAATTTTCTATAAAAATACAATTAGGACAAAATTTCCTATATAGCAATAAAATTTAAAAAAAAAAAACTTCTATAGCAATAAAATTTGACAAAATTTTTTATAGAATAAATTTTCTATAAAAATGACAAAATTTTCTATAGAAATAACATTTTGATAAAATTTTTTATATAAATACAATTTTGACAAAATTTTCTGTAGAAATAAAACTTTAACAAAATTGTCTATAGAAATAAAATTTGGACAACGTTTCCTTTAGACATAAAATGTTGACAAAATTTTGTATACAAACAAAATTCCGACCAAATTTTGTGTAGGCATGCATTTCGACAAAATTTTCTATAGAAATAAAATGTTGACAAAAATTTGAACAACATTTTCTATAGACATAAAATTGTGACAAATTTTTTATAAACATAAAATTTTGACAAAATTTTCTATAGACATAAAATTTGGACGAAATTTTCCATAAACATAAAATTTTGAAGAAGTTTGCTGTAGAAATAAAATGTTGACAAAATTTTCTACAGACATAAAATTCAATCCAATTTTCTATAGAAATAAAAGTTGGACGAAATTTTCTATAGACACAGAATTTTGAAAAAAATTTCAATAGAAATTTTTTTTGACAAAATATTCTATAAAAATTAAATTTTTGACAGAATTTTTTATAGAAATGAAATTTGGACAAAGTTCCTATAGAAATAATTTTTTTCATAAACAGCAACAAAAATGTGCTTAGTTACCACCATTTTCAAATACCAGGATGCAAAAATAGAACATAGAAAATACAGTTTCTAGACACCCAAGAAGCAAAATCGAGATATAGGTTTATATGGAGGCTATACCGAAAAAATGGACCTATACACACCCAATGGACCTATACACACCCGAAAATAAAAATCGGGAGATCGGTCTATATGGCGGCTATACCAAAACATGGACCGATATGAACCATTTTCGACACACCTCTTTATGGTCCTAAAATACTTGTACATTATCAATTTCAAGCAAATCTGATAGAAAATACAGTTTCTAGACGCCCAAGAAGCAAAACCGGGAGATCGGTCTATATGGGGGCTATAGCAAAACATGAACCGATACTGACCATTTTCGACACACCTCTTTATGGATCCAAAATACCTCTAGATTTCCAATTTTAGGCAAATCGGATATAAAATACAGTTTCTAGACGCCCTAGAAGCAAAAACGGGAGATCGTTCTATATGGGGGGCTATACCAAAACATGGACCAATACAGACCATTTTCGACACACCTCTTTATGGACCCAAAATGCCTCTAGATTTCCAATTTCAGGCAAATCGGATAATAGCTTATATACTTTATATAGTGGAAATAGCTTATATACTTCATATAGTCGGAAATCGATATTTCGATGTGTTACACACGGAATGACAAACTTATGTTATTATACCCGCATCACCATCAGGGTTGGCCTGTCACAAACTGTGACTTTTGCGACATACATTTGCGACGGTATAATACGTATGTCGCAAAAGTCGTAAACCTACTGTAGAAAACCTAATTTTGAATAGAAGAAATAATTTAGCTTGACAACATTGGCTGTGAGTTTCTGCAGAAATTTGTGAAAGTTTTTCCACCGTCAAGCCTATTTTCTTAGGTGGTATCGAAATTCCCGTTGGTGAGTGTGCAAAATACCTTGGGGTTATATTGGACAGGAGACTGAACTTAACCCATATTCTCATAGCGTCGTCATATGACGACAGAAAAATTGGCATGTTCAATGCACCAGTGTACCGTTATTGCTAAACAGAAAAAAATAAAAAACTTATTATCATATGACGACGCCTATTTTCAGGAAACTTGAACCCGATATGACATTTTTTTTAAATTTATATATACTAAAGGTAGTCTATACATGGTGTGAATCAAACATTATTATAATCGGATGATTATTTTATAACTCGGGAGAATACGGGTTAAAGCTAAGAAAGGACGAGAAAATCCACGGTTACCCTGTACTCGTGCAAAAGGCAATAGGGAAAATGTGGGGACTAAAACCTTCTCTTCGCACATACCATCGTCTTGGATATCATCGAATTTGCTGCTTAGCTGACGCGACTAAAGTATTTTGAGTTTGCGACTTTTGTTACTTTTTCTACATTTACGACACGTATGTGACGTTTACAACTTTGCGACAGTCGCAAACCTAAAAAAGTTTAATACAGACCATCTCTGATCACCATTCTAACATATGGTGGTGGGTATACAAATGGACAGATTTTGTTTGTTGTTGCAGATTTAATTGCCGTCATTTGGCATTAAATTGGAAATTTTACATTGAAAATACAAGCGAGTTGTTGATAGAGTGTCCAGCAAAAAAAATTTGGAAGTTCTTCCAAAGGCACAACTTTAAAAGCACTTCCAGAAGATGCAGTCCCAATGATGTTCTTTATTTTAACTACCCAGAAAGTTCTTTTAATCCAATTATTTATAACTTGGTTTGTTCATACTTTTAATGGGTAATTTTAACTTTTTTTGTTTTAAATAGGTTAAAAACAGAGTAAGAATTTATAAAATGATACATATCATTCAAATTTTGTCGAAAAAAAAAATGCTAAATCCAATCGGAATAAATTGTGATTTTTTTGAAAATATTTGAGGTCAAACGTTTCCGACAAGCGTTAAAATCCATTACAAATTATAAAAATTATTTATTTGACACAATATCAAAGATTTTTTATTTACATCCAAAACATTGAATTCGGATCACACCTAAAGAAGTGATGCAAATTCAGTGCAACGGGTGTTGAAATGGAGGACTTTCGCCCTATGACAAGCCCATGTTCATCGCTTCTGCGTCAATTTTGCACCACTTCCGGATCCAAAAAGAACATTTTCATTACTTTTTTGGAGGCGCTTTTTTGCTGGGTAGTTATGTTTGTTAATTTTCTGTTCTGTATATGAAATAAATACTTCTGTTTTTAACCAAAAATTTAGTTTGGTTTTAATATTATTTGTATTGCAGATTTTTTGACGATTTCTAAAATGGACGTGACATTTCTTCGGAAAAAAGTGACGATTGTTCTTGAAATTTTATTGGCAGCCCTGGTCACATCTCATCCAATGCACATGAAAAAAAATTTTATTTTTGTAAACTAGTGTTATCGGTTTTAATTTAAATTCGCCGGTTTTGCTCACTCTATACACATTTTATGAGCGTACATCAGTTAAAAATTTCTTATCCTCTCAATTCATGCTTTTATTCCGTACATATCTACCATCCAATTCGCCATAATTTAGACTTACTAAAATGTCACATATTTTGTTATGTCATACTATTGCCACTGACATTGGTGGTAGAGTATTATATTGTCGTTTTTGCCTTAATCGTAGACTTTTCTTTCTTCCTGATTCCCGTATAATTGAATTATAACGGACATCATAGGTGATGCGATATATGGCACATTTATGCCAAAGGGGTTAATATAAAATGGTTTATGTGTAATTCGTTTGGTTTGCAATATTTACAATATATAACTACATTGTTTCACACCATATTGAATTTAAATTAGTATTTAATTTTCCTTTTGGCATAATTCTTTAATGCCATTCCAGGAAAAAAAGGAATCTCAGTAGCTTATTCTGCTGTTTATACAATGCAATTCGAGAACAACACAAAAAAATGTCCCCCTTGTTTGTTTACTCTATTAAGCCTCAGTTGTTTTAAGTTCATTTTTTGATTAATAAAAAAAAACGACCCTATGAAATGTAAATAATAACAGGAAAATTAACAAAATAATAAAAACGAAACTATGCAACATATTAAAATCATTAACAAGAAAAACGGGAATTACAAAAAGTTTCACACATGAGCAAATAAACAATCAACTCACATTGCAAGACTTTTTAACAGGATATTGGGGAGAATTGAAATTGCCTATGGATATGAAATGGAACAAACACCTGTAACCTCTTTTTCAATTCAATGGCGATTGGCATTAAGAGGGGATGGTTATCAGAAGGGGAAGGGAGAGTAATTCTGAAAAAAAACACACACAAAAATAAAGAACACTGATAGAAAAAAGTGTTATTAAAATTAAGCCAACAAAACAGATTCGAAAGTATAGTCAAATTTTTCGTATTTTGTTTTGTGTATACAGTGTGACTGATATATATTTCAACCAACTTCAGTTTTGCTATATAAACCGATCGATATATAGATGACAGGTATATTTCAGTGACAGTTCATTTTATTGTTTACAATGGTATGGGCTTTCGTCGTTCCCCGCTCATATTCATCGGGCATGGGATTAAAAAATTACGAATATTATGGGGAAAATGTCGGCCGCAGATCACTGACATTTCAAGAGGACTCTGGACCTTCGAACTCAGCACGGAACAACCAAGAATGGCTTAGAAAGGATGCTCCTCGCTTCATTTATACTGCACAATGGTCACTAAAATTCCTGGATATCAATCCATTGGACTTTGCGTCTGTTGCATCTTCGAGAGTAAAGTTGGAACAAAAAAACAAGTATATATGGCCGTAAGTTCGGCCAGGCCGAAGCTTATGAACCCTCCACCATGGATTGCGTAGAAACTTCTTCTAAACACTGCCATCCACAATCGAATTACTTGAGTTGCGGTAACGCTTGCCGATGGCAAGGTATCATAAATTATCCTAACACCGTCTTCTAAATTGTAAGTAAGTCCATATGTGGTATATATTAAATCAAAAAAAGACCGATAAAATACGTATATAATTCAGTTTGACAAAATTTTCTATAGAAAAAAAATTTTGACAAAATTTTCTATAGAAATAAAGAAACAAAATTTTGACAAAATTTTCTATAGAAATAAAATTTTGACAAAATTTTCTATAGAAATAAAGTTTTGACAAAATTTTCCATAGTAATAAAATTAAAAAAAAAATCTATAGTCATAAAATTTTCACAAAATTTTCTATAGAAATAAAATTTTGACAACATTTTCTATAGAAATAAAATTTCGACAAAGTTTTCTATAGAAATAAAATTTTGGTAGATTATTTTTGGCTCGAGTGGCAACCATGATTATGAACCGATATATACCGATATATAAAAAAAATAATAAAATTTTCTATAGAAATAAAATTTTGACAAAATTCTCTATAGAAATAAAATTTTGACAAAATTTTCTATAGAAATAAAGTTTTGACAAAATTTTCCATAGAAATAAAATTTTAAAAAAATTTTCTATCGAAATAAAATTTTCACAAAATTTTCTATGAAATAAAATTTTGACAACATTTTCTATAGAACTAAAATTTTGAAACATTTTCTATAGAACTAAAATTTCGACAAAACTTTCTATAGAAATAAAATTTTTGTTGATTATTTTGGCTCGAGTGGCAACCATGATTATGAACCGATATGAACCAATTTTTGTGTGATTAGAGATCGGCTATACATAACTATAGACCGATATGGACCAATTTTTGCATGGATGTCGGAGACCATATACTAACACCACGTTACATATTTGAACCGGATCGGATAAATTTTGCTCCTCCAAGAGGCTACGGAGGTCAAATCTTGGCATCGGTTTATATGGCGGCTATATATAATTATGGACCGATGTGGACCAATTTTTGCATGGTTGTTAGAGACCATATACTAACACCACGTACTAAGTTTCAACCGGATCGGATGAATTTTGTTCCTTCAAAGGGCTCCGGAGGTCAAATCTGGACATCGGTTTATATGGAGGCTATATATAATTATGGACCGATATGGACCAATTCTGGCATGGTTATTAGAGAACATATACTAACACCACATATCAATTTTCAACTGGATCGGATGAATTTTTGTTCCCTTAGAGGCCCCGCAAGCCAAATCTAGGGATGGGTTTATATGGGGGCTATATATAATTATGGAGGGATGTGGACCAATTTTTGCACGGTTGTTAGATACCATATATCAACTCCATGTACAAAATTTCAGCCGGATCGGATGAAATATGCTTCTGTTAGAGGCTCCGCAAGCCAAATCTGAGGATCCGTTTATATGGGGGGCTATAGGTAAAAATGGACCTATATGGCCCATTTGCAATACCACCCGACCTACATAAATAACAAATACTTGTGCCAAGTTTCAAGTCGATAGCTTGTTTCGTTCGGAATTTAGCGTGATTTCAACAGACTGACGGACGGACATGCTCATATAAACTGATCCCCCGATTTGGCTTTCGGAACTTTCTAAGAGAAGCAAATTTCATCCGATCCGGCTGAAATTTGGTATATGGTGTTAGTATATGGTCTCTAACAACCACGCAAAAATTGGTTCACATCAGTCCATAATTATAAATAGCCCCCATATAAACCGATCCCCCGATTTGGCTTGCGGAGCCTCTAAAAGAAGGATGAAATATCCGATCTGGCTGAAATTTGGTACATGGTTTTGGTATATGGTCTCTAACAACCATGCAAAAATTGGTCCACATCGGTCCATAATTATATATAGCCCCCATATAAACCGGTCCCCAGATTTGGTTTTGGAGCCTCTTGTAGGAGCAAATTTTATCCGAGTCAGTTGAAGTTTGGTACATTGTGGTAGTATATGGCCGTTAACAACCATGTCTAACTAGGTCCATATCGGTCTATAGTTATATATAGCCTTCAGATAAATCGATCCCTAATCACACAAATATTGTGATTCATAATTGTATATAGCACCCATATAAGTGACACCTTATTTCAATTCTGGCTCTCTACGTATCGTGCAAAAGTCCATATCGATTCGTAATTATTTGTAGACATATCTATACATACCTTTTTGTCTAGTATATACCACGTATCGACTAACTCACAATTTAGAAAACGATGTTAAGAAGGTTTAAGATACCACAAGCCAAGTAATTCGATTGTGGATGACAGTCTTTAGTAGAAGTTTCTACGCAATCCATGGTGGAGGGTACATAAGATTCGGCCTGGCCGAACTTACGGCCGTATATTGTTGTTGGTTCTACTTCATTGAGGTTTTGGGGCTAAATTTCATGGGGCTCATATTCATAGAGTCTTACATCATTTAACTGTAGGGACTAATTTTCATGGGGTCCATATCCATATTGGCCTCACTTTGTTACATTGCATATTGACCACCCTATAATAGTGAATTTCTCTGCAGTAAAGGTGATAGGATGTGGTGTGTGTGTCATGCCTGAATGACGTTGTGTTTGTGTGCATATTCGTATACATATTCAATGTGGCGGAAATTTGCATAATTTACAAACACTTTTCGCGATTTAAAATAAAACGGACAACAACACCCGGTCACAAACAAAAAACAAAACATGGCCTAGAGCTAATATCAATTTTTTATTACTTTCAAGTGGACTACGGTTTTTTTTCTTTTGTGAATCGCATGGAATATTATAAATGTCTCGGCTGAATGGAGTTTGCACTAGAAAATGACCGAATCACATTTATGGGGAGTAGATTGGTTGTCTTCTTTTTTTTTTTTGCTGTATGAATTTACTCCACAATGACCTCAAAAATTGTGTGGGAGGTCTGACAAACAAGTCACACCGAAAACCACACCGTGCAAATATCCGGTCAAGAACCTATCTGTTGGTCAGACGAAATTGCAAAATCAACATCTGTTACGTGACGATGATGGAAATTTTTAAATTTAGTGGGCGTTTCCATACAAAAACATGTTTTTGTGAAATTATTTTTACACAAAAAAAAAAAAACGTGAACTCTGTATTTCACTGAAGCCTTTTAACTTTATTTTAGTTCATGGAATTATCATGTTTGGAAAAAGTTTCCTTTACACTAATAATTTTTTGCATACGTTAGTTAAATGAACGAAAACATGGGACAAATTTATACACAAACTAAGCATAAAGATTTACTAAATTCGTATTTATCACAAAATAGTTCAATATTTCTTTAAATTTGTTAATTTTACTACAAATGTGTTCATCAGGAACTTCGTATGTCACCAAAGACATTCTTGCAATTTTGAACTCCAATTTTTATACCCTCCACCATAGGATGGGGGTATAACATATTAACTTTGTCATTCCGTTTGTAACACATCGAAAAATTGCTCTAAGACCCCATAAAGTATATATATTTAGGGTCGTGGTGAAATTTTGAGTCGATCTGAGCTTGTCCGTCCGTCCGTCTGTTGAAATCATGCTAACTTTCGAACGAAACAAACTATCGACTTGAAACTTGCCACAAGTAGTTGTTATTGATGTAGGTCAGATGGTATTGCAAATGGGCCATATCGGTCCACTTTTACGTTTAGCCCCCATATAAACGGACCCCCAAAATTTGGCTTGCGGGGACTCTAAGAGAAGCAAATTTCATCCGATCCGGCTGAAATTTGGTTCATGGTGTTATTATATGGTCTCTAACAACCGTGCAAAAATTGGTCCACATCGGTCCATAATTACATATAGCCCCCATATAAACCGATCGTCCGATTTGGCTTGCGGAGCCTCTAAGAGAAGCAAATTTCATCCTATACGGCTGAAATTTAGTACATGGTGTTATTATGTAGGCTCTAACAATCATGCGAAAATTGGTCCCCTTCGGTCCTTAATATATATAGTCCCCATATAAACCGATCAAATTTGGTAGGTGATGTTAATATATGGTATCCAACAACCATGCATGAATTGGTTCATATCAGTCCATAAATATATATAGCCTTCATATAAAACCATCCTCAGATTTGACCTCCGGTGCCTTTTGGAGAAGCAAATTTCATCCAATCTGGTTGAAATTTGGTACGTGGTGGTAGTATATGGTATTTAACAACCATGCCAAAAGTGGTCCATATCAGTCCATAATTATATATAGCCCCCATATAAACCGATCGCGAGATTTGGTTTTGGAGCCTCTTGGAGCAGCAAATTTCATCCGAGTCAGTTGAAATTTGGTACATTGTGCTATGGCCGTTAACAACCATGCCTAACTAAGTCCATATCGGTCTATAGTTATATATAGCCCTCAGATAACTCGATCCCCAATCACACACAAATTTGTCCATATCAAGACCATAATTGTATATAGCCCCCATATAAGCGACCCCCATATTTCAATTCTGCAAAAGTCCATATCGATTCATAATTATTTGTAGACTTATCTATACAAACCTTTTTTGTCTAATATATACCACGTATGGACTAACTCACAATTTAGAAAACGATGTTAAGAAGTTTTAAGATACCACAACCCTTACTTATTACTTATTTTTGTTATAAAGGGTGGTTAAAATTTCAAGGGCCGATGTTGATTTTGAATAAAGCACAAACTATTTAGGAAATTATTGTAATTTAATTTTATTATGATATATTGGTATTACACAATTATGTATGGAACAAAATATCGGCCAAATGGGCGCCGCGACCTCGGTGGCACACCTTCATCCGATGGTCCAAATTTTCGATGACACTGAGGCATAATGGAGGTTTTATGCCGTTAATGTGCCGAATTATCTCATCCTTTAGCTCTTGAATTGTTGCTGGCTTATGAGACGTACACCTTTTCTTTCAAATAACTCCAAAGAAAAAAGTCCAGCGGTGTCAAATCACATGATCTTTGCGGCCAATTTACATCGCCATTACGTGAGATAACACGGCCATTGAATTTGTTGCGCAAAAGAGCCATTGTTTCGTTAGCTGTGTGGCAAGTGGCACCGTCCTGCTGAAACCACATATCGTCCACATCCATATCTTCCAATTCGCGTTATAAAAAGTTCGTTATCATCTCACGATAGCGAACACCACTCACAGTAACTGCCTGACCGGCCTCAGTTTGGAAAAAATACGGCCCGATGATGCCGCCAGCCCATAAACCGCACCAAACCGTCACTCTTTGTGAGTGCATTGGTTTTTCGACAATAACTCTTGGATTCTCATTCGCCCAAATGCGGCAATTCTGTTTATTGACGAATCGACTGAGATGAAAATGTGCCTCCTCACTGAAGATGATTTTCTTCGAAAATTGATCATCCATTGTGGCCATTTCTTGGAACCATTTAACACGTTGTTGGAATGTGTATCTCTTCATGGTTCAAATTGAGTACGTCTGAAATAGAGAAATGTCAAATAAAATTCGGAAAAAAACTTGGCGTTTAGGAGTGGTTCACATTAAACATCGGCCTTTACAATTCAACCACCCTTTATTGGCGTGATGCCAAAGTTTGTAATACTATTTTGTTAAAATTTTCTAAAAATATTCAACATTTTCTAAATTTAACCAAAAGTTTTCTTCCTGATGGGTTCACTGTTTTTTCAGTGTAGTTGTTGTTGTTGTTGCTGTTGTTATTATTGACACCAACACAAATTTAATAACTATGGGTGCTGAATATTCAATTTAGTATAGAAATGCACGCTATTGAAAAAGAAAAAACAACCAACATTCATGCATATGAAAGTTTTCGAATATTATTGAATTAATTTCCTATGTATAGAATAAGGTAATGCTATATTGGCTAATATATTAGTATTTATAACCAAATATTTATGTTGAAGGTAAAATATAAATCACATGAGGTACTTTCAATGGTTTAAATGGTATGCGATGATTAAAATATTTAATTATTAAAAAAATTATTTTCCACCCTCTATGGTAGTGGATAGTTAAATATAAGAATTTTCAGAGAATTATTAAAATAAGTGTAGGAGAAGAATCCTATTTCGGTATTTAAAAATACCATATCTATATAAATCTGAACAGAAATGCCTGATATTTGTCAAATTCAAGAGGTGTTGACAAGTATTGGCCTGTGCTAAATTTAACTAAGATCAGTTAATACATGAGGGTTTTTTAAAAAGTTTGTTAATAATTTTGTTGACATATCACACAAGCTTAGAATGACAAGGTTCTAAGTGAATAGAGTATAGTTCGTGGCAAATTGAGGTTCAATATTTAAAATGCTATACTTTTTTCTTTATTTCTTGTACAAAATAATTGTAATTTTATACAGACCATTATATTTTCATTATTTATATGATGGTTGACTAAAAAAATTAGATTTTGATCAGGTACTGCGATTTGCAGCAGTTAAGGTTTTGCAATAAGAACATTGGCTTTTTAAAAGAGCAAGAAATATTTAATTATCTGGTTCTAAGGTATGTTAGAACCATGTCATTCTGAATAAAAAACATTTTAATAATGACAATTTTTTTAGAAACAAGTAACGGTTGGCTGATAAGTCCCCGGTCTAACAAATAAAAACACAAACAAACAAAATTCTTTTTATTACTCAACATAGTTCCCTTCAAGAGCGATACAACGATTATAACGACCTTCCAATTTTTTGATACCATTTTGGTAGTACTCCTTCGGTTTTGCCTCAAAATAGGCCTAAGTTTCGGCGATCACCTCTTCATTGCAGCCAAATTTTTTCCCTGCGAGCATCCTTTTGAGGTCTGAGAACAAGAAAAAGTCGCTGGGGGCCAGATCTGGAGAATACGGTGGATGGGGAAGCAATTCGAAGCCCAATTCATGAATTTTTGCCATCGTTCTCAATGACTTGTGGCACGGTGCGTTGTCTTGGTGGAACAACACATTTTTATACCCACCACCATAAAATGGTGACGGGGGTATAATAAGTTTGTCATTCCGTTTGTAACACATCGAAATATCGATTTCCGACTATATAAAGTATATATATTCTTGATCAGGGAGAAATTCTAAGACGATATAAGCATGTCCGTCTGTCCGTCTGTCTGTCTGTCTGTCTGTCTGTCTGTCTGTCTGTTGTAATCACGCTACAGCCTTCAATAATGGCGCTATCGTCCCGAAATTTGGCACAGATTAGTTTTTTGTTTGCAGGCAGGTCAAGTTCGAAGATGGGCTATATCGGTCCAAATTTTGATATAGTCCCCATATAAACCGACCTCCCGATTTGGGGTCTTGGGCCTATAAAAACCGTAGTTTTTATCAGATTTGCCTGAAATTGGAAATCCAGAAGTATCGGTCCATGTTTTGGTATAGCCCCCATATAGACCGATCTCCTGATTTTGCTTCTTCGGCGTCTAGAAGCAGTATTTTCTATCCGATTTGTCTGAAATTGAAAATCTAGAGGTATTTTAGGACCATAAAGAGGTGTGTCGAAAATGGTCCGTATCGGTCCATGTTTTGAAATAGCCCCCATATAGACCGATCTCCCGATTTTGCTTCTTGGGCGTCTAGAAACTATATTTACCATCCGATTTGCCTGAAATTGGAAATCTAGAGGTATTGTGGGACTATGAAGAAGTGTGTCGAAAATGGTCCGTATCGGTCCATGTTTTGAAATAGCCCCCATATAGACCGATCTCCCGATTTTGCTTCTTACGCGTCTAGAAACAGTATTTTCTATCCGATTTGTATGAAATTGAAAATCTAGAGGTATTTTGGGACCATAAAGAGGTGTGTCGAAAATGATGTCCATCGGTCCATGTTTTGATATAGCCCCCTTATAAACCAACCTCCCGATTTGGAGTCTTGGGCCTATAAAAACCGTAGTTTTTATCCAATTTGCCTGAAATTGGAAATATAGAGGTATTTGAGGACCATAAAAAGGTGTGCCGAAAATGGTGCTCATCGGTCCATGTTTTGATATAGCCCCCATAGAGACTGA
Organism: Haematobia irritans; assembly: GCF_050003625.1. Taxonomy (NCBI): domain Eukaryota; kingdom Metazoa; phylum Arthropoda; class Insecta; order Diptera; family Muscidae; genus Haematobia; species Haematobia irritans. The sequence continues at coordinate 255,827,477 of NC_134397.1, read as the reverse complement.
TCTCCCGATTTTGCTTCTAGGGCTTCTAGAAACTATATTGTCCATCCGATTTTCCTGAAATTGAAAATCTAGAGTTCTTTTGGGACCATAAAAAGGTATGCCGAAAATGGTGCTCATCGGTCCATTTTTTGGTATAGCCCCCATATAGACTGATCTCTCGATTTTTACTTCTTGGGCGTCTAGAGACTATATTTTCTAGCCTATTTGTTTGAAATTGAAAATCTGGAGGTATTTTAAGATCACAAATATGTGAATAGCAAATGGTGCCTATCGGTCCATGTTTTGGTGTAGCCACCATATACACCGATCTCCCGGCTTTATTTCTTGGGCTTCTAGAATCCGTAGTTTTAATCCGATTTGCTGGAAATTAGTAATCTATAATGAAATTTTAGATAAACGAAATTTCTTTTTTTTTATAAAGTATTTTCGTTTATTCAACGATTGTCTCTAAAATTTGTGTCAAAAGAAAACTTTGCTTGTCTAAAATTACGTTTCTCAAAAAAGAAAACACATCTTTCAGTGTATAGCAGGCGCACTGATCATGAAAATTGCTTCAAACTGAAAGTAAAATTTCCAGAATTTACTCATCGTATTTAAGTAATGGCGGAGAAAATCTATATATTTAAGATTTTAAATCATGGCGTAATTTCATCATATACACGATATGTTTATAATTTCTCTAAAACTCAAATAAATTGGTTCTCATAAATCCACAATCTGATCTGGTCTTCATAGGTAGAATCTTTAAAGTTTGTCTTCGGGAACTGACTTGCTTGGGAGAAGATTTGTCATCAAACCCCCTACAATTCTATATATTATCAAGTAACCCACTACGACGAAGAGTTTTCAAAGTAAACTATCATATTTGATTCATGGTGGTGGGTATTTAAAATTCGGCCCGGCCGAATTTACTGCTTTATATACTTGTTCTTCTTCATATGGGGCCGATTTGCAGCGATTTCGACCTTCAAACGCTCCAATAACGCCATATAATATTCACTGTTGATGGTTTTTCCCTTCTCAAGATAATCGATAAAAATTATTCCATGCGCATCCTAAAAAACAGAGGCCATTACTTTGCCAGCGGACTTTTGAGTCTTTCCACGCTTCGGAGACGGTTCACCGGTCGCTGTCCACTCAGCTGACTGTCCATTGGACTCAGGAGTGTAGTGATGGAGCCATGTTTCATCCATTGTCACATATCGACGGAAAAACTCGGGTATATTACGAGTTAACAGCTGCAAACACCGCTCAGAATCATCAACACGTTGTTGTTTTTGGTCAAATGTGAGCTCGCGCGGCACCCATTTTGCACAGAGCTTCCGCATATCCAAATATTGATGAATGATATGACTAACACGTTCCTTTGATATCTTTAAGGCCTCTACCATCTCGATCAACTTCATTTTGCGGTCATTCAAGATCATTTTGAGGATTTTTTTGATGTTTTCGTCGGTAACCACCTCTTTCGGACGTCCACTGCGTTCACCGTCCTCCGTGCTCATTTCACCATGCTTGAATTTTGCATACCAATCAATTATTGTTGATTTCCCTGGGGCAGAGTCCGGAAACTCATTATCAAGCAAAGTTTTTGCTTCCACCGTATTTTTTCCCTTCAGAAAACAGTATTTTATCAAAACACGAAATTCCTTTTTTTTCACAATAACAAAAGTTATAACTTCACAAAAGACGCTCTATCTCACAAACTAATTGACTCGCAGACGTACTCACCATTTTTGGTACATCTCTTTGTGGTCCTAGAATACCTTTAGATTTCCATTTTCAGGCAAATTTAATAAAAATTACGGTTTCTATTAGCCCAAGAAGTAAAATCGGGAAATCGGTCTATATGGGGTCTATACCAAAACATGGACCGGTACTCACCATTTTTGGCAGACCACTTTGTGGTCCTAAAATACCTTTAGATTTCCAATTTCAGGCAAATTGGATAAAAACTACGGATTCTAGAAACCTAAGAAATTAAATCGAGAGATCGGTCTATATGGGGGATATACAAAAACATGTTTCGATACTCACCATTTTCGGCACACCTCTTTGTGGTCCTAACATACCTTTAGATTTCCAATTTCAGGCAAATTGGATAAAAACTACGGTTTTAGAAGCCAAAGAACCCAAATGGAATGGAAATAAAATATAAACAAGTATATACGGCCGTAAGTTCGGCCAGGCCGAATTTTATGTACCCATCCACCATGGGTTGCTTAGAAACTTCTACGAAAGACTGTCATCCACAATCGAATTAATTGGGTTGTGGTATCTTAAAACTTCTTAACATCGTTTTCTAAATTGTGAGTTAGTCCATACGTGGTATATATTAGACAAAAAGGTATGTCTATGTAAGTTTACAAATAATTACGAAGCGATATGGACTTTTGCACGGTACGTAGAGAGCCAGAATTGAAATATGGGGGTCGCTTATGTGTGGGCTTCATATGGACCAAATTTTGTGTGATTGGGGATAGATTTATCTGAGGGCTATATATAACTATAGACCGATATGGACCTGGTTGTTAACGGCCATATACTAGCATAATGTACCAAATTTCAGCTCGGATGAAATTTGCTCCTCCAAGTGGCTCCAAAACCAAATCTCGGGATCGGTTTATATGGGGGCTATATATGATTATGGACTGATTTGGACCACTTTTGGCATGGTTGTTAAATATCATATACTACCACCACGTACCAAATTTAAACCAGATCGGATGAATTTTGCTTCTCCAAAAGGCACCGGAGGTCAAATCTGGGGATGGGTTTATATGGGGGCTATATATAACGATGAACTGATATGAACTAATTCCTGCATGGTTGTTATACATACATCACGTACCAAATTTCAACGGAATCGGATGAATTTTGCTCTTCCAAGGGACTCCGGAGGTCAAATCTGGGGATCGGTTTATATGGGGGCTATATATACTTATGGACCGATTCCGACCAATTTTTGCATTGGTGTCTGAGGCCATATATTAACACTACGTACCAAATTTCAACTGAATCAGATGAATTTTGGTCTTCCAAGAGGCTCCGGAGGTCAAATCTGGTGATCGGTTTATATGGGGGCTATATATAATTATTGACCGATGTGGACCAATTTTTGCATAGTTGTTAGAAATTATATACCAACACCATGTACCAAATTTCAGCCGGATCGGATGAAATTTGCTTCTCTTAGAGGCTCCGCAAGCCAAATTTGGGGGTCCGTTTATATGGGGGCTATATATAATTATTGACCGATGTGGACCAATTTTTGCACAGTTGTTAGAGACCATATACTAACACCATGTACCAAATTTCAGCTGTATCGGATGAAATTTGCTTCTCTTAGAGGCTCCGCAAGCCAAATCTGGGGATTGGTTTATATGGGGGCTATACGTAAAAGTGGACCGATATGGCCCATTTGCAATACCATCCGACCTACATCAATAACAACTATTTGTGCCAAGTTTCAAGTCGATAGCTTGTTTCGTTCGGAAGTTAGCGTGATTTCAACAGACGGACAGACGGACATGCTCAGATCGACTCAGAATTTCAGCACGACCCAGAAAATATATATTTCTGGGGTCGTAGAGCAATATTTCGATATGTTACAAACGGAATGACAAAGTTAATATAACCCCCATCCTATGGTGGAGGGTATAAAAATTCTAAGACGGTATCACCATATCCAATTTGCCTGAAATTAAAAATCTAGAGGTATTTTAGGACCATAAAAATGTATGGCAAAAATGGTGCGTATCGATACATGTTTTGGTATAGCCCCCATATAGACCGGTCTCCCAATTTAACTTCTTGGGCTTCTAGAATCCGTAGTTTTTATCAAATTTACCTGAAATTGGAAATCTAGAGGTATTTTTGAACCATAAAGAGAAGTGGAAAAAATGGTGAGTATCGGACCTTGTTTTTGTATGGTCCCCATATAAACCGACCTCCCGATTTAGGGTCTTGGACTTATAGAAACCGTAGTATTTATCCAATTTGCTTGAAAGTGGAAATCTAGAGGAATTTTCGGACCATAAAGAAGTATGCCAAAAATGGTGAGTATCGGCCCATGTTTTGGTATAGACCTATCTCCCGATTTTAATTCTTCGGCAATCTACAATCCCTAGTTTTTATCCAATTGGAAATCTAGAGGTATTTTAGGACCATAAAGAGGTGTGCGCAAACAGTTAGTATCGCTCCATGTTTTAATATAGCGTCGTTATGGGGGACGATGTCCCGATTTAACTCCTTGGGTTTCTAGAAACCGTAGTTTTTATCCGATTTGCTTGAAACTGTAAATATTCTGGTATTTTAGGCTAACAAAAACGTGTATGGGACTAAGTTTTTATCGGTCCATTTGGTAAGGCCTTCGTATAGACCGATTCCACTTGAGAGTGTGGACGTCGCAGTGATCATGAAAATTGCTTGAAACTCAATGTAAAATTTCCAGATTTTTCTTCTCGGTTGAAAATCTATAGATTTAAGATTTCAAATCAAGACGTTATTTTATAATTTTCTTGCACACTTACAAGAGATGTTAATGATTCCTCTAAAACTCAAACAAAAATGGTACATATAAATCCAGAACCTCATCTAGTCTTCATAGGTAAAATCTTTAAATTTATCTTCGGAAAGGGTACTAGTTGAACTGCTCTGCTTGGGAGAATATCTGTCATCAAACCCCCCCTGAAATTTTAAAAGGAAACTATTATAAATATTTGATACATGGTGGTGGGTATTTAAGATTCGACCCGGCCGAACTTACTGCTGTATATACACAGTCTCACATAAGTTTACATACCCTTGAGGTTTTTATCTTATAACTAAACAAGTTTCTTGTTGTTGTTTATAATCCAGACCAAAAAAATCTTCTTGAAAATTTGTAAATACTTTGTTTTTCAAATTAATTTATAAAATCTATAGCACATATATGCATATTTTATTATATTTTATTAATTAAAGAAAATACAATTTCTTAAACCGTATGTAAACTTGTGTAAGACTGTGTACTTGTTAAATTTAAAATAGTTTCATATCACTTTTAAAATGTGGTTTTTAAATAAAATTGTTTGGTGTGCCAATATTTATGTGCGTCACTGTATATATGGCAACCTTATCAAATTTAGTTGAGCTCTTCCATCATTGAAATAATTACCTGTAACATAGAAACCAATTCGTACATGGGAATTTTGTGAAAATCTATAGCATCTACGAATATTATATCAATAGCTTAAGAACTAACGAGTACTCTTATTTTTGGAAATAAGAAATCATATTTTTCATGAAGCTATGGTATAAATATTATTTGAATGCACTTCAATGTTAGAATCAAAGACAATAAACTTGAGGAAGATGGGAAATTGGCTACTGAGGAGATCAAACCATTTACCGTGTTAGTTTCATACTCGAACCAAACGCGTATACGACAAGTATTGACATAGCATTAAAATGCAAATAAAAAGAAATTAAGTGCACGAAATAAATTTCAATAGAGGGGAAAATGTAATTTTTTTGTTGTTGCCTAAAATTTAACATTGTTTCATTAAGAAAATTAAGTTTTTCATTTAAAACATAAAAACGAAAAACAAATAAAAAATTACAAACATGTATGGAACTAACATGGTAAATGCAACATTTGGTATGACGCAAGCCAATTTCCTATCTTCCTCAAGTTTATTGTCTTTGGTTAGAATATCGAATATGAAAAGTAAACAATATTTACATTGTGTAGAAATATTTTTCGTCTCAAGTCGACTTTCTCTGCAACAGAAAACAGTTACTAGTAAAGGACACTTGAGTTGATAGAGAGAAGTTCATTGTATGAAACTGTGATGGATAATTGACAGTCCCTATGACCGATTGAATACACTAAAAAAAATGGTCCTCTGGAAAAAAATTTTGGAAAATATAATTCCCTCTTGTTATAAAACATTTCCCTTAAGGAAAAATATCTTCTAATAATAGACTAGGGGTATAATAACGTTGATTTGAAAAAAAAAAATGCCTACCATAAATAATGATTATAGACCCCGATCATCAAATCAAATCCTGAGTCCGTTACCGCTGACTTTATTGAAAAAGAGCTATCTAAAGAGACACATTTATAAAAATCTTTGAAGATTCAAGAAAGTAAAAAAGAGGAAAATTAAAAAAAAAAACAAGGATATAAAGCAGTAAATTCGGCCGGGCCGAATTTTAAATACCCACCACCATGAATCAAATATGATAGTTTACTTTGAAAACTCTTCGTCGTAGTGGGTTACTTGATAATATATAGAATTGTAGGGGGTTTGATGACAAATCTTCTCCCAAGCAAGTCAGTTCCCGAAGACAAACTTTAAAGATTCTACCTATGAAGACCAGATCAGATTGTGGATTTATGAGAACCAATTTATTTGAGTTTTAGAGAAATTATAAACATATCGTGTATATGATGAAATTACGCCATGATTTAAAATCTTAAATATATAGATTTTCTCCGCCATTACTTAAATACGATGAGTAAATTCTGGAAATTTTACTTTCAGTTTGAAGCAATTTTCATGATCAGTGCGCCTGCTATACACTGAAAGATGTGTTTTCTTTTTTGAGAAACGTAATTTTAGACAAGCAAAGTTTTCTTTTGACACAAATTTTAGAGACAATCGTTGAATAAACGAAAATACTTTATAAAAAAAAAAGAAATTTCGTTTATCTAAAATTTCATTATAGATTACTAATTTCCAGCAAATCGGATTAAAACTACGGATTCTAGAAGCCCAAGAAATAAAGCCGGGAGATCGGTGTATATGGTGGCTACACCAAAACATGGACCGATAGGCACCATTTGCTATTCACATATTTGTGATCTTAAAATACCTCCAGATTTTCAATTTCAAACAAATAGGCTAGAAAATATAGTCTCTAGACGCCCAAGAAGTAAAAATCGAGAGATCAGTCTATATGGGGGCTATACCAAAAAATGGACCGATGAGCACCATTTTCGGCATACCTTTTTATGGTCCCAAAAGAACTCTAGATTTTCAATTTCAGGAAAATCGGATGGACAATATAGTTTCTAGAAGCCCTAGAAGCAAAATCGGGAGATCAGTCTCTATGGGGGCTATATCAAAACATGGACCGATGAGCACCATTTTCGGCACACCTTTTTATGGTCCTCAAATACCTCTATATTTCCAATTTCAGGCAAATTGGATAAAAACTACGGTTTTTATAGGCCCAAGACTCCAAATCGGGAGGTTGGTTTATAAGGGGGCTATATCAAAACATGGACCGATGGACACCATTTTCGACACACCTCTTTATGGTCCCAAAATACCTCTAGATTTTCAATTTCATACAAATCGGATAGAAAATACTGTTTCTAGACGCGTAAGAAGCAAAATCGGGAGATCGGTCTATATGGGGGCTATTTCAAAACATGGACCGATACGGACCATTTTCGACACACTTCTTCATAGTCCCACAATACCTCTAGATTTCCAATTTCAGGCAAATCGGATGGTAAATATAGTTTCTAGACGCCCAAGAAGCAAAATCGGGAGATCGGTCTATATGGGGGCTATTTCAAAACATGGACCGATACGGACCATTTTCGACACACCTCTTTATGGTCCTAAAATACCTCTAGATTTTCAATTTCAGACAAATCGGATAGAAAATACTGCTTCTAGACGCCGAAGAAGCAAAATCAGGAGATCGGTCTATATGGGGGCTATACCAAAACATGGACCGATACGGACCATTTTCGACATACCTCTTTATGGTCCCAAAATACTTCTGGATTTCCAATTTCAGGCAAATCTGATAAAAACTACGGTTTTTATAGGCCCAAGACCCCAAATCGGGAGGTCGGTTTATATGGGGACTATATCAAAATTTGGACCGATATAGCCCATCTTCGAACTTGACCTGCCTGCAAACAAAAAACTAATCTGTGCCAAATTTCGGGACGATAGCGCCATTATTGAAGGCTGTAGCGTGATTACAACAGACAGACAGACAGACAGACAGACAGACAGACAGACGGACAGACGGACATGCTTATATCGTCTTAGAATTTCTCCCTGATCAAGAATATATATACTTAATATAGTCGGAAATCGATATTTCGATGTGTTACAAACGGAATGACAAACTTATTATACCCCCGTCACCATTTTATGGTGGTGGGTATAAAAATATATTTAAAAAAAAATGAATTAAATGATCACAGGTGTAAAATAGTACATTCTTTAAACAAAATCTAAAATAAAACAAGTATATACAGCAGTAAGTTTGGAGGGGCCGAATCTTAAATACCCAACACCATGAATCAAATATTATTGTCTCCTTTGAAATTTCAGGGGGTTTGATGACAGCTCAAGCAGAGCAGTTCAACCAGTACACTTCCCGCAGATAAATTTAAAGATTGTACATATGACGACTATATCAGATTCTGGATTTATAAGAACCATTTTTGTTTCAGTTTTAGAGGAATCATTAACATCACTTTTAAGTGTGCAAGAAAATTATAAAATAATGTCTCGATTTGAAATCTTAAATCTGTACATTTTCACCCGAGAAGTGAAATCTTAAAATTTTACATTGAGTTTCAAGCTATTTTCATGATCATTGCGCCTTCTATAACCTCAAGAAGTGAAATCGGTGTATATGGAGGCCTTACCAAATGGACCGATAAAAACTTAATCCGATACACGTTTTTGTGAGCCTAAAATACAAGAATATTTACAATTTCAGGCAAATCGGATAAAAACTACGGTTTCTACAAACCCAAGGAGTTAAATCGGGAGATCGTTCTTATGGGGGCTATACTAAAACATGGACCGATACTCATCATTTTCGGCGCACCTCGTTATGGTCCTAAAATACCTCTAGATTTCAAATTTCAGGCAAATTGGATGAAAACTACGGTTTCTATAAGCCCAAGAAATAAAATCGGGAGATACACAGAGAATACAGGTTGGTTGGGACGACCGAATTTATTGCCAACCTTCTTTTGGTAGTTGCAGCTACTATCACTTGGCAGTTGTGTCTCCAAATAATTCGGTCCTGCCAATCGAACGACGGCAAGGAGGGCTTACATAACATAAAGAGTTGATTTTGTCAACCAATAGATTCTGCTGTCACCCTCATCATTCGGTTGTGTTGATCAACCCTCGAAGTACATATAACCGAATTATAAAAAAAATTGGTCCCGCTATCTAAATAACGTTACCCATATCAAATGTTTTAATGAGAGAAGTTCAGTTTTTAATTAAGTATTTTATTATTATTTCCTTTTGTTATTGGTCCAATATACGAGTATGTTGGTTTGAAGTGGGGAAATATGACAATAATACACATATTTTACCCACGAGGCTAAACAAGACTTGACTTGATATTTTACACAGAGATTATATTTCACATTCACCAAATCCAAATCGGCTCAGATTTAGATAAAGCATCCAGGGCCAGAATGCATACTTTTCACAGAATCGGTTAAGGTGAAGTTAGGCCTTCGGCTTCTGATTTGCCCAAACATTGTCCAAAAACCCACAATTCACGAAATATCTTGGCGAGATCTAACGAATTGTGCTGGGTATAATATTGTCGGGTCCGCCCGACTTTACAGTTTACAGCCTTTCTAGTTATACCCACCACCATAAAATGGTGACGGGGGTATAATAAGTTTGTCATTCCGTTTGTAACACATCGAAATATCGATTTCCGACTATATAAAGTATATATATTCTTGATCAGGGAGAAATTCTAAGACGATATAAGCATGTCCGTCTGTCCGTCTGTCTGTCTGTCTGTTGTAATCACGCTACAGCCTTCAATAATGGCGCTATCGTCCCGAAATTTGGCACAGATTAGTTTTTTGTTTGCAGGCAGGTCAAGTTCGAAGATGGGCTATATCGGTCCAAATTTTGATATAGTCCCCATATAAACCGACCTCCCGATTTGGGGTCTTGGGCCTATAAAAACCGTAGTTTTTATCAGATTTGCCTGAAATTGGAAATCCAGAAGTATTTTGGGACCATAAAGAGGTATGTCGAAAATGGTCCGTATCGGTCCATGTTTTGGTATAGCCCCCATATAGACCGATCTCCTGATTTTGCTTCTTCGGCGTCTAGAAGCAGTATTTTCTATCCGATTTGTCTGAAATTGAAAATCTAGAGGTATTTTAGGACCATAAAGAGGTGTGTCGAAAATGGTCCGTATCGGTCCATGTTTTGAAATAGCCCCCATATAGACCGATCTCCCGATTTTGCTTCTTGGGCGTCTAGAAACTATATTTACCATCCGATTTGCCTGAAATTGGAAATCTAGAGGTATTGTGGGACTATGAAGAAGTGTGTCGAAAATGGTCCGTATCGGTCCATGTTTTGAAATAGCCCCCATATAGACCGATCTCCCGATTTTGCTTCTTACGCGTCTAGAAACAGTATTTTCTATCCGATTTGTATGAAATTGAAAATCTAGAGGTATTTTGGGACCATAAAGAGGTGTGTCGAAAATGGTGTCCATCGGTCCATGTTTTGATATAGCCCCCTTATAAACCAACCTCCCGATTTGGAGTCTTGGGCCTATAAAAACCGTAGTTTTTATCCAATTTGCCTGAAATTGGAAATATAGAGGTATTTGAGGACCATAAAAAGGTGTGCCGAAAATGGTGCTCATCGGTCCATGTTTTGATATAGCCCCCATAGAGACTGATCTCCCGATTTTGCTTCTAGGGCTTCTAGAAACTATATTGTCCATCCGATTTTCCTGAAATTGAAAATCTAGAGTTCTTTTGGGACCATAAAAAGGTATGCCGAAAATGGTGCTCATCGGTCCATTTTTTGGTATAGCCCCCATATAGACTGATCTCTCGATTTTTACTTCTTGGGCGTCTAGAGACTATATTTTCTAGCCTATTTGTTTGAAATTGAAAATCTGGAGGTATTTTAAGATCACAAATATGTGAATAGCAAATGGTGCCTATCGGTCCATGTTTTGGTGTAGCCACCATATACACCGATCTCCCGGCTTTATTTCTTGGGCTTCTAGAATCCGTAGTTTTAATCCGATTTGCTGGAAATTAGTAATCTATAATGAAATTTTAGATAAACGAAATTTCTTTTTTTTTATAAAGTATTTTCGTTTATTCAACGATTGTCTCTAAAATTTGTGTCAAAAGAAAACTTTGCTTGTCTAAAATTACGTTTCTCAAAAAAGAAAACACATCTTTCTTCAAACTGAAAGTAAAATTTCCAGAATTTACTCATCGTATTTAAGTAATGGCGGAGAAAATCTATATATTTAAGATTTTAAATCATGGCGTAATTTCATCATATACACGATATGTTTATAATTTCTCTAAAACTCAAATAAATTGGTTCTCATAAATCCACAATCTGATCTGGTCTTCATAGGTAGAATCTTTAAAGTTTGTCTTCGGGAACTGACTTGCTTGGGAGAAGATTTGTCATCAAACCCCCTACAATTCTATATATTATCAAGTAACCCACTACGACGAAGAGTTTTCAAAGTAAACTATCATATTTGATTCATGGTGGTGGGTATTTAAAATTCGGCCCGGCCGAATTTACTGCTTTATATACTTGTTTTTTATTTCAACTTATCTCCACGATTTTAACTCCTACAAACATTCGGATCAAATAGGATCCAACTGAACACAATCTCCAAATTTACATGCTACAAATGGACTTATTTTGAACTCTCTAAAAATATATATCGAGTAGAAATCATTGTCCACAGGAGACATCCTCCCTTTAGATCATCCATATGGTGTTGCGATCCCATCCATGGTGAAGATATGAGAAGAATCGACATTTTTGACCCATTTTGTTGCTTCGATTTAAAAGTTTGCAATAAAATACATTTTTCTACTTCAATTAATTTTTATTAACGCAAATGCCATTTAAAACTTTCAAACGCCATTCGGCTGTGAATGCTATATGAAAATGTTGACAACTAAATGATAGTTAAAAATTTTCTTTACGGTCGGCCGTATCAACTAATTTGACTCAACATTTTTCAACGGAGGTAGATTTGGTTGCTACAACCATTTATTTCGTAGCATGACAGAAATTCTGTTGAATGTCTCACCAAATAGTTACAATTACGAACAAATATATGTAAATACAGAAAATTGCTATAAATAACCTATATTTATTTCTAAATGTAGAATGTTCATTACTACAACAGAATTCCAACGACTCTCTTATTGAAGACTGTAGCGAGATAACAACTGACAGACAGTCAACAGACAGACTGACATGGCTATATCGTCTTAGAATTTCTCACTGATCACGAATTTATATAATTTCGATCTGTTAAAAACGGAATGACAAACTTATTATACCCCCGTCACTATTCTATGGTGGTGGGTATAAAAAATTGCTTGAATTTTGAATTTAAAATTTTTATTTTGCAGAAAAACCTTTATAGTTTTTGTCAGTTAACCCTGAATTCGGAATCCATACTTCAATGTCGGTATCAAACAAATTAAGTGCTGATAGTCTTTCATCACATGTCTGAACTTTTAGTCTATTAGTTAAATATTTTTCTTTACTTTAAGGAAAATTTGCCTTAGTTCAAAGACATTTTAGCTTCAAGGAAGAGATGCAAATTTCCAAAAGTTATGTCCTAAATTTAATAAAAACAAGTATATACAGCAGTAAGTTCGGCCGGGCCGAATCTTAAATACCCACCACCATGAACCAAATATTAGGGTTTCCTTCGAAATTTCAGGAGGGCTTGAGGACTTGTGGACACTTCCTGAAGATAAAATTAAAGATTTCACCTATGAGGACTATATCAGATTCTGGATTTATAAGAACCATTTTTGTTTGAGTTTTGTGAGTGTGCAAGAAAATTATAAAATAACGTCTTGATTTGAAATCTTAAATCTGTAGAAGTAAAATCTGGAAATTTTACATTGAGTTTCAAGCAATTTTCATGATCAGTGCGCCTTCTACACCCTCAAAAAGTGAAGTCGGTCTATGTGGAGGCATTACCAAATGGACCGATAAAAACTTAATCCGATACACGTTTTTGTGAGCCTAAAATACCACAATATTTACAATTTCAGGCAAATCAGATAAAAACTACGATTTCTAGAAACCAAAGGAGTTAAATCGGGAGATCGTTTTTACCGTTTTCGGCACACCTCTGTTTGGCCCGAAAATACCTCTAGATATCCAATTTCAGACAAATAGGACAAAAACTCCGGATTCTAGAAGCACAAGAAGTAAAATCGGGAAATCGGTCTATATGGGGGCTATACCAAAATATGGACCGATACTCACAATTTTTGGCACACCTCTTTATGATCCTACAATACCTCTAGATTTCAAATTTCAAGTAAATTGAATAAAAACTACGATTTCTATAAGCCCAAGACCCCAAATCGGGAGGTAGTTTTATATGGGGACCATACCAAAACATGGACCGATACTCACAATTTTTGGCACACGTATTTGTGGTCCTACAATACCTCTAGATTTCCAATTTCAGGTAAATTGAATAAAAACTGCGGTTTCTATAAGCCCAAGAAGTAAAATCGGGAGATCGGTCTATATGGGGGCTATACCAAAATATGGACCGATACTCACAATTTTTGGCACACGTATTTGTGGTCCTACAATACCTCTAGATTTCAAATTTCAGACAAATTGGATAAAAACTGCGGTTTCTATTAGCCCAAGAAGTAAAATCGGGAGATCGGTCTATATGGGGGCTACACCAAAATATGGACCGATACTCACAATTTTTGGCACACCTCTTTATGATCCTACAATACCTCTAGATTTCAAATTTCAAGTAAATTGAATAAAAACTACGATTTCTATAAGCCAAGACCCCAAATCGGGAGGTCGGTTTATATGAGGACTATATCAAAAATTGGACCGATATAGCCCATCTTCGAACTTGACTTGCCTGCAGACAAAAGACGAGTTTGTGCAAAATTTCAGCACGATTGCTTAATTATTGAAGACTGTAGCGTGATTACAACAGACAGACAGACAGACAGACAGACGGACAGACGGACATCGTTATATCGTCTTAAAATTTCTCCCTGATCAAGAATATATATACTTTATGTAGTCGGAAATCGATATTTCGATGTGTTACAAACGGAATGACAAACTTATTATACCCCCGTCACCATTCTATGGTGGTGGGTATAACAAGTAAGTTGTTAAGTTCGTCCAGGCCGAATCTTATGTACCCTCCACCATGGATTGCGTAGAAACTTCTACGAAAGACTGTCATCCACAATCGAATTAATTGGGTTGTGGTATCTTAAAACTTCTTAACATCGTTTTCTAAATTCTAAATATTAGACAAAAAAGTATGTGTAGATAAGTCTACAAATAATTACGAATCGATATGGACTTTTTGCACGATACGTAGAGAGCCAGAATTGAAATATGGGGTCGCTTATGTGGGGCCTATATACAATTATGAAATCGATATGGACCAATTTTTGTGTGATTGGGGATCGATTTATCTGAGGGCCATATATAACTATAGACCGATATGGACCTAGTTAATCATGGTTGTTAACGGCCATATACTAGCACAATGTACCAAATTTCAATTGACTCGGATGAAATTTACTCCACCAAGAGGCTCCAAAACCAAATCTCGGGATCGGTTTATATGGGGGCTTTATATGATTATGGACTGATATGAACCACTTTTGGCATGGTTGTTAAATATCATATACTACCACCACGTACCAAATTTCAACGAGATCGGATGAATTTTGCTTCTCCATAAGGCACTGTAGGTCAAATCTGGGGATCGGTTTATATGGGAGCTATATATAATTATGGACTGATATGAACCTGCATGATTGTTGGATACCATATACTAACATCAGGTACCAAATTTCAACCGAAACGTATGAATTTTGCTCCTCCAAGGGGCTTCGGAGGTCAAATCTGGGGATAGGTTTATATGGCGGCTATATATAATTATGCATGGTCATTAGAGACCATATATTTACACCATGTACCAAATTTCAGCCGGATCGGATGAAATTTGCTTCTCATAGAGGATTCGCAAGCCAAATCGGGGGATCGGTTTATATGGGGGCTATATATAATTATGGACCGATATTGACCAATTTTTGCATGGTTGTTTGAGACCATATACTAACACCATCATCCGATCCGGCTGAAATTTATTTCTCTTAGAGGCTCCGCAAGCCAAATCTGTGGATCGGTTTATATGGGGCCTATATATAATTATGGACCGATGTGGACCAATTTTTGCACGGTTGTTAGAGATCATATACTTACACCATATACCAAATTTCAGCCGGATCGGATGAAATTTGCTTCTCTTAGAGGATTCGCAAGCCAAATTTGGGGGTCCGTTTATATGGGGGCTATACGTAAAAGTGGACCGATGTGGCCCATTTGCAATACCATCCGACCTACATCAATAACAACTACTTGTGTTTCAAGTCGATAGCTTTTTTCGTTCGGAAGTTAGCGTGATTTCAGCAGACGGACGGACATGCTCAGGTCGAATCAGAATTTCCCACGACCCAGAATATATATACTTTATGGGGTCTTAGAGCAATATTTCGATGTGTTACAAACGGAATGACAAAGTTAATATACCCCCCATCCTATGGTGGAGGGTATAAAAAATTGTTTTAAAGCAAATATTAGAAACTTTCTTTTAATTAAAATTTCACTAGTTTACAGAAATTTGTCCTTAACGTTGGGTAAATTGCGTTTCCAGAAATGAATGTTGCGTTATCTTTAATAAATATTTTTTCAGTGTAGGTGAAAAATCAAATACAAACTTTTAACAATACCCACTCGTGTTCAGCGATCTTGTTTAAATATAGCACACATCTTAGATTTAGGAAATAATCAGCAATTTGATGCTCGTCCTTAGCAGTTTTTTTTTTTGGTCTTCTTTAGGTTCCGCTTGACAATAGCCCTGTATTTCTCAATTGGGCGGAGCTCTGGCGTGTTGGGAGGGTTCTTGTCCTTGGGAACCACCTGCACGTTGTTGGCGGCGTACCACTCCATGGACTTTTCACCGTAATGGCAAGATGCCAAATCCGGCCAAAACAGTACGGAACAACCGTGTTTCTTCAGGAAAGGCAGCAGACGTTTATTCAAACACTCTTTCACGTTAATTTCTTGGTTAACAGTCCCGGAAGCTATGAAAATGCTGCTTTTCAAGCCACAGGTACAGATGGCTTGCCAAACCAGATATTTCTTTGCGAACTTTGACAGTTTTATGTGCTTGAAAATATCTGCTACCTTTTCCCGTATAAAACTCCTGTCCCGGAAGCTGCTTGTAGTCGGCTTTGACGTAGGTTTCGTCGTCCATTACCACGCAGTCAAACTTCGTCAGCATCGTCGTGTACAGCCTCCGGGATCGCGCTTTGGCCGTCGTATTTTATTTATCATCGCGATTTGGAGTCACTACCTTCTTGTAAGTCGATAGTCCGGCTCGTTTTTTGGCTCGATGCACGGTTGTAGACGATACACCCAGCTTATTTGCGGCATCTCGGAGAGAGAGGTTAGGGTTTCGCTTGAAACTACCGGCAACTCTCTTTGTCGTCTCAGCGGCTTCCGGTTTTCGATTTCCCCCCGATCCAGCTTCTTGCTTGGACGGCATTTTGACAACTGAAGAGTGAATTCCAAAATCAAAATAGGGGCAACATTCTACACACGCACACACCTTCAAAATGAGGGGTGTTCAGGTTTTTTAAATGCAAAATTGAAAGAAATACGTTAAGTTTATATTGACCAAATTTTGACCGTATCACCCTTTAATTAATTCTATAAATAATCTTCGTGATAAATTAAAATTAAAAATATTTTTTTCTGTGTATTTGAATTGTAAACAGACTTCCCTCGATTGCATATTGTAGACTTGTTAAATTATTTCTACTCTCATCATAGCTACTGGCTATTTTTCCATTTCCACATTATGCACGACACACATAAAATGCTCTTTAAAAAGTCCTTACATTTAAGTTAGTATGAATAAATGTGTGTGTGTTTATGCATACGAGTGTATATGTGTGTGTATATAGTGTATAGGCCACTTGATACTTGCATTTGTGATGGTATTACAATATTATTCCTCTATTCTGAGCATGAATTATACTCTAAATTCCATTGAAATTGTATGGGCAGTATTTTGAAGAATTCATTCATAGGCATTTCGACTGAGCACAACATTCAATTGAAAAAGTCCAGAAAGCTAACTATGCATGTATTTAAATAAAGTATGTCCTTGCAATTTTATAAAATTTTGTATGTACACTGAAAAAAAATCATGCCCGGTATTGATTCCGAGCCAAAGAAGCGGAGAATACAAGTAAGGACACTTTTAAGACACAATTCTCTTTTAAATTTAGGTTTTGTGTACTTGCTTCTAGGAAGCAAATTTTATTTTTCGCTTTTTCAGTTTTTTTCTTCATATGCTATTAAAATGCTTTAACAACGAGTTAACGACAACTTTATTTTCCAAATTAAGACTCGACTTCCAGTAGAAATTATGCTATGTTTCAAGTAAAAAACGTTTTTTAAAATAAAGTGTTGAAAAACATGTCCTAATTTTGAACGATTTTTTGCTTGGTAGACAAGATGCAAAAAAACAAAAAATTTAAAACAAATTAATTAAATTTACAGAATTTTTCTGAATTATTAAATTCAAGTTGACCTTAACCCAAACATTTTTTCTTTCATGTTATGATACTTAATCATAAGGACAATACGACTTCATTGGAAAGTTTATCGACTTTTAGACAAGGAAAAAAATTTATATTACACCCTCAAAAAAAATCGCTTCTTTAACATATGTTCCAAACATATTTTGCAGGAAGCACATATATTATTGCATACTGCCGAAACATTAATATGTTTGTTTTATGTGAACATATTATATGTTTGGAAGCATTTTGAGCCAAAAATATTATAAGCTTGGAAGAATTTTTCCCAAACACGATTGTGCTCATTCCCTAACATACTCGTAATTTTCACTTCCACGAAATTTTTTAGTTATTGGCACCTTTTTCTGTAATACAAATAATGTTGAAGAAATTATTCACTTTTATAATTTTTTTAAATTTTACCTTTCGCCTGCACGGAGAATCGAACCGAGGGCCATACAGTTTGTAAGCCAACACACTATCCACTGGGCTACGTAGCTGTTATAGTCACCAGTAGATAATTATCGTTTTAAGTTACATTTATATAGCATAGTTTGCAGCGCCCACGAGCCCATGCAAACATAACATTATTTAACAGAAACATACATTTGTTTGCCACGTGGAGCAATGGTTAGCATGTCTGCCTTGCATGCAAAGGGTCGTGGGTTCAATCCCTGCTCCGACCGAACATTTTTTTTTTAATTTACACATTTATATTTATACTATATAAATTTTTTTTAAATGAAACTTCGAAATGTGCGTTATTAAAGATTTATAGTCAGTAACAGTGCTTGATATAAACGAAATTGACTGATTTTTGGATAAAATATTATTTTTTATTGCAAAAATAACAATCTTGTAATAAAAAACTGTTTTAGTACAAAACTTTAAAATTGGGAAGGAATTCAAAAACTAACAAAAGAAGAACGTAGAGTCGAGTATAAACATACATACATAATTTTATAATATAAACATAAATTTATTTAGGAGTGAACAGTTTTTTACTAGCATTTAACACCATCGCTCTAAAATTCCTTTTATTTTTCTTTAATAATTCATTTTAAAAAAAATAAACTTTTTAAATTGTTTTAGCTGTAAAACTCGAACTTAATGCCCGCTTTTATATTTGATGGTGTCCGTCAACTCCTCGTGGACTACTTTTTAATAAAGAGGAACTAAAGTTTGTTTTTTTACATTTTACTGTGTAATTTTTCACTATTTCCTCCTTATTTCATTTTACTGTCCCAACTCTAAAAAGAGTATAGTGCCCTTTCGTTATTTTTATGAAGACCCTTGATTTCTTTTAACGAACCAAGAAAAAAATTGTGCCCATAATGCCAAAATGATAAACAAAACACATGTCCACACATACATAAAATGCTGCTCTCAAGGCGAAAACATAAGCTGTTTGTTTTTCAAATGTCTATTCTCTTGGTTCAGAATGTATATTCTCTTTATTCAAATTATATAATATTTAGACTTAAACATATCAAATTTTTGGCCTTATCATAAAACAGTTTTCCGAAACAACATACAAGCGGTTTCACAGAAATTGTTCTCTTTTGACTCTTTTGCTGTGTTATATTGATATCTTTCGTCAACTCTCCCGGTTTCCATCTCTATTTCTCTCTATACTCTCTCTGTCGCTTTGAATAAAATATCACAACATATGTATGTTTAGTCGAAATTTGTAAATTTATATATGTTTATATTCACACATATGATTTTTATGAAACATTCATGCCCCAAACATAATATATTCTAACATATTAACATAGATGTCCCAAACATTTAGTGTTAGTTTAGGAAAATTACATGTTCGCACTTAAATATATTGTGGTTTAAAATCGTGCCCGAAACACATTTTGTTTATATCGGAACATATGAAAAACATATTTTTCTAACAGTGTAGAGAAATGCGTCTTCTATGCTAAGCCAAATTTGCATTCGTATTTTATAGACATGAAATCTTTGACCTCACAATATTTTCTTCAGTGTATGTAGGTATTGTCAATACGCATAGACATATGGAAAACTTTGAGTTTTCCTTTTCATATGTGAATGTATTGGACCCCATAACATGCTAATCTGTATAAGAATATTTGAGTTTTTTTTTTTGTATTGTATGGAATATTGTAGAAATGAAAGCCCTTTAAAATTTCAAATTGAATCTAAGGATTCACTTAATTAGGCCAATGTCAGACTAAGCTGATTATTGTATACGGTATTTATAAACGTTTACGAGAAATTATTTTATGAAAGTAAATAAACCCAAAACCAGGAATTAAGATCTTAACAGGATAATGCGAACAATTTAAAGTTCTATGTGGCACATAGAACTTAACACTAGAAAACCAAAAACAAATAAATAACAGGTTGGCTGATAAGTCCCCGGTCTGACACATAGATGGCATCGCTAGTATTAAATGTACTGAACTCGACTCAAACTCGACTCAAAATTCCATTGCTACATTACAATTTGGGCAAAAAAGGTCTCAGGGGTAGAATTGTAGACCCGAAGGTCCCAGTGTGGATGCGAAGATCTCAGTTGTTTCAATGAGCCAAAGGTTAATAATTTTAACTATTCATGCGACGAATTCATTGAGAATTAACTCGGCTTTCATTAATTGAATATCCCAGCACTAGTCTTTTAGTATTTATACGGACTGAATGATGGTTTCGAATTTGTTCCTTTAGCTAATGTACCTAAAATTCAACCTTAGCTTGAATGCCTACAATTTTCCTCTCAAAAACCAAGTCTTAATCTTATTTGATTCAGTTCAACTAAAAGGAAACCTTTTCAAACATATGGACTTTTGTGTATTTCGATTAATTACCCCAACATTAGTAAAAAACAAGTATATAAAGCAGTAAATTCGGCCGGGCCGAATTTTAAATACCCACCACCATGAATCAAATATGATAGTTTACTTTGAAAACTCTTCGTCGTAGTGGGTTACTTGATAATATATAGAATTGTAGGGGGTTTTATGACAAATCTTCTCCCAAGCAAGTCAGTTCCCGAAGACAAACTTTAAAGATTCTACCTATGAAGACCAGATCAGATTGTGGATTTATGAGAACCAATTTATTTGAGTTTTAGAGAAATTATAAACATATCGTGTATATGATGAAATTACGCCATGATTTAAAATCTTAAATATATAGATTTTCTCCGCCATTACTTAAATACGATGAGTAAATTCTGGAAATTTTACTTTCAGTTTGAAGCAATTTTCATGATCAGTGCGCCTGCTATACACTGAAAGATGTGTTTTCTTTTTTGAGAAACGTAATTTTAGACAAGCAAAGTTTTCTTTGGACACAAATTTTAGAGACAATCGTTGAATAAACGAAAATACTTTATAAAAAAAAAGAAATTCCGTTTATCTAAAATTTCATTATAGATTACTAATTTCCAGCAAATCGGATTAAAACTACGGATTCTAGAAGCCCAAGAAATAAAGCCGGGAGATCGGTGTATATGGTGGCTACACCAAAACATGGACCGATAGGCACCATTTGCTATTCACATATTTGTGATCTTAAAATACCTCCAGATTTTCAATTTCAAACAAATAGGCTAGAAAATATAGTCTCTAGACGCCCAAGAAGTAAAAATCGAGAGATCAGTCTATATGGGGGCTATACCAAAAAATGGACCGATGAGCACCATTTTCGGCATACCTTTTTATGGTCCCAAAAGAACTCTAGATTTTCAATTTCAGGAAAATCGGATGGACAATATAGTTTCTAGAAGCCCTAGAAGCAAAATCGGGAGATCAGTCTCTATGGGGGCTATATCAAAACATGGACCGATGAGCACCATTTTCGGCACACCTTTTTATGGTCCTCAAATACCTCTATATTTCCAATTTCAGGCAAATTGGATAAAAACTACGGTTTTTATAGGCCCAAGACTCCAAATCGGGAGGTTGGTTTATAAGGGGGCTATATCAAAACATGGACCGATGGACACCATTTTCGACACACCTCTTTATGGTCCCAAAATACCTCTAGATTTTCAATTTCATACAAATCGGATAGAAAATACTGTTTCTAGACGCGTAAGAAGCAAAATCGGGAGATCGGTCTATATGGGGGCTATTTCAAAACATGGACCGATACGGACCATTTTCGACACACTTCTTCATAGTCCCACAATACCTCTAGATTTCCAATTTCAGGCAAATCGGATGGTAAATATAGTTTCTAGACGCCCAAGAAGCAAAATCGGGAGATCGGTCTATATGGGGGCTATTTCAAAACATGGACCGATACGGACCATTTTCGACACACCTCTTTATGGTCCTAAAATACCTCTAGATTTTCAATTTCAGACAAATCGGATAGAAAATACTGCTTCTAGACGCCGAAGAAGCAAAATCAGGAGATCGGTCTATATGGGGGCTATACCAAAACATGGACCGATACGGACCATTTTCGACATACCTCTTTATGGTCCCAAAATACTTCTGGATTTCCAATTTCAGGCAAATCTGATAAAAACTACGGTTTTTATAGGCCCAAGACCCCAAATCGGGAGGTCGGTTTATATGGGGACTATATCAAAATTTGGACCGATATAGCCCATCTTCGAACTTGACCTGCCTGCAAACAAAAAACTAATCTGTGCCAAATTTCGGGACGATAGCGCCATTATTGAAGGCTGTAGCGTGATTACAACAGACAGACAGACAGACAGACAGACAGACAGACGGACAGACGGACATGCTTATATCGTCTTAGAATTTCTCCCTGATCAAGAATATATATACTTTATATAGTCGGAAATCGATATTTCGATGTGTTACAAACGGAATGACAAACTTATTATACCCCCGTCACCATTTTATGGTGGTGGGTATAAAAAAAACACCAAATCAACTCACAGACGCACGATACATTTCTCGCAGGAGGTTTTTTCTACCCCATATACTCTCTCAGCCAAAGTGTTTTCCTGGTAATGCAACCAACCAACCAACATTGGAAATGTGCCTTTAAGGTATAATAAACTTGAGAAAGCTAACAACAGCTACCCGAAAGTAGCAATAACAAAAAGCACAAGAAATCAGATATAATGGAAAAAAGGTCTGCAAAAAAACTGGAAAAAAACATTATGCCAATATTTACAAAATACAAGACAAAATGATGTACAATATTATTCTACAATGAACAACACATCCTTCATTTACTTACCACAATACATATACGTACATAAACTTCAACACGAGTACTTTATTGAACATAAGGGTGTAACGAAAATATTAAAGGATCAAAATGATCGATATGGATCGTCAGAGTATGTGTAAAGCTAAATTGAGTTCGGAAAATTTCCAATGGAAAATAGAAATATTTATAGGGTGGCTAATATTTAACGCAACACAGCGAAGTGTTATATACTTTTAATTTGTATAAATTCTAAATTTGTCATTCCATTTCTAACACATCAAAATATTGATCTCAGACCCCACAAAATATGTATATTCTAGGCCGACTGCGGTCGATATAGCGATGTTCGACCGTCCTTCTGAAATCACGCTAACTGCCGAACCTCAAAGTTTTATTTGTATAGAAAGTTTTTTCAAAATTTTATTAGTATAGAAAGTTTTTTTCAAATTTTATTTCTATAGAAAATTTTGACAAAATTGTATTTATATAGAAAATTTTGTAAAAATTTTATTTCTATAGAAAATTTTGTAAAAATGTTATTTCTTGTCAAAATTTTATTTCTACAGAAAATTTTTTCAAAATAGAAAATAGAAAATTTTGTTAAAATTATATTTCTATTGAAAATTTTGTCAAAATATAATTGCTATAGAAAATTTTTTTCAACATATTATTGATATAGGAAATTCTGTCAACTGTCCGTCTGAAATCACCCTAACTTTCAAACGTCAAAATTTTATTTGTATAGAAAATTTTGTCCAAATTTTATTCCTATAGAATTTTTTTCAAAATCTTATTTCTATAGAAAATTTTGTCAAAATTTTATTTCTATAGAAAAATTTGTCAAAATTTTATTTTATAGAAAATTTTCTCAAAAAAATTTTTTTATAGCAAATTTTGTCAAAATTTTATTTCTGTAGGAAATTTTGTAAATTTTTATTATTTAGAAAATTTTTAATTCAAAATTTTATTTTTATAGAACATTTTCTCAATATTTCATTTCTATAGAAAATTTTTTCAAAATTTTATTTCTATAGAAAAATTTGACAAAATTTTATTTATATAGAAAATTTTCTCAAAAATTTATTTCTATAGAAAATTTTCTCAAAATTTTATTTCCATAGAAAATTTTGTCAAAATTTTATTTCTTAGAAAAATTTGTCAAAATTTTAATTCTATAGAAAATTTTGTAAAAATTTTAGTTCTACAGAAGTAACTCTTAATATGCAATCTCTACCAAAAAAAAAAAAAAGAATTCTACCAGTCTACCAGTTTAGAAGAATTCTACCAATTTTGACAAAATTTTATTTCTCTAGAAAATTTTGTCAACATTTTATTTCTCTAGAAAATTTTGTCAAAATTTTATTTCTATAGAAAATTTTGTCAAAATTTTATTTCTATAGAAAATTTTTCAATATTTTATTTCTATAGAAAATTTTGTCAAAATTTTATTTCTATAGGAAATTTTGTCAAAATTTTATTTCTATAAAAAATGTTACCTTCTGTTTCTTTTTGTAAATTCAAGCTCGAGGTCAAAGTTTTATTTTCTGTTTTATTTTTTTATAATTCGATATTTCGATCTCCTTCGGAAATCTCAGATGAGAATAAAATAAATAAATAAAATTTAAACCTATGTCACTGGTGTTGTCCTCTCATTTCTGTTGCTGCTAGGACAACACCAGTGAAATAGGTTTTAATTTTATTTATTTATTTTATTCCCGTCGGTGATTTCCTAAGGAGATCGAAATATCGAATTATAAAACAAGTATATACGGCCGTAAGTTCGGCCAGGCCGAACTTAGAAACTTCTTCTAAACACTGCCACCCACAAGTGGCAGTTAAGTTGCGGTAACGCTTGCCGATGGCAAGGTATCTTAAAACCTCCTAACACCATCTTCTAAATTGTATGTAAGTCCATACGTGGTATATATTAAATCGAAAAAAGATCGATCCAATACGTATATAATTCAGTTTGACAAAGTAGACATAAAATGTTGACAAAATTTTCTACAGAAATAAAATTTTAACAAAATTTTCTATAGAAATAAAATTTTCACAAAATTTTCTATAGAAATAAAAATTCTCACAAAATTTTCTATAGAAAGACAATTTTGACAAAAATGTCTACAGAAATAAAATTTTAACAAAATTTTCTATAGAAATAAACTTTTGAAAAAATTTTCTATAGAAATAAAATCTTGGTAGATTATTTTTGGCTCGAGTGGCAACCATGATTATGAACCGAATAAAATTTGAACAAAATTTTCTATAGAAATAAAATTTTGACAATGATGAAAATTTTATTATGAACCGAATAAAATTTTAACAAAATTTTCTATAGAAAGAAAATTTTGACAAAATTTTCTATAGAAATAAAATTTTGACAATATTTTCTATAGAAATAAAATTTTGGTAGATTAGTTTTGGCTCTAGTTTCAAGTTTTGTGTGATTGGACCAATTTCGGTATGGTTGTTAGCGACCATATACTAACACCACGTTCCTAATTTGAACCGGATCGGATGAATTTTGCTCCTCCAAGAGGCTCCGGAGGTCAAATCTGGAGAACGTTTTATATGGGGACTATATATAATTATGGACCAATTTTTGCACGGTTGCTAGAGGCCATATACCAATACCATGTACCAAATATCAGCCAGATCGGATGCAATTTGCTTCTCTTTGAGGCTTCGCAAGCCAAATCTGGAGATCGGTTTATATGGGGGCTATATATAATTATGGACCGATGTGGACCAATTTTTGCATGATTGTTACAGACCATATATCAACACCATGTACCAAATTTCAGCCGGATCGGATGCAAGTTGCTTCTGTTTGAGGCTCCACAAGCCAAATCTGCGGATCGGTTTATATGGGGGCTATATATAATTAAGGACCGATATGGACCAATTTTTGCATGGTTGTTAGAGACCATATACCAGCATCATGTTCCAAATTTCAGCCGGATCGGATGAAATATGCTTCTCTTAGAGGCTCCACAAGCCAAATCTGGGGATCGGTTTATATGGGGCTATATATAATTATGGACCGATATGGACCAATTTTTGCATGGTTATTAGAGACCATATACCAACACCATGTACCAAATTTCAGCCGGATCGGATGAAATATGCTTCTGTTAGAGGCTCCACAAGCCAAATCGGCGGATCGGTTTATATGGGGGCCATACGTAAAAGTGGACCGATATGGACCCATTTGCAATACCATCCAACCTACATCAATAACAATTACTTGTGCCAAGTTTCAAGTCGGTAGCTTGTTTCGTTCGGAAGTTAGCGTGATTTCAACAGACGGACGGACGGACGAACGGACATGCTCAGATCGACTCAGAATTTCACCACGACCCAGAATATATATACTTTATGGGGTCTTAGAGCAATATTTCGATGTGTTACAAACGGAATGACAAAGTTAATATACCCCCATCCTATGATGGAGGGTATAAAAATAAAACAGAAAATAAAACTTTGACCTCGAGCTTGAATTTACAAATGGAAACAGAAGGTAAAAAAAGGTAGAAAAAAACAACAAACTTAGATAAACAATTTTGTCAAAATTTTATTTCTATAGAAAATTTTGTCAAAATTTTATTTCAATAGAAAATTTTGTCAAAATTTTGTTTTTATAGAAAATTTTGTAAAAATTTTATTTCTTTAGAAACTTTTGTCAAAATTTTATTTCTATAGAAAATTTTGTCAAAATTTTATTTCTATAGAAAATTTTGTCAAGATTTTATTTTTATAGAAAATTTTGTCAAAATTTTAATTTTATAGAAAATTTTGTCAAAATGTTATTTCTTTAGAAAATTTTGTCGAAATTTTATTTCTATAGAAAATTTTGTCAAAATTTTATTTCCATAGAAAATTTTGTCAAAATTTTATTTCGATAGAAAATTTTGTCAAAATTTTATATTTGTAGTAAATTTTTGCAAAATTTTATTTCCATAGAAAATTTTGTCAACATTTTTTTTTTCTATAGAAAATTGTGTCAAATTTGTATTTCTATAGAAAATGTTGTCAAAATTTTATTTTATAGAAAATTTTGTCAAAATTTGTATTTCTATAGAAAAGTAGCTCTTAATTGGAGAGGAATCACTGAGAGCTACCGAATTCCATATTTCAGCCCAATGACAAATGGCATCCTCTTTATCCGAATCCCAGCGACATTGTGATTAAACCACTAAGAGAAGCACTCAGAAATGTCACCAGCATTACTAAAAGGGGAGAATCTACCACTGGGAAATTTTTTGGTGTCTGCTCGAAACTGGAATTGAACCAATAAGCCTTTGTACACAAAGCGGGTATTCTAACCATTGCACCACGGTAGCTTTCAGCGGTGGTGCAGGCATTAAAAAAAATAACAAATTTCAAATTCTTGGTTATACCCTCATACACCCTTTCTCCATTGGCTTTCTTTTACTCCACACCATAAAGAAAACACAATACCGACAAAATGAGGTAACTAAAGCCGAAAGGCAT
Organism: Haematobia irritans; assembly: GCF_050003625.1. NCBI lineage: Eukaryota > Metazoa > Arthropoda > Insecta > Diptera > Muscidae > Haematobia > Haematobia irritans. The sequence goes on along the minus strand of NC_134397.1, from coordinate 255,800,119 downwards.
TGTAGACTACGTGAAACATAAACACGAGAATTGCAGACACGTCACACTCCAACCAGAACAGATGTAAACAATTCAAAAGGACAAGGTATACAGACGTCATCAGCCAACATTGTCGACTGAGACACTGACAGGAGAGAGAGAGAAAATGCGGTTCAGTCTTCCATAAAAAGATAGTGATTGCATATCCTCATCAACATCATATTCCCTCCCCTTTTCACCGGCTGTATTTGGTATAAATGTTACAATGTCATAGAGATAAAAAACGATTTGTTCCGTAGCAATGGAAGGGGGTTACATCTTCAAATACTATACTATACCGCCTCCAACAATCATCGCCTTGGCAAGTCAATGAAAACATTGCAAATTTATTTGCGATAAAAGAAAACATTGCTTGTGTTTTTTTGTTTGTTTCTTAAACGAAAACTCCCACCATATAAGGCACTGAGTTCACATTACATCTTTTGAAATCATCTTTGTTGATGGATGTTATCGATTGCATTCAGGGAAAAAAGGATCTAACGTTGGTTTATTGTGGCATAACAAACAGTCGCCAGATGCCTAAGGCTACCAGCAGCATGAAAGCGCTTGTTTCTCTTTAAAATTTTGTTAAGATTCTGTTGTGTTTGTGTGGTGACCTTGGGCAAAATGCCATCCTGACTGCCTTGACTGGTTTGTTTTCGTCTTCAGTTTATTTTTGTGAGAAGTGAATTAGTGTTTACGATGTAAAGATTAAATGTTTTCCTTTGTTTTTGTTACATTGCCAAAACGGATATGTGCACGTTTTTGCCCGGAAGCTGAATTTTAAGTTTACTATTTCCTTTGGCGACAAATGTATATGGGGAATGAGGAGATACTTAATTTACTGCAGCAAAAGGATACCATCTTTGTAATGTAAAGGAAACCAAAGGATGCTTAATGGACAATTAATGTCTCTATAGAAAATAGGTCCAGAGTTGTAACTACTCTCCTGTTTAAATAGCAAATTATATGAATTCCTTGCCTCAGTAGTATCTCCTGGTTTTCGCAATGGTATGATGATCCATATCACTGACAAAACCGGATAAACAATAATCACTCAAAAATTGCAACATAAATCTTCATTTTCTAAATCGAGGGTTCCAGCGTTACAAAATCGAGTCCCTATATCAGACATTTAAGACAGAATTCATGATCAGACATTTAAGATAAAATTCAATATGGTAGATGAAGCGATGAGAAGCTGCAAAGTTAATTCTGATTTCGGAGTTCCTTCCATGGCAGACTATGGTACTTTGCACCCAACTAAAGGGTGGTTAAAATTTCAAAGGCCGATGTTGATTTTGAATGAAACACAAACTATTTAGAAAATTATTGTAATTTTATGATATATTGGTATTACTCAATTATGTATGGAAAAAACATCGGACACACCTTCATCCGATGGTCCAAATTTTCGATGACGCTGAGGCATAATGAGGGTTCTATGCTGTTAATGTGCCGAATTATCTCATTCTTTAGCTCTTGAATTGTTGCTGGCTTATCGACGTACACCTTTTCTTTCAAATAACCCCAAAGAAAAAAGTCCAACGGTGTCAAATCACATGGTCTTGGCGGCCAATTGACATCGCCATTACGTGAGATAACACGGCCATTGAATTTGTTGCGCAACAGAGCCATTGTTTCGTTAGCTGTGTGGCAAGTGGCACCGTCCTGCTGAAACCACATATCGTCCACATCCATATCTTCCAATTTGGGCCATAAAAAGTTCGTTATCATCTCACGATAGCAAACACCATTCACAGTAACTGCCTGACCGGCCTCATTTTGGAAAAAATACGGCCCGATGATGCCGCCAGCCCATAAACCGCACCAAACAGTCACTCTTTATGGGTGCATTGGTTTTTCGACAATCACTCTTGGATTCTCATTCGCCCAAATGCGGCAATTCTGTTTATTGACGAATCCACTGAGGTGAAAATGTGCCTCCTCACTGAAGATGATTTTCATCGAAAATTGATCATTCACTGTTGCCATTTCTTGGAACCATTTAACACGTTGTTGGATTGTGTATCTCTCCATGGTTCAAACTGAGTAATTCTGAAATAGAGAAATGTCAAATAAAATTCGAAAAAAGCTAGACGTTTAGGTGTGGTTCACATTCAACATCGGCCCTTACAATTTAACCACCCTTTATGATGGGGCAAGAATAGCCACCTCAATTCCTAGTTATCCTGACTTGATATGAGTGTATCGGTGGGACGGTTTTCCCACCTGCACTGAAAAAAAGCATATCCGGTTCCAAAAATTTTGTCTTTACTTTAACAATTTTGGTATTGATTCCGAGCCAAAGAAGCGGAGAATACAAGTAAGGATACTTTTAAGACACAATTCTCTTTTAAATTTGGGGTATGTGTACCAGGAATCCGGAGCGGTCCATTTTTTTCGCTCCGCTCCCGCTCCGGAGAAAAAAAAACCGCTCCGCTCCGAGAAAAATAAAATCGCTCCGCTCCGCTCCACGCTCCGCTCCTCTTCGAGAAAATTATAGTACAAACATTATATTATTTGTTCAATTGAGTTTTATTTTATTTAGAAAAATCGGGCGGTACATATATGGGAGCTATAGCTAAATCTGAACCGATTTCGATGATTTTTTGCACATATAGTTAGTGCTATAGAAGATTACATTTCGCCAACTTTGAGTAAGATCGGTTGATAAATAAGTGTTTTATGACCTAATTTGGCAAAATCGGGCGATACATATATATGGGACCTATATCTAAATCTGAACCGATTTCGATGAAATTTTCAGACTTAAAGGGTGATACAGAAGATTATTTTGTGCTAAATTTGAAGACGATCGGTTAGTAAAAAAGTGAAACGTGACCTCATTTGTCGAAATCGGGCAATACATACATATGGGAGCTATATCTAAATTTGATCCGATTTCTTCCAAATTCAATAGCGTTCGTCCTTGTGCCCAAAAAAACTCCCTGTACCAAAATTCATCAAAATCGGTTAATAATTGCGACCGGAATCCTATGAACAACAAATACATGGACATACGGACGGACACCAAGCGCTAGATCGACTCAGGAGGTGATTCTGAGTCGATCGGTATATATTTTATGGGGTCTAAAATCAATATTTCTAGTACACACAAAAAAAATTTCACGAAAATTTTTCCAATTAAAATTTTAATTGAGTTTTAAAAAATATTCAATTAAAAATTTAATTGATTCAACAATTTTTTTAATTGAAACAAAAATCAATCACAAAAATAATGGTATCAATTAATTTTTTAATTGGATCAATTAACTTTTTAATTGACCTTCAATTAATTTTTTAATTGATACTATCATTTCTGTGATTGAGGACATTTCAATTAAAAATTAATTGGATCAATTAATTTCGTGATTGAATCAGGAAAAAATTTTTTTGTGTGTAGGCACATTTTTTGGCAGATCAAACTTATTATACCCTGACCACTATGTGGTTTAGGGTATAATGATTTTAAAACAATGTGTTGAAACATTTTATTAATTTTGAAGATTTTTTCAGAAATATTAAATCCATTTTGACTTCATTAAAACGAAATTTTCATTCATGTTAGGATACACATTTTTATGTCGAATCTCTTAGCTATAAGGACAAACAGACTTCATTGAAAAGTTTAGAGACTTTTAGACAAGGAAAAAACTTTATTTCAGAGAAATACGTCTTCTATTCTAAGCAAAATTCGTATTTTAAGCATGTGAAATATTTTGCCTCCGGACAATATTCTTTGCGGTGCACCATCTACTATTTAATATGTGATAGAAACCAAATTTATGAAAATGGACCAAAATGGACCAAATTCTGCTTGGACCTAATTTAAAAATTTGAAAACTTTTGGACCAATTTTGGTCCGATCGGACCAAAACGGCAACGCTGATTGGAATTGAAAGTCTATACACAGAGTAGAAGTAACTACTCTGCGAAAGTTTTTTTTTTGTTTTGCAACAGACGTAGAGAAGAGGTTTTGTTATATTTGTAATGTGTGTGTGTTTGTTTATGTTTGCAACAACCTCCATCGAAATCAGTCCGTGGTATACCTACGACTATTCTTACTCAGATCTAGTGTTACATAATTTCGCTTTTTTCCCCTTTATTGTAAAAATACATTTTCGAACAGCGTTTTTAAGAAATGTTCGTTCTCAAAAAAAGTAGATAACATGCAATAATACAAATCAAGTCATTATTTTTCAATGTAAGAAAAAAATTTAAATAAATGTATATGCGCACATTTTTCAACCAAAATTGAAACTATCCATAATTTTAATTAAATTTTCGAGAACTAATATCAGAAATAAGAGAATGCTAAGATAGAGTACAATAGTAAAAAGCAAATATGAATGTCCTTACACTGAAAAAAAATGAATTTTTCTTAATTATTAAAGTCACGTTGACCTTACCTCAAAAATTTTATCTTTCATGTTATGATACACATTTTTAAGTAAAATCACTTAATTATAAGGACATTACAACTTCATTCAAAAGTTTATTGACTTTTGGACAAGGAAAAAAACTTTATTTTAGAGAAATGCGTCTTCCATGTTAAGCAAAATTTGCATTCTTATTCTAAGGACATGGAATCTTTGACTTCACGACAATATTTTTTTCAGTGTAGAAAACTAAAAAATTAAATATAAATAAGATCGTTTAATTGCATTCATTTGACGTTCATTACACCTTCAAAAAAAATCGCTTCTTTAACATATGTTCCAAACATATTTTGCAGGAAGCACATATATTATTGCATACTGCCGAAACATTAATATGTTTGTTTTATGTGAACATATTATATGTTTGGAAGCATTTTGAGCCAAAAATATTATATGCTTGGAAGAATTTTTCCCAAACACGATTGTGCTCATTCCCTAATATACTCGTAATTTTCACTTCCACGAAATTTTTTGGTTATTGGAACCTTTCTCTGTAATACAAATAATGTTGAAGAAATTATTCACTTTTATAAATTTTTTAAATTTTACCTTTTGCCTGCACGGAGAATCGAACCGAGGACCATACAGTTTGTAAGCCAACACACTATCCACTGGGCTACGTAGCTGTTATAGTCACCAGTAGATAATTATCGATTTAAGTTACATTTATATAGCATAGTTTGCAGCGCCCACGAGCCCATGCAAACATAACATTATTTAACAGAAACATACATTTGTTTGCCACGTGGAGCAGTGGTTAGCATGTCTGCCTTGCATGCAAAGGGTCGTGGGTTCAATCCCTGCTCCGACCGAACATTTTTTTTTGTTTTTTTTTTTTTTTAATTTACACATTTATATTTATACTATATTAATTTTTTTTTAAATGAAACTTCGAAATGTGTGTTATTAAAGATTTATAGTCAGTAACAGTGCTTGATATAAACGAAATTGACTGATTTTTGGATAAAATATTATTTTTTATTGCAAAAATAACAATCTTGTAATAAAAAACTGTTTTTGTACAAAACTTTAAAATTTGGAAGGAATTCAAAAACTAACAAAAGAAGAACGTGGAGTCGAGTATAAACATACATACATAATTTTATAATATAAACATAAATTTATTTAGGAGTGAACAGTTTTTTACTAGCATTTAACACCATCGCTCTAAAATTCCTTTTATTTTTCTTTAATAATTCATTTTAAAGAAAATAAACTTTTTAAATTGTTTTAGCTGTAAAACTCGAACTTAATGCCCGCTTTTATATTTGATGGTGTCCGTCAACTCCTCGTGGACTAATTTTTAATAAAGAGGAACTAAAGTTTGTTTTTTACATTTTACTGTGTAATTTTTCACTATTTCCTCCTTATTTCATTTTACTGTCCCAACTCTAAAAAGAGTATAGTGCCCTTTCGTTATTTTTATGAAGACCCCTGATTTCTTTTAACGAACCAAGAAAAAAAATTGTGCCCATAATGCCAAAATGATAAACAAAACATATGTCCACACATACATAAAATGCTGCTCTCAAGGCGAAAACATAAGCTGTTTGTTTTTCAAATGTCTATTCTCTTGGTTCAGAATGTATATTCTCTTTATTCAAATTAAATAATATTTAGACTTAAACATATCAAATTTTTGGCCTTATCATAAAACAGTTTTCCGAAACAACATACAAGCGGTTTCACAGAAATTGTTCTCTTTTGACTCTTTTGCTGTGTTATATTGATATCTTTCGTCAACTCTCCCGGTTTCCATCTCTATTTCTCTCTATACTCTCTCTGTCGCTTTGAATAAAATATCACAACATATGTATGTTTAGTCGAAATTTGTAAATTTATATATGTTTGTATTCACACATATGATTTTTATGAAACATTGATGCCCCAAACATAATATATTCTAACATATTAACATAGATGTCCCAAACATTTAGTGTTAGTTTAGGAACATTACATGTTCGCACTTAAATATATTGTGGTTTAAAATCGTGCCCGAAACACATTTTGTTTATATCGGAACATATGAAAAACATATTTTTCTAACAGTGTACAAACATCTTTGCAGTAATACGGGATGAAATTGATCGAAAGTACTGTTGTTACTTTTACAACACATACTAGAGATATATTTTGAAATTTACCGTTTTTAAAAACAATTACTAAAAAAACACGTTGTGTTTTCCCCAATGTACGTACGTACAAAAATGCATATCGTACATTTTAAACGTTTACTCACACTACGCTAAGTACTAGCTATATTTGAAATTACCTACACAGTGTAATTTCAAATTTACACATTTCATTCAAGTAATATTGTAATCGGAGCGGAGCGGTTTTTCATTTGGAAACCGCTCCGCTCCGGATTTTAGAAATGCCGCTCCCGCTCCGCTCCGGATCCCTGATGTGTACTTGCTTCTAGGAAGCAATTTTTAATTTTTCGCATTTTCAGCTCTTTTTCTTCATATGCTATCAAAGTCCTTTAAAAACGAGTTAACGACAACTTTATTTTCCAAATTCAGACTCGACTTCCAGGAGAAAATATGCAATGTTTCAAGTAAAAACGTCTTTAAAATAAAGTGTTGAAAAACATGTCCTATTTTTGAGCGATTTTTCGCTTTGTTGTAAAGGTGCACAAAGACAACAAATATAAACACAATTTCATTAATTTTAAAGAAATTTTCTGAATTATTAAAGTCAAGTTGACCTTAACCCAAAAAAATTTTCTTTCATGTTATGATACCCATTTTAAGTCAAATCACTTAATTATAAGGACAATACGACTTCATTAAAAAGTTTATCGACTTTTGGACAAGGAAAACAAGTATATACGGCCGTAAGTTCGGCCAGGCCGAATTTTATGTACCCTCTACCATGGATTGCGTAGAAACTTCTACGAAAGACTGTCATCCAAAATCGAATTACTTGGGTTGTGGTATCTAAAAACTTCTTAAAATCGTTTTCTAAATTGTGAGTTAGTCCATACGTGGTATATATTAGACAAAAAAGTTATGTCTAGGTAAGTCTACAAATAATTACGAATCGATATGGACTTTTTGCACGGTACGTAGAGAGCCAGAATTGAAATATGGGGGTCGCTTATATGGGGGCTATATACAATTATGAACTTTATATGGATCAATTTTTGTGTGATTGGGGATCGATTTATCTGAGGGCTATATAACTATAGACCGATATGGACCTAGTTAGACATGGTTGTTATCGGCCATATACTACCACAATGTACCAAATTTCAACTGACTCGGATGAAATTTGAGGCTCAAAAAAGCAAACCTTGGGATCGGTTTATATGGGGGCTATATATGATTATGGACTGATATGGACCACTTTTGGCATGGTTGTTAAAGGGTGATACGGTCAAAATTTGGTCAATATAAACTTGACGTATTTCTTTCAATTTTGCATTTAAAAAACCTGAACACTCCTCATTTTGAATGTTGCTCCTATTTTGATTTTGGAATTCACTCTTCAGTTGTCAAAATGCCGTCCAAGCAAGAAGAGCAACGTATCAAAATGTTGCTCGCGCATCGCGTAAATCCGAGCTACTCGCACGCAAAGCTGGCAAAATCGCTAAAAGTTGCCAAATCAACCGTTACAAATGTAATTAAAGTGTTTGGGGAACGTTTGTCGACAGCGAGGAAGTCTGGATCGGGGGGAAATCGAAAACCGGAAGCCGCTGAGACGACAAAGAGAGTTGCCGGTAGTTTCAAGCGAAACCCTAACCTCTCTCTCCGAGATGCCGCAAATAAGCTGGGTGTATCGTCTACAACCGTGCATCGAGCCAAAAAACGAGCCGGACTATCGACTTACAAGAAGGTAGTGACTCCAAATCGCGATGATAAACAAAATACGAAGGCCAAAGCGCGATCCCAGAGGCTGTACACGACGATGCTGACGAAGTTTGACTGCGTGGTAAAGGACGACGAAACCTACGTCAAAGCCGACTACAAGCAGCTTCCGGGACAGGAGTTTTATACGGCAAAAGGAAGAGGAAGGTTAGGTTAGGTTATGTGGCAGCCCGATGTATTAGGCTCACTTAGACTATTCAGTCCATTGTGATGAACTTCTCTCTTATCACTGAGTGCTGCCCGATTCCATGTTAACCTCAATGACAAGGGACCTCCTTTTTATAGCCGAGTCCGAACGGCGTTCCACATTCCAGTGAAACCACTTAGAGAAGCTTTGAAACCCTCAGAAATGTCACCAGCATAACTGAGGTGGAATAATCCACCGCTGAAAAACTTTTTGGTGTTCGGTGGTAGCAGGAATCGAACCCACGACCTTGTGTATGCAAGGCGGGCATGCTAACCATTGCACCACGGAAGAGGAAAGGTAGCAGATATTTTCAACTGTCAAAGTTCGCAAAGAAATATCTGCTATGGCAAGCCATCTGTACCTGTGGCTTGAAAAGCAGCATTTTCATAGTTTCCGGGACTGTGTTTGAATAAACGTCTGCTGCCTTTCCTGAAGAAACACGGTTGTTCCGTACTGTTTTGGCCGGATTTGGCATCTTGCCATTACGGTAAAAAGGCCATGGAGTGGTACGTCGCCAACAACGTGCAGGTGTTTCCCAAGGACAAGAACCCTCCCAACACGCCAGAGCTCCGCCCAATTGAGAAATACTGGGCTATTGTCAAACGGAACCTAAAGAAGACCAAAAAACTGCTAAGGACGAGCAGCAGTTCAAGGCAAACTGGCTTTCTGCGGCGAAGAAGGTGGACAAGGTGGCTGTACAAAATCTGATGGCAGGTGTCAAGCGTGAGGCCCGGCTATTCGGATTTGGAAAAGCGAAAGCCTACCTGAATATTTTTCCTGAATTTTATACTAATTGAACTTGAAAAAGAAATTTAATTTGATTTTTTAAATAAACGATTTCACCGATTTGCACGCGTTTTCCCTTGACCAAATTTGGACCGTATCACCCTTTAAATATCATATGCTACCACCACGTACCAAATTTCAACCAGATCGGATGAATTTTGCTTCTCCAAAAGGCACCGGAGGTCAAATCTGGGGATTGGTTTATATGGGGGCTATATATAATTATGGACCAATTTCGACCAATTTTTGCATGCATGTTTGATGCCATATTTTAACACCACGTACCAAATTTCAAATGAATCAGATGAATTTTGGTTTTCCAAGAGGCTCCGGAGGTCATATCTGGTGATCGGTTTATATGGGGGCTATATATAATTATAGACCAATTTTTGCATGGATGTTTGATGCCATATTTTAACACCACGTACCAAATTTCAAATGAATCAGATGAATTTTGGTTTTCCAAGAGACTCCGGAGGTCAAATCTGGTGATCGGTTTATATATAATTATGGTCCGATGTAGATCAATTTTGGCATGGTTGTTAGAGACTATAGACTAACAGCATGTACCAAATTTCAGCCAGATCGGATGAAATTTGCTTCTCTTAGGGGCTCCGCAAGCCAAATTGGGGGATCGGTTTATATGGGGGCTATATATAATTATGGACCGATGTGGACCAATTTTTGCATAGTTGTTGGAGATCATATACTAACACCATGTACCCAATTTCAACCGGATCGGATGAAATTAGTCTCTCTTTGAGTCTCCGCAAGCCAAATCGGGGGATCGGTTTATATGGGGCCTATATATAATTATGGACCGATGTGGGCCAATTTTTGCATAGTTGTTAGAGATAATACAACATCTCGCTTACTAATGCTATGTACCAAATTTCAGCCGGATCGGATGAAATTTGCTTCTCTTAGAGGATCCGCAAGCTAATACGTAAAAGTGGTCCGATATGGCCCATTTGCAATACCATCCGACCTACATCAATAACAACTGCTTATGCCAAGTTTCGAGTCTATAGCTTGTTTCGTTCGGAAGTAAGCGTGATTTCAACAGACGGATGGACGGACGGACATGCATAGATCGACTCAGAATTTCACCACAACCCAGAATATATATACTTTATGGGGTTTTAGAGCAATATTTCGATGTGTTACAAATGGAATGACAAGGTTAAGATACCCACCATCCTATGGCGGAGGGTATAAAAATAGTACCCTTTGTATTCGCCTTCCGAGCATACAAATGGTTATGGGTTCAATTCCACTTTCAACCAAACACCTAAAAGTTTTTCAATAATACTATGGAATTTCTAAGTTTTTCAAAACTTCTCTTAGAGTTTTCACCGTAATCTAAAATGTCTTTCGGTCTCGGCTCCAAGATAGAGGACCCTAGTCGTTAGTGATATCGCAATGGACTGCATAGTCTAAGTGAACCTAAAATAATAGGCTGTCATTAAACCTAATCTATGGACGATACAGCAGCGGTCCATAAAGCTATATTTTCTTACTCGGGGAAGAATACAACCGCTGCGATAATCAGATATCAGATATCTCTGAGCACCAAAACATTTACCTTTCAACATTTACCTTCGATTTCTGAACCAAACATTACAGGATTTAGAAGAAGTTTGTATACACAAATGTGTGTATGGCTTAGTGTTCCCAAGTTCCCCCCCCCCCCCCCCCCCCTTTTGACTTCATGTAAAAAATCTCATCCTTTGCAAAGTTTAAAACAAACATTTCTGACACCGATAATAGACTACTGAGTCAGCAGCATGAGCAGTCTCTTCCTTATAAAATGACCATTAAAATTGTTTTGGTTGTTTTTAGTGCTTTGTTAGAAACCGGAATCCTTGGACATATCGCATCTACCACAGAAACAGTGGCAAAGATGAAGTGTGAATTATTAAGTCCAAGACACTGTTAACACGCACATAGACATACACAAACACATACACTCACAATCACATAATCTTCGACTTTCTTGTTTATATGAACTTTGTTGTTTTAGTGTCCAGGCAAAAAAGTTTTTTTGCTTCTCCTCCTCCTGCTTCCTTACGATGTCCTTTCACATTGTTTTCTCGATTTTGTTCTGAACAAGGAAATTATACGATTGCTGTTATTGTTATTGTTACTGGAGTTGCAAATAAATGTTCAAATGATAGTGTGAAAAATAGTCAACTCTTCCCCGTGCTTAGTAATGGTGGCAACTGTTGTTATTGTTTTCTTAGTGGTGCTACTGGTATCTCTTTTGTCCTCTCTCTTCATTTGTTTCTTCTCTATATATTTATTCTAGAATATCTTAAGTGATGTCCTGTGGAAACTCAAAGCACAAAAGGGAAAGTGGAAGGAGATTTCAAAAACGAAAACTTGGCATTGTCCACATAAACGCTCATCCAAAAAGAAGAATGAAACGAACGAAAGTTGATTGTGTGAAAACATTTAAGGCGCCAATAAGTTTAACTCTTTCGTTCATGTATCATGAATGTGTATGAATGTATGGGTTTATGTAAGGGTGTGTGTGTGAATGGATGTTAGTATTTTTTTTGGAACTTCAGATAAATAGAAATATTTTTTATTATTATTTACTTGAGCTTATACCAACAACAAATGTAATATTATGTTTTGCCAGTTTATATTGTTACGCTTACAAATTGCCCAACAGTAAATCATTTTTCTTGTCCAAATGTTGCACAATGGGAAGATATTGAAATAACTAAAAGGCAGTTCTAAAACGGGGAGATACGGGGTCAGGTTTACTATACACCAAAAAAAAAAAATAAGAAAATTGTTGTTAATCCAAGCGAACATAATGTTAGTAAAAACAAGTAAGGAAAGTATAAAGTCGGGCGGGGCCGACTATATTATACCCTGCACCACTTTGTAGATCTAAATTTTCGATACCATATCACATCCGTCAAATGTGTTGGGGGCTATATATAAAGGTTTGTCCCAAATACATACATTTAAATATCACTCGATCTGGACAGAATTTGATAGACTTCTACAAAATCTATAGACTCAAAATTTAAGTCGGCTAATGCACTAGGGTGAAACACAATGTTAGTAAAAACAAGTATATACAGCAGTAAGTTCGGCTGGGCCGAATCTTAAATACCCACCACCATGAACCAAATATTAGGGTTTCCTTTGAAATTTCAGGAGGGCTTGAGGACTTCAGGACTATATCAGGTTCTGGATTTATAAGAACCATTTTTGTTTGACTTTTAGAGGAATCATTAACATCTCTTGTAAGTGTGCAAGAAAATTATAAAATAACGTCTTGATTTGAAATCTTAAATCTGTAGATTTTCACCCGAGAAGTAAAATCTGGAAATTTTACATTGAGTTTCAAGCAATTTTCATGATCAGTGCGCCTTCTACACCCTCAAGAAGTGAAGTCGGTCTATATGGAGGCATTACCAAATGGACCGATAAAAACTTAATCCGATACACGTTTTTGTGAGCCTAAAATACCAGAATATTTACAATTTCAGGCAAATCAGATAAAAACTACGGTTTCTTGAAACCCAAGGAGTTAAATCGGGAGATCGTTCTTATGGGGGCTATACTAAAATATGGACCGATACTCACCGTTTTCGGCACACCTCTCTATGACCCGAAAATACATCTAGATTTCCAATTTCAGGCAAATAGGATGAAAACTTCGGATTCTAGAAGCCCAAGAAGTAAAAACGGGAAATCGGTCTATATGGGGGCTATACCAAAATATGGACCGTTTCTCACAATTTTTGGCACACGTATTTGTGGTCCTACAATACCTCTAGATTTCAAATTTCAGACAAATTGGATAAAAACTACGGTTTCTATAAGCCCAAGAAGTAAAATCGGGAGATCGGTCTATATGGGGACCATACCAAAACATGGACCGATACTCACAATTTTTGGCACACGTATTTGTGGTCCTACAATACCTCTAGATTTCCAATTTCAGGTAAAATGAATAAAAACTGCGGTTTCTATAAGCCCAAGAAGTAAAATCGGGAGATCGGTCTATATGGGGGCTATACCATAATATGGACCGATACTCACAATTTTTGGCACACGTATTTGTGGTCCTACAATACCTCTAGATTTCCAATTTCAGGTAAATTGAATAAAAACTGCGGTTTCTATAAGCCCAAGAAGTAAAATCGGGAGATCGGTCTATATGGGGGCTATACCAAAACATGGACCGATACTCACCATTTTTGGCATACCTCTTTATGGTCATAAAATACCTCTAGATTTCGAATTTCAGGCAAATTGGATAAATACTACGATTTCTGTAAGCCCAAGACCCCAAATCGGGAGGTCGGTTTATATGGGGACTATATCAAAACCTGGACCGATATAGCCCATCTTCGAACTTGACCTGCCTGCAGACAAAAGACGAGTTTGTGCAAAATTTCAGCACGATTGCTTCATTATTGAAGACTGTAGCGTGATTACAACAGACAGACAGACAGACAGACAGACAGACAGACGGACAGACGGACATCGTTATATCGTCTTAGAATTTCTCCCTGATCAAGAATATATATACTTTATATAGTCGGAAATCGATATTTCGATGTGTTACAAACGGAATGACAAACTTATTATACCCCCGTCACCATTCTATGGTGGTGGGTATAAAAATATGGGAAACATTTAAATCTGAAACAATTTTAAGGAAACTTCGCAAAAGTTTATTTATGATTTATCGCTCGATATATATGAGTTAGAAGTTTAGGAAAATTAGAGCCATTTTTACAACTTTTCGACTAAGCAGTGGCGATTTTACAAGGAAAATGTTGGTATTTTGACCATTTTTGTCGAAATCAGAAAAACATATATATGGGAGCTATATATAAATCTGAATTTCAACCAAATTGGGCCAAAACTCTGGCTTTTGGGGCCATATAAGTCCATATCGGGCGAAAAATATATATGGAAGCTATATCTAAATCTAAACCGATTTCAATAAAATTTGGCACACATGCCTATACTACCAATTTTACTCCTTGTGCAAAATTTCTAGCTAATCAGGATAAAATTCTGGCTTCTGGGTCCATATAAGTGCATATCGGGCGAAAGATATATATGGGAGCTATATCTAAATCTGAATTGATGTTAACCAAATTTGGCACGCATAGTTACAATGCTAAATCTTCTCCCTGTGCAAAATTTCAACCTAATTGGGCTAAAACTCTGGCTTTTAGGACCATATTAGTCCATATCGGGCGAGAGATATATATGGGAGCTATATCTAAATCTGAATCGATTTCAATCAAATTTTGGACACTTGACTATACTACTAATTGTACTCCTAGTTCAAAATTTCAACCAAATTCGGCCAAAAATCTGGCTTCTGGGGCCATATAAGTCCATATCGGGCGAACGATATATATGGGAGCTGTATCTAAATCTGAACCGATTTCAATCAAATTTTGCACACTTGAGTATACGACTAAGTGTTATGTTTGTAAAAAATTTCAAGCAAATCGGTATAAAACTTTGGCTGCTGGGTCCATATTAGCGCATATCGGGCGAAAGATATATATGGGAGCTATATCTAAATCTGAACCGATTTCTTCCAAAATCAGTAGGGTTCTATTCTAACCCAAATTAGGAACATGTGCCAAATTTGAAGGCGATTGCACTTAAATTGCGACCTAGACGTTGATCACAAAAATGTGTTGACAGACGGACGGACGGACAGACGGACATGGTTATATCGACTCAGTGAACCACCCTGTGCCTTATTGCCAAAGACACCATGTGTCTATCTCGTCTCCTTCTGGGTGTTACAAACATATGCACTAACTTATAATACCCTGTTCCACAGTGTGGCGCAGGGTATAAATATGGGAAATGGGCGAAAGCTATATATGGGAGATATATCTAAATCTGAACCGATTCCAACCAAATTTGGCATGCATAGCTATAATGCTAATTCTACTCCCTGTGCAATATTTCAACTAAATCGGAGCAAAAAATTGGCCTATGTGGTCATATGAGTGTAAATCGGGCGAAAACTATATATGGGAACTATCTCTAAATCTGAACCGATTTCAACCAAATTTGGCATTTGGTGGTAATTCTACTCCCTGTGCAAAATTTCAAATAAATCGGAGCAAAAGATTGGCCACTGTGGTCATATGAGTGTAAATCGGGCGAACGATATATATGGGGCTATATCTAAATCTGAACCGATTTCAATAAAATTTGGCACACTTGACTACACTACTAATTGTCCGCCTAGTGCAAAATTTCAACCAAATTGGGGTAAAACTCTGGCTTCTGGGACCGTATTAGTCCATATCGGGCGAAAGATATATATGGGAGTTATATCTAAATCTAAACCGATTTCTTCCAAAATCAATAGGATTCTATTCTGAGCCAAAACACATACTTGTGCCAAATTTACAGTCGACTGGACTAAAAATGCAACCTAGACTTTGATTACAAAAATGTGTTCACGGACAGACGGACATGGTTATATCGACTCAGGGACCAACCCTGAGCATTATTGCCAAACACACCATGTGTCTATCTCGTCTCCTTACAAAAATGTGTTCACGGACAGACGGACATGGTTATATCGACTCAGGGACCAACCCTGAGCATTATTGCCAAAGACACCATGTGTCTATCTCGTCTCCTTCCGGGTGTTACAAACATATGCACTAACTTATAATACCCTGTTCCACAGTGTGGCGCAGGGTATAAAAAACAATTATATACAGTAGTAAGTTCGGCCGGGCTGAATCTTAAGTACCCACCACCATGAATCAAATATAATAGTTTCCATTGAAAATTTCATAACTGATAGTTTCCCAAGCATATAAGTTCAACCAGCACGCTTCCCACAGATAAATGTAAAGATTTTACCTATGAAGACTAGGTCAGATTCTGAATTTATAAGAACCATTGTTTGAGTTTTAAAGGAATCATAAACATCTATTGTAAGTGCATAATGCCTTGATTTGAAATCTAAAATCTGTGAATTTTCATCCAAATTATTTAAATGACTACGAGAAGTAAAATTTTGCATTCAGTTTCAAGCAATTTTCATGATCAGTGCGTTTCTATACCCTTAATAAGTGAAATCGGTCTATATGGAGGCCTTACCAAATGGACCGATAAAACTAAATCATATACACTTTGTTATGGGTCTAAAATGCCAGTATATTTTCAATTTGTGGCAAATCGGATAAAAACTACAATTTCTAGAAACCTTAAGATTTAAATCGGGCTACGCCAAATACATGGAGGGATACACACAATATTCAGCACATTTAATTGTAGTTCTAGAATCTAGACTTCAAATCGGTTTATAAGGGGGCTATATCAAAAACTGTACCGATACTCAATACATTCGGCACATTCCTTTATGGTCCTAGAATACCTCTAGATTTCCAATTTCAGGCAAGTCGGAAAGAAAATACACTTTCTAAACGCCCAAGAAGCAAAATCGGGAGATCGGTCTATATGGGAGCTATATCAAAATATGGACCAATAATCACCATTTTCGGTATATTTCTTTATTTTCCAAGAATGCCTCTAGATTTCCAATTTCAGGCAAATTGGGTACACTGAAAAAAAGGATGCCCGGATCCAAAATTTGAAATTTGGTATTGATTCCGAGCCAAAGACGCGTAGAATGCAAATAAGGATAGACACAATTCTCTTTTAAATTTGGGCTTTGTGCACTTGCTTCTAGGAACCAAATTTTAATTTTTCGCTTTTTAGGTTTTTTCTTCATATGCTATCAAAGTCCTTTAAAAACGAGTTAACGACAACTTTATTTTCCAAATTAAGACTCGACTTCCAGTAGAAATTATGCTATGTTTCAAGTAAAAATGTCTTTAAAATAAAGTGTTGAAAAACATGTCCTATTTTTTAACGTTTTTATACCCTGCGCCACACTGTGGAACAGGGTATTATAAGTTAGTGCATATGTTTGTAACACCCAGAAGGAGACGAGATAGACACGTGTTGTCTTTGGCAATAATGCTCAGGGTGGGTCCCTGAGTCGATATAACCATGTCCGTCTGTCCGTCTGTCCGTCCGTCCGTCTGTCTGTGAACACATTTTTGTGATCAAAGTCTAGGTCGCAATTTAAGTCCAATCGCCTTCAAATTTGGCACATGTTCCTAATTTGGGTCAGAATAGAACCCTATTGATTTTGGAAGAAATCGGTTTAGATTTAGATATAGCTCCCATATATATCTATCGCCCGATATGCACTAATATGGACCCAGCAGACAGAGTTTTATACCGATTTGCTTGAAATTGTACAAACATAACACTTAGTCGTATAGTCAAGTGTGCAAAATTTTATTGAAATCGGTTCAGATTTAGATATAGCTCCCATATATATCTTTCGCCCGATATGGACTAATATGGTCTTAAAGGCCAGAGTTTTGGTTGACATTTTGCACAGGGAGTAGATTTAGCATTGTAGCTATGCGTGCCAAATTTGATTGAAATCGATTCAGATTTAGATATAGCTCCCATATATATCTTTCGCCCGATATGGACTAATATGGTACTAGCAGCCAGAGTTTTGGCCCAATTTGTTTGAAACTTTGCACTAGGAGTACAATTAGTAGTGCAGTTAAGTGTGCAAAATTTAAATGATATCGGTTCAGATTTAGATATAGCTCTCATATATATCTTTCGGCCGATATGGACTAATATGGCTCTAATAGGCAGAGTTTTGGCCCAATTGATTGCCAAATTTGATTGAAATCGGTTCAGATTTATATATAGCTCCCATATATAGCTTTCGCTCAATTTACCCTCATATGACCACAGAGGCCAATTTTTAACTCCGATTTAGTTGAAATTTTGCACAGGGAGTAGAATTAGCATTGTATCTACGCGTGCCAAATTTAGTCGAAATCGGTTCAGATTTATATATAGCTCCCATATATAGCTTTCGCCCAATTTACACTCATATGACCACAGAGGCCAATTTTTAACTCCGATTTAGTTGAAATTTTGCACAGGGAGTAGAATTAGCATTGTAGCTATGCGTGCAAAATTTGATTGAAATCGGTTCAGATTTCGACAAAAATGGTCAAAATACCAACATTTTCCTTGTAAAATCGCCACTGCTTAGTCGAAAAGTTGTAAAACTGACTCTTATTTTCCTAAGCTTCTAATTCATATATATCGAGCGATAAATCATAAATAAACTTTTGCGAAGTTTCCTTAATATTGCTTCAGATTTATATATTCCCATATTATTTTACTAACATTGTGTTCCATCCTAGTGCATTAGCCGACTTAAATTTTGAGTCTATACATTTTGTAGAAGTCTATCAAATTCTGTCCAGATCGAGTGATATTTAAATATATGTATTTGGGACAAACCTTTATATATAGCCCCCAATACATTTGACGGATGTGATATGGTATCGAAAATTTAGATCTACAAAGTGGTGCAGGGTATAATATAGTCGGCCCCGCCCGACTTTAGACTTTCCATACTTATTTTACTTTGTAGTCAAGATGCCTCGTTCAGTAAAGATGATAAATATAGGTGAAAAGATTAGGATGTAAGTGCGTCTATTTTTTTTTTTTTTTGAGCCTATGACCGTAATGGGGAAGGACAAAAATCCAAATCTAAAATTGGATGATATAACCGCCCTAATACAGGTCATAACGCTCAACATTTTGGGCGATATGACCGGTTGCCGATTTTGCAGCACGATAACGCTTATGTGGTAACACTGAAATGGGAGGTTCTACCCCCACTCGCTTTATTGCCTATCTCCTCTTGCTCCCTCTGATTAACCCTTGTTGCCATCGATGACACATGACCTGGCTGATTAACAGTATCGTTCTTCTAAGGATGCTAAAAATTGGGTCGATTTGCGAATTAATTGAAAAGACGAATCATTTTATCAATGCAAGATATATGTGAAGAAGTAGTGGCTACCAATGGACAATATTTCGATTGATCAGTCTGTTACCATAACATATCTAACATTTGAATTTGAACAAACTACGCTAGCCCAAATATTTTCACAATTTTTAACAAATATTGTTGCATATTTCTGATTTTTATGAATATTTATTGGAGCCGAACCATAATATTCATCAACCCACTGTGTCATCTCCTTTGTGTGTGTGCTCCACAAATATATGAGTAGCAATGAAGTCACATTGGTAATGGTTCGTCCCCTAGGATCTGAAACAAATATGCTGAGCTTACTTCCGCATTTTTCTTGATTTGTCTTAGCTACCAATGCAAACAATGTGAAACAAAAGCGACACTCCTTCCGAGGTCAAACGTTTTATGATTTTTTTTGTTACTTTCTTTTTTTTCAACTGCGACGAATTATGACGAGAGTATGATGAAATAAAAATAAAATAAAAAAACTTGGAACAATTTAATATTTGTTTCTTTTATAGTTAAACTTTGTATTTGTAATTTGATATGAAAGCTTTGGGACGAGCAGATTTTCTCTGTTATTAAGGCAATTTTCAGTTGAATTTTTTTCTTAACGATATCTCTAAAACAAATCTAAGGATATTGTTAACTCAAAAGACTTTTAATCTTGGGCAATCGTAGTGAATGGCGGCTATACCATGGAAGTCTTTGTTTCTGCAGAAATCTATTTTGGTAGATTTAGACTTAAACTGGAGTTGTTTTTGTATTGTCTGATTGGTTATAGTCTGTCTCAAAAGTTTTAATATTATGGAATTTCATATGCGTTGCGCAGCAGGAAATATTAAAATGATATACAATGAATGTGTCAGATATCATCTATAATTTATGCTAAAATAGAATTTCAAAGGATGCTAATAAAAAATTAGGGCAGAAACAGCAATATGTAAACTTTTAAGATGGTCAAAGAAAATCACATTTTTCGGAACCATCACTTTATAACTGAAATCCAATATATTTAATATCGAATCGAAAAAATTGCAAAAATCGAATTTGAATAGAAAAGAGAACCCAGTAAAAACGTGGGAAATTATTGAGGTAATAAACTCTTTGCCAAGAATATTTCTACAACACCATCGGAAATATCGTATCCTAGTACAAACAAGTATATGCGGCCGTAAGTTCGGCCAGGCCGAAGCTTCTGTACCCTCCACCATGGCTTGCGTAGAAACTTCTACTGAAGACTGTCATCTACAATCGATTTACTTTGACAAAATTTTCTATAGAAATACAATTTTGACAAAATTTTCTAGAGAAATAAAATGTTGACAAAATTTTTTATAGAAATAAAATTTTGACAAAATTTGCTATAGAAATAAAATTTTGACAAAATTTGCTATAGAAATAAAAATTAAAAAAAAAATTTATAGAAATAAAATTTTAAAAAAATTTTCTATAGAAATAAAATTTAAAAAAATTTCCTATAGAAATAAAATTTTGACAAAATTTTCTATAGAAATAAAATTTTGACAACATTTTCTATAGAAATAACATTTTGACAAAATTTTCTATAGAAAGAAAATTTTGACAAAATTTTCTATAAAAATAAATTAAAAAAAAAAATTCTGTAGAAATAAAATTTTGGTAGATTATTTTTGGCTCGAGTGGCAACCATGATTATGAACCGAATAAAATTTTAACAAAATTTTCTATATAAATAAAATGTTGACAAAATTTTCTATATAAATACAATTTTGACAAAATTTTCTATAGAAATAAAATTTTGACAAAATTTTCTATAGAAATAAAATTTAAAAAAAAAAATCTATAGAAATAAAATTTTGACAAAATTTTCTATAGAAATAAAATTTTGACAAAATTTCCTGTAGAAATAAAATTTTGGTAGATTATTTTTGGCTCGAGTGGCAACCATGATTATGAACCGAATAAAATTTTAACAAAATTTTCTATAGAAATAAAATTTGGCAAAATCTGCAATAGAAATAAAATTTTTAAAAAATTTTCTATAGAAATAACATTTTGGTAGATTATTTTTGGCTCGAGTGGCAACCATGATTATGAACCGATATGGATCAATTTTTGTGTGATTGGGGATCGGCTATATATAACTATAGACCGATATGGACCAATTTTGGCATGGTTATTAGCGGCCTTATACTAACAACACGTTGCAAACTTCAACCGGATCGGATGAATTTTGCTCCTCCAAGAGGACAAATCTGGGGATCGATTTATATGGGGGCAATATATAATTATGGACTGATATGGACCAATTCTTGCATGGTTGTTAGAGACCATAACCTAAACCACATACCAAATTTCAACCGGATCGGATGAATTTTGCTTCTCTAAGAGGCTCCGGAGGTCAAATCTGGGGATCGGCTTATATGGGGCTATATATAATTATGGACCGATATGGACCAATTTTGACATGGTTGTTAGAGACAATGTACTAACACCACGAACCAAATTTCAATCGGATCGGTTAACTTGTGCTCCTCTAAGAGGCTCCGGAGGTCAAATCTGGGGATCGGTTTATATGGGGGCTATATATAATGGTCATTAAAGAACATATACCAACACCATGTACCAAATTTCAGCCGGATCGGATTAAATTTGCTTCTCTTAGAGGCTCCGCAAGCCAAATCGGGGGATCGGTTTATATGGTGGCTTTATATAATTATGGACCGATGTGGAC
This sequence comes from Haematobia irritans, assembly GCF_050003625.1. Lineage (NCBI taxonomy): Eukaryota > Metazoa > Arthropoda > Insecta > Diptera > Muscidae > Haematobia > Haematobia irritans. Next base: position 255,778,200 of record NC_134397.1, on the reverse strand, counting down.
CAATTTTTGCATGGTTGTTAGAGACCATATAGTAACACCATGTACCAAATTTCAGCCGGATCGGATGAAATTTGGTTCTCTTAGAGGCTACGTAAGCCAAATCGGGGGATCGGTTTATATGGGGGATATATGTAATTATGGACCGATATCGACCAATTATTGCATGGTTGTTAGAGACTATATACTAACATCATGTACCAAATTTTAGCCGGATCGGATGAAATGCTAACACCATGTACCAAATTTACTAACACCATATACTAACACCATGTACCACATTTCAGCCGGATCGGATGAAATTTGCTTCTCTTAGAGCAATCCCAAGCCAAATTTGGGGGTCCATTTATATGGGGGCTATACGTAAAAGTGGACCGATATTTCCCATTTGCAATACTATCCGACCTACATCAATAACAACTACTTCTGCCAAGTTTCAAGTCGATAGCTTGTTTCGTTCGGAAGTTAGCGTGATTTCAACAGACGTACGGACGGACGTACATGCTCAGATCAACTCAGAATTACACCACGACCCGTTTCTTTGTGTTACAAACGGAATTATAAAGTAAAAAAACCCCTCTTCATATGGTGGAGGGTATAATAAAGTATTTTTTCGAATGCTCATTTAAATCTGTGATTGATACTATAATTTTCGTGATTAAAGATATTTCAATTCAAAAATTAATTGGATCAATTAATTTCGTGATTGAATCAGATTTTTTTTTATGTAGGGTTCATTTTTTTTTAATGTAGATAAAACCCTCCACACGCAAAATATCAATGATGATATCCCCATATGGAATCATATCATCCACACTGTAATGGTATCCTTTCCGCAGAATCGGTTAAAATTTTTATATGGCTCTGACTCTATATAAATATCGCTCAATTTAGTCAAATATTGTCACAAAATGCACAATTCACCACCTCTCTTGACTAAGTCTGGGTTCCTGTAAAATCACCCATACTAAAACAAAAATGACTCAAATGTACCGATATATCTAACATAGGAGTATATTTCGATGTGTTACAAACGGAATGACAAAGTTAATATACCCCCATTCCTATGGTGACGGGTATAATAAAGTATTTTTTCGAATGCTCATTTAAAACTGTGATTGATACTATAATTCTCGTGATTGAGGACATTTCAATTCAAAAATTAATTGGATCAATTAATTTCGTGATTGAATCAGATTTTTTTTTCTTTTTTTGTGTAGGGCTCACTTTTTTTTTAGTGTACATAAAGCCCTCCAGATGCAAAATATCAATGATGATATCCCCACATTGAATCATATCCTCCGCAGAATCGGTTAAAATTTGTATATGGCTCTGACTCTATATAAATATCGCTCAATTTGGACAAATATTGTCACAAAATGCACAATTCACCACCTCTCTTGACAAACATATAATTCTTATACCGTGTAGAAGCCCACGAAAACAAACCAAAATATATATATGGGGCTGACATCATAATCTGAACCGATATATCCCATCTTTGAACTTGAACTATTTGCAAAAACACATACGAATCTTTGCCAAATTTCAGAACGATAGATCTACTATTCCAAAACGGACATCATTAAAACGTCTTAGAATTTCTAATTGATCAAGAATATGTATACTTTCTAGAACCGTAAATCTATATTTCGATCTGTTACAAACGGAATGTCGAACTTAATATACTCCCTATCATTATTTCATAAAAACTAGCCCAAATATATTTCAATATACTATGAATGGTACCCTCTTTCAAAAAATTTAATTTGTTTATTGGCTTAGACTTGGTCCTACAATTTCTTTTACACAGATTATGATGTTAGAAGTTGTTTAAGATAGTCAACACTATGCAATTTACCTTAGCCGTTTCTTACTTCGTAAAGTTTATCTTTACACTATTGTCCTTTTTTCTCTTAACAGAGAGAGAGAGAGAGAGAGAAAATATAAACACACTGCAAAGGATATTATTATCCTTCTTAGGATGTCTTTGCATTCGGGACATAAGTAAAAGATATAGCAACTAGTATTTCCTTTTTCCTCCCACATTGTGCATCGTCCGCCGTTTGGTATCACTGAGCATAGTTACCGTTCTGTAGATTTTCCGTATTTCCTTCTGTACTTCATTTCCCTTGATCATTGAATGGTCGGTTGGTTGGCTTATGCCCTGGATGTTACATTTCCTTTACTCAGGAGCTCATTTAATTTTGCCAAATACTTTGCTACGAAGGAGTTGGTAAATATGTGTTATGCTTAGATTCATTTTTTTTTTTTTGTTTGTTTGAGGAGATTTTTTTCATCTTTCTTCAAGACGTATCTTAGTTCTTATGTTTTTCATTGTCATTTCCTATTGTTTTCTTATCCGGTTTTAAGTTGTGTTCTTTCGTTTTGCGTTGGTTTTTTATTTATTCTAAGAAATTGATATAGAGTAATTGCAGTCCAAATGGTTTCATCCCAGAATTTTTTACTATATGAATGAGTAAAAGTTTTAATTTTGTAATTTTGATTTACTGAGTTTGATAGGTTAAAAATTAAAAATAAAATCGATATAATAATTCTACAATGTCTGTCCATCTAACATAATGATAACGTTCAACGGAGAATAAACCGTAGATTGATCAAAACTTGTAGATAAAAACCGGTGGAACAGTTTATCTTCTTAAACCAATTGTTGGTTTTCGTGAAAATCCCATTTTCGGTAGCTCGGTAGAACCGATGTTTTCAAAACCTCAACAAACGGCTTTCGGATCTTAGATTGTCATTGTAAAACTGCCAATTTAATGTCAAATCTAGGAAAATATATCTGGATGTTGTAACAAACTGCAATGGCAATACATCCAAGTAGGTGCAACGTACATTTAAATTTAAACAAGTATATGCGGCTGTAAGTTCGGCCAGGCCGAATCTTATGTACCCTCCACCATGGATTGCGAAGAAACTTCTACGAAAGACTATCATCCACAATCGAATTACTTGTGTTGTGGCATCTTAAAACTTCTTAACATCGTTTTCTAAATTGTGAGTTAGTCCATACGTGGTATATATTAGACAAAAAAGGTATGTATAGGTAAGTCTACAAATAATTACGAATCGATATGGACTTTTTGCACGATACGTAGAGAGCCAGAATTGAAATATGGGGGTCGCTTATGTGGGGGCTATATACAATTATGAACTTTATATGGACGAATTTTTGTGTGATTGGGGATGGATTTATCTGAGAACCATATATAACTATAGACCGGTATGGCCCTAGTTAGGCATGGTTATTAACGGCCATATACTAACACAATGTACCAAATTTCAACTGACTCGGATGAAATTTTCTCCTCCAAGAGGCTCCAAAACCAAATCTCGGGATCGGTTTATATATCGGTTTATATATATATATATATATTATAATATATTATTATATGATTATGGACTGATATGGACCACTTTTGGCATGGTTATTAAATATCATATACTACCACCACGTACCAAATTTCAACCAGATCGGATGAATTTTATTTCTCCATAAGGCACCGTAGGTCAAACCTGGGGATCGGCTTATATGGGAGCTATATTTAATTATGGACTGATATGAACCAATTCCTGCATGGTTGTTGAATACAATATACTAACATCACGTACCACATTTCAACCGAATCGGATGAATTTTGTTCTTCCAAGGGGCTCCGGAGGTCAAATCTGGGGATCGGGTTATATGGGGCCTATATATAATTATGGACCGGTTTTGACCAATTTTTGCATGGTCCTTAGAGACCATATACCTACACCATGTACCAAATTTCAGCCGGATCGGATGAAATTTGCTTCTCTTTATATGGGGGCTATATATAATTATGAACCGATGTGGACCAATTTTTGCATGGTTGTTAGAGACCATATACTAACATCATGTACCAAATTTCAACCGAATCGGATGAAATTTGCTTCTCTTAGAAGCTCCGCAAGCCAAATCTGGGGATCGGTTTATATGGGGGCTATATATAATTATAGACCGATGTGGACCAATTTTTGCGTGGTTGTTAGAGATCATATACTAAAACCATGTACCAAATTTCAGCCGGGTGGGATGAAATTTGCTTCTCTGAGAGGGTCTGCAAGCCAAATTTGGGGGTCCGTTTATATGGGGGCTATACGTAACAGTGGATCGATATGGCCCATTTGCAATACCATCCGACCTACACCAATAACAATTACTTGTGCCAACTTTCAAGTCGATAGCTTGTTTCGTTCGGAAGTTAGCAACAGACGAACGGACGGACGGACATGCTCAGATCGACTCAGAATTTCACCACGACCCAGAATATATATACTTTATGGGGTCTTAGAGCAATATTTCGATGTGTTACAAACGGAATGACAAAGTTAATATACCCCCCATCCTATGGTGGAGGGTATAAAAAAAACAAGTATATACGGCCGTAAGTTCGGCCAGGCCGAAACTTATGTACCCTCCACCATGGATTGCGTAGAAACTTTTACGAAAGACTGTCATCCACAATCGAATTACTTGGGTTGTGGTATCTTAAAACTTCTTAACATCGTTTTCTAAATTGTGAGTTAGGCCATCTACTAGCACAATGTATTAACGGCCATCTACACGCAAAGAAAAAAAAAACGTTTGGAAAACGTGTACCGAAAACGTTTTTCTTTTGTTGGAGTTTTTTGAATTGCTTCGAAACTTTTAAACTTTTATCACCAAAAAAATTCTTTATTTACAAAATTTTTATTTTTTCAATAAAAAAAGTTATTTTTGAAACAGCAACACAGTCCATTTCGTTTATATCAAACACTGTTCTTTTCTGACTTTAGGTCTTTAATAAGACACATTTTACAGTTCAAAATTTAATATACTACAATGTAATGTTGAACATTTTTTCGGAATCTTCCGAACATATCTGGAATATATGTAAAAAAAAAAAACTTTGGTCGAAGCAGGGATCGAACCCACGACGCTTGGCATGCAAGTCGAACGTAGCAACCACTGCACCACGGTGCCACACTAAATGTTTGTTTCTGTTAAATAAACTTTGTTTATTCGGTTCGTGGGCGCCGTAAGCTATGCTATATAAATATAACTTATATGGATATTTATCTCTTGATGACCATAACAGGTACATAGCTCAGTGGTTAGTGTGTTGGCTTACAAAGTGCATGGTCCGCGGTTCGATTCTCCGTCCAGGCGAAAGGTAACAAAAAATTTAAAAATTTATAAAATCGTATAATTTCTTCTACATTGTTGGTATTACAGGAAAAGGTGTTAAGAACTAAAAAACATCGTCGATGTGAGGAAGATGTGAGGAAAAATGCAATTAGAGTGAAATGCAATTTTTTTTTTGAGTTTGTCCTTATGAAATTGTTTTTACATCCTGGAAAAGAATAAACGTTTATCACAAAAAGTATATACTTTTCTCCCAAATACACTTCCTTACAGCGAAAAGCAAATGAGAAACGAACTTTGTTTGTCTAAAATTTCGTTTGGGAGGAAAGAATTATTTTTTTGCGTGTACTAGCACAATGTATCAAATTTCAACTGACTCGGATGAAATGTGCTCCTCCAAGAGTCTTCAAAACCAAATCTCGGGATCGTTTTATATAGGGGCTATATATGATTATGGACTGATATGGACCACTTTTGGCATGGTTGTTAAATATCATATACTAACACCACGTACCAAAATTCTACCAGATCGGATGAATTTTGCTTCTCCAAAAGGCACCGGAGGTCAAATCTGGGGATCGGTTTTTATGGGGGCTATATATAGTTATGGACTGATATGAACCAATTCATGTATGGTTGTTGGATACCACATACTAACATCACGTACCAAATTTCAACCGAATCCAATGAATTGTGCTCTTCCAAGGGGCTCCGGAGGTCAAATCTGGGGAACGGTTTATATGGGGGCTATACATAATTATGGACCGATTTCGACTAATTTTTGCATGGGTCTTTGAGGCCATATATTAACACCACGTACCAAATATCAACTGAATCAGATGAATTTTTGGCTCCGGAGGTCAAATCTGGCGATCGGTTTATATGGAGCTATATATAATTTTTGACCGATGTGGACCAATTTTTGCATGGTTGTTAGAGACCATATACTAACACCATGTACCAAATTTCAGCCGGATCGGATGAAATTTGCTTCCCTTAGAGGCTCCGCAAGCCAAATCTGGGGATCGGTTTATATGGGGACTATATATAATTATGGGCCGATGTGGACCAATTTTTGCATGGTTGTTAGAGACCATATACTAACACCATGTATCAAACTCCAGCCGGATCGGATGAAATTTGCTTCTCTTAGAGGATTCGCAAGCCAAATTTGGGGGTCCGTTTATATGGGGGCTATACATAAAAGTGGACCGATATGGCCCATGTGCAATACCAATCGACCTACATCAATGACAACTACTTGTGCCAAGTTTCAAGTCGATAGCGTGTTGCGTTCGGAAGTTAGCCTGATTTCAACAGACGGACGGACGGACGGCCGGACATGCTCAGATCGACTCAGAATTTCACCACGACCCAGAATATATACACTTTATGGGGTCTTAGAACAATATTTCGATGTGTTACAAACGGAATGACAAAGTTAATATACCCCTATCATATGATGGAGGGTATAAAAACAGTGATATTTCGAACTGTGAAGGAAAAAATTGGAGATCAAAATTACAATTTTTTTTAGTTCCATACACAGTTCATGATGGGATGATTATTGGTAAAATGTACAAATTTTAAGAAATTCTGAACTATTTAGTAAATCTTTATGCTTCATTTTTGTATAATTTTTTTTTTAACTAACGCAAAGTCAAAATAACATATTAATTCCATAGAATAAAATAAAACAAGTTACGAAAGTCTAAAGTCGGGCGGGACCGACTATTTTATACCCTGCACCACTTTATAGATCTACATTTTCGATATCAGGTAAATTTCGTCAAATACATTTAAATCTGACTCGATCTGGACAAAATTTGTTAGAATTCTACAAATTTTATAGACTTAAAATTAAAGTCGGCTATTCCCCTTAAATCGGAGTACAAATTTGACCTCTGTGGTCATATGAGTATAAATCGGACGAAATATATCTATACCTAAATTTGAACCGATTTCAATCAAATGCAGCACACTTGACGATACTACTAATTGTACTCGTAGCAAAAAATTTCAAGCAAATCAGAGTACAAATCTGGCTTCTGGTGTCATATAAGTTCATATCGGGCGAACGAAATATATGGGAGCTATACCTAAATCTGAAATCTAAAAAAAATCAATAGAGTTTTATTCTGACCCCAACACAGAAACTTGTGCCAAATTTGAAGTCGATTGGACTAAAATTGCGACCTAGACTTTAATTACAAAAATATGTTCACAGACAGACGGACGGACAGACTGACATGGCTAGATCGACTCAGGGGCCGGCCCTGACCAATATTGCCAAAGACACCATATGTCTATCTCGCCTCCTTTTGGGTGTTGCAAACATATGCACTAACGTATAATTCCACAGAGTTGCGCAGGTTATAATTAAATTGATTTTAGGCCCCTATAGCGTTCATTTTTTTATGAGTGTGTTATAATTTGAATTTTTAAACTGATATCTTTTAGTACATAAATAACTTTGTTGATAAATGGCAAAAATAGCATGAAAATTTAATAAATAAAATGTGTATATGTTAGCCTAGATTTTAAGCTAGATAGATCACTAAAAATTATTTATTAAAAAATAAAAAAAAAGTTATATCCTTCGCTCGGAATCAATACCAAACACCTTAAGGGTTCTTTTAATTCAAATATACTTTTTCGAGTGCACTAACTTTACCTTTGGAAGGATATTACTTTGGATCTTAGATCATTTTACCCTCACTTAGCGTATAAAAATATTCATAAAATTGTATTTAATTCTTAAATTGTATTTATTTCATAAATATTGCAACAAATTTTCTCTTTATATTTCAGACGAAAACTTTTCATCAGCACACATACTTATAAAGAAATCACCCACACACAAAAATCATAACTCATATTTTTCTTAATGTCGACCACCACCACATTACCCATTCATTATGTCCTGGCAGAGTGAAGACATTTAATCACTTAACAGGCAAAACTAAATAAACTTAATGAAACTTACTTGGATCTCATTTTGGAATTTCCTCAACTCATCAACTTAAATAATTTGCTGGTTTGTTGCTGTGATACCAAAACTCATACAAAAATCATACGCCTTCATCTCCTCACTGCTCAATACATCCATCCATCCATTGTCCGGACTAGTTAATAGGCCATAACATCCTGCCTGACAACGTACGTTGCCCCAGGCAATATTTGCCACAACTCTTGACTCCACCCACACACACACACACACAACATTGTGTTAACGGACATTTCTTGTGTGGTTTAGTTTTGGGTATTTCGTCCTTCTGAATTGTGGTTGTCCAAGTAACAGTTGTCCGTCCATGGTTGATAGTGGCCGGAGGCAGTTTGAGGAAGAATGACGAAGTTATATCTGTCATTTGACTGTAGAGCATCAACGATTAATATCAATTAATGTTAAATGCTAATCGACATGTGTCAGTGATGACTGTCCATTTGTTGGTCGGTTGATGCTTCATTTTCTTCGGATTTTCTTATTCGACCCTAGATTTTTAGAAATTTTCTTATTTTGGAGAATCCAAATTCAAGGAATATGGGGTTTTGTGGATTTTTCCAACAAATGTCAATTCTCACAGTAATACCACTGGTAACAATACTTGGTAAATATCAGAATTATGCTGTTTTGCTTTTTTTCCATTTGTAGTTCTTTTGTGGCAATATTTCCATGGTACTGAAAATTATCTTTTTTTTTGTTTGGAATGATAGGCTCTGGATGGTCTTTATGGAAAGCAAAAAGATACTATATATGACCAATATAGCCAACAAAGGATATAATTCCATGGAAGTAGAATATCTCAATATACGCTGAAAGAAAGAATGCCCGGTTCCAAAGATGTTGTCTTTACACTAATGATTTTGGTATCGATTGCGAGCCAGAAAAGCGGAAATTTAAATTAAGGAAACTTTAAAGGTACAATTCTCTTTTTAATATAAGTTTTTCGTACTTGGTTCCAGGGAACAAATTTTTATTTATTCGTTTCTTCAATTGTTTTCTTCATGTGCTATAAAAGTCCTTTAAAAATGTGTTAACGACTACTTCAATTGCTAAAGTCAGACTCGATTTCAAGTAACAAATGCCTTTAAAATAAAGTGTTGAAAAGTTTATTTGAATCCAAGGATTTTGACCTTCCTTTAAGGATTTTAGTATTGATTCCGAGCCAAAGATGAGGCTTCTTTAATATAAAGACATTTTTTTTGCCTTAGTTGAAAGACATACAAAAACTTTCCTTGACAAAATATTCTATAGAAACAAAATTTTGACAACATTTTCTATGAAATAAAATTTTGACACAATTTTCTATAGAAATAAAATTTTGACAAAGTTGTCTATAGAACAAGTAAGGAAAGTCTAAAGTCGGGCGGGGCCGACTATATTATACCCTGCACCACTTTGTAGATCTAAATTTTCGATACCATATCAAATCCGTCAAATATGTTGGGGGCTATATATAAAGGTTTGTCCCAAATACATACATTTAAATAGCACTCGATCTGAACAGAATTTGATAGACTTCTACAATATCTATAGACTCAAAATTTAAGTCGGCTAATGCACTAGGGTGGAACACAATTTTATTAAAAAAATATGGGAAACGTTTAAATCTGAAGCAATTTTAAGGAAACTTCGAAAAAGTTTATTTATGATTTATCGCTCGCTATACATGTATTAGAAGTGTAGGAAAATTAGAGTAATTTTTACAACTTTTCGACTAAGCAGTGGCGATTTAACAAGGAAAATGTTGGTATTTTGACCATTTTTGTCGAAATCAGAAAAACATATATATGGGAGCTATATCTAAATCTGAACCGATTTCAACCAAATTTCATAGCAATAATGCTTATTCTAATCCCTGTACAAAATTTCAACTAAATCGGAGTTAAAAATTGGCCTCTGTGGTCATATGAGTGTAAATCGGGCGAAAGATATATATGGGAACCGATTTCAACCAAATTTGACACGCATAGCAATAATGCTAATTCTACTCCCTGTGCAAAATTTCAACTAAATCGGAGTTAAAAATTGGCCTCTGTGGTCATATGAGTGTAAATCGGGCGAAAGCTATATATGGGAGATATATCTAAATCTGAACCGATTTCAACCAAATTTGGCACGCATAGCTACAATGCTAATTCTACTCCCTGTGCAAAATTTCAACTAAATCGGAGCAAAAAATTGGTCTCTATGGTCAAATGAGTGTAAATCGGCCGAAAGCTATATATGGGAGCTATATCTAAATCTGAACCGATTTCAACCAAGTTTGGCACGCATAGCTACAATGCTAATTCTACTCCCTGTGCAAAATTTCAACCAAATTGGGGTAAAACTCTGGCTTCTGAGACTGTATTAGTCCATATCGGGCGAAAGATATATATGGGAGCTATATCTAAATCTGAACCGATTTCAATAAAATTTGGCACACTTGACTACAGTACTAATTGTTCTTCTTGTGCAAAATTTTAAGCAAATTAGGTTAAAACTCTGGCTTCTGGGGCCATATAAGTCCATATCGGGCGAAATATATATATGGGAGCTATATCTAAATCTGAACCGATTTCTTCCAAAATCAATAGGGATCTATTCTGAGCCAAAACACATACTTGTGCCAAATTTGAAGTCGATTGAACTAAAACTGCGACCTAGACTTTGATTACAAAAATGTGTTCACGGACAGACGGACAGACGGACATCGCTATATCGACTCAAGAGCCCACCCTGAGCATTTTTGCCAAAGACACCATGTGTCTATCTCGTCTCCTTCTGGGTGTTGCAAACATATGCACTAACTTATAATACCCTGTTCCACAGTGTGGAGCAGGGTATAAAAACAGGTATATACGGCCGAAGCTTATGTACCCTCTACCATGGATTGCGTAGAAACTTCTTCTAAACACTGCCATCCACAATCGAATGCGGCAGTTCTTGCCGATGGCAAGGTATCTTAAAACCTCCTAACACCGTCTTCTAAATTGTAAGTAAGTCCATACGTGGTATATATTAAATTAAAAAAAGACCGATTAAATTCAGTTTGAAAAAATTTTTATAGAAATAAAATTTTGACAAAATTTTTTATAGAAATAAAATTTTCACAAAATTTTCTATAAAAATAAAATTTTGACAACATTTTTTATAGAAATAAAATATTCTATAGAAATAAAACTTTCTATAGAAATAAAGTTTTGACAAAATTTTCTATAGAAATAAAATTTTAACAAAATTTTCTATAGAAATAAAATTTTAACAAAATTTTGTATAGAAATAAAACTTTAACAAAATTTTCTATAGAAATAAAATTTTGGTAGATTCTTTTTGGCTCGAGTGGAAACTATGATTATGAACCGTTATGGACCAATTGTTGTGTGATTGGGGATCGGCTATATAAAGGGTGGTTAAAATTTCAAGGGCCGATGTTGATTTTGAATAAAACACAAACTATTTAGGAAATTATTGTAATTTTATGTTATTATGATATATTGGTATTACTCAATTATGTGTGGAACAAAATATCGGCCAAATGGGCGCCGCGACCTCGGTGGCACACCTTCATCCGATGGTCCAAATTTTCGATGACGCTGAGGCATTATGGAGGTTCTAGGCCGTTAATGTGCCGAATTATCTCATCCTTTAGCTCTTGAATTGTTGCTGGCTTATCGACGTACACCTTTTCTTTCAAATAACCCCAAAGAAAAAAGTCCAACGGTGTCAAATCACATGATCGTGGTGGCCAATTGACATCGCCATTACGTGAGATAACACGGCCATTGAATTTGTTGCGCAAAATAGCTATTGTTTCGTTAGCTGTGTGGCAAATGGCACCGTCCTGCTGAAACCACATATCGTCCACATCCATATCTTCCAATTCGGGCCATAAAAAGTTCGTTATCATTTCACGATAGCGAACACCATTCACAGTAACTGCCTGACCCTCTTCATTTTGGAAAAAATACGTCCCGATGATGCCACCAGCCCATAAACCGCACCAAACAGTCACTCTTTGTGGGTGCATTGGTTTTTCGACAATCACTCTTGGATTCTCATTCGCCCAAATGCGGCAATTCTGTTTTTGACGAACCCACTGAGGTGAAAATGTGCCTAATCACTGAAGATGATTTTCTTCGAAAATTGATCATCCACTGTTGCCATTTCTTGGAACCATTTACCACGTTGTTGGATTGTGTATCTTTCATTGGTTCAAATTGAGTAAGTCTGATATAGAGAAATGTTAAATAAAATTGGAAAATACTTGGCGTTTAGGTGTGGTTCACATTCAGCATCGGCCCTTACAATTTAACCACCCTTTATAACTATAGACCGATATGGACCAATTTTAGTATGGTTGTTAGCGGCTATATACTAATACCACATTCCAAATTTGAACCATGTCGGATGAATTTTGCTCCTCCAAGAGGCTCCAAAGGTCAAATCTGGGACTCGGTTTATATGGGGGCTATATAATTATGAAGACGGACGGACGGACGGACGGACATGCTTAGATCGACTCAGAATGTCACCACAACCCAGAATATATATACTTTATGGAGTCTTAGAGCAATATTTCGATGTGTTACAAACAGAATGACAAAGTTAATATACCCCCCAGCATATGGTGGAGGGTATGAAAATTGAAAAAAACTTTCTATAGAATTAAGAGTTTTGACAAAATTTTCTATAGAAATCAAATTTTGTACCGATGTTTACCAATTTTTGCATGGATGTTAGAGACCATATTCTAACACCACGTTCAACATTTGAACCGGTTCGAATGAAATTTGCTTCTCTTTGAGGCTCCGCACGCCAAATCTGGGGATTGGTTTATATGGGGGCTATATATAAGTATGAACAGATGTGCACTAACTTTTGCATGGTTGTTAGAGACCATATACCAACACCTGTACCAAATTTCAGCCGGATCGGATGAAATTTGCTTCCCTTTGAGGCTTCGCAAGCCAAATCTGGAGATCTGTTTTTATGTGGGCTATATATAATTATGGACCGATGTTGACCAATTTGTGCGTGGTTGTTAGAGAACATATACAGGGTTTAAAATTGCTGACTAATATTCATTTCCAATATGAGTTGGTGACTACGACTGCGGAATGATTTGAGAAAAAAAATGAAATGAAACGAATGTGCACAAAATGATTGCGTTTGCAAAGACAACGACTTCGGAAAACACATATGCATAGTCAACAGTCACAAGCATACGAAGTAAAACGACTAACGACTGAAATATTAGCAGCAAATTTATTAACAGCAAAATGAACTGTCAATGAAACGACTAAAATGACTACGGTAAAAATATTTTGACTATTAAGACAAAGTAGGGTTTTTTCTATTTTGTTCGCACTTCGAGTTGTTTTTGTTTTGTTATTAATGCAAAATGAAGTCAAATCATAGCTATCATTTAATTCAGTGATTTATTTATATTTATATTCAGCCAACAATTTGTTTGTTAATTATACCCTGCGCCACACTGTGGAACAGGGTATTATAAGTTAGTGCATATGTTTGCAACACCCAGAAGGGGACGAGATAGACACATGGTGTCTTTGGCAATAATGCTCGGGGTGGTTCACTGAGTCGATATAACTATTGATTTTGGAAGAAATCGGTTCAGATTTAGATATAGCTCCCATATATATCTTTCGCCTGATATGCACTAATATGGACCCAGAAGCCAGAGTTTTATCCCGATTTGCTTGAAATTTTGCACAAGGAGTACAATTGGTAGTATAGTCATGTGTGCCAAATTTGATTGAAATCGGTTCAGATTTAGATATAGCTTCCATATATATTTTTCGCCTGATATGGACTTATATGGCCCCAGAAGCCAGAGTTTTGGCCCAATTTGGTTCAAATTTTGCACTAGGAGTACAATTAGTAGTGTAATCAAGTGTGCTATATTTTATTGAAATCGGTTCAAATTAAGATATAGCTCCCATATATATCTTTCGCCCGATATGGACTTATACGGCCCCAGAAGCCAAAATTTTGGGCCAATTTGGTTGAAATTTTGCACTAAGAGTACAACTAGTAGTGTAGTCAAGTGTACCAAGTTTGATTGAAATCAGTTCAGATTTAGATATAGCTCCCATATATATCGTTCGTCCGATTTACACTCAAATGACAAAAGTGACCAATCGTTTAAACCGATTTACTTGAAATTTTGCACAGGAAGTAGAATTAACATTCCAACTGTCTGTACCAAATTTGGTTGCAAATACCAACGTTTTCCTTGTAAAATCGCGTAAAACAATTTGTTATATATTTATTGGTATAATTAAAAACACTACACCCGAAATTATTTTTTAACGAATTTGGCTATATTACCACACTAATTGAACGATCTCCTATTATATTTCTTCTAATGTAAATCTTAACTTTGTGTTATTCCACGGAAGTATCATAGAATATGAAATTTACACAAATATCATTCAAGCCACAAACAACTATTTTTAAAATCCATGTGATATTTTATATATGTATAAACGGGCGGTGTTAAGCTTACGTTTC